>NC_136624.1:18024999-18034730 GCF_933228915.1 Telmatherina bonti
ATGAGGCCGCACCACAAAGGAGAGCAGCTGATTCTGAGTGACAGAGCACGAAGGGAAATGTGTCACACTGACCTGCCAGATTGCTTTAATGGTTTAATTCAACCTGCAGTGGTGCAGCAGCTTCTCCTCACCTGAAGGCGAACACGGTTGACATATGTTGATCCCATGACTCCGATCAAGGCACCGAGCACTGAACCAATGATGGACCAGTTCTTGGTGCGCTCCGCTCTCGTCCTCTCCTTATCGTGGCTCTCCCTGACGGCTGCTGAAAACAAGGCGAACTTCTCCCTCTCGGAACCCTCTGCATTCTCGTACGCGGTCCGGAGACGACGCTCCTCCTGCGGCCGAGAGAAACCGGGACGATGGCTTCCTTAAGAATTCCCTTCAATCAACGGATGTGCTTCACGTACTGGGACACCTTTTAAACAGATCTCACTTGTACCAGGAAGTGCCTCATCTAACCTGCAGCAATTTGTGCTCCTGGGTGGCTAGCTCCAGATAGTGAGCCTCCTCCCTGGAGACCCTGTCTAGCCGGTCTCTGACCTCCTTCAGACGACCCTGCAAGGCTTCCAGGCTTTCATGTGCCTCTCGCACAATCCCTCTGGCCACCATGAACGCCGCTTCAGCCTGAAGTTAACCATGACACAGCAATCCCTTGTTAATGCTTTTAGGATAAAAGACACATAATTAATCCTTAGAAAGTGTTAATGAAGGATTTTAGTTGTCAGAGCTGTTGTTTTTGTTTGTTCAGGGCATCAATGTAAATTAACTTGGAATCAAAGAGTCTTACTCTCTGCTGACCTCAGTGACTTTTGTCTGAGCCTCACGGACCTCGTTGAGTCCCACAAACTCCTCATACCTCTCCCACCAGTAGTTGACAGTGGCAGTGGCTGTCTGAGCTGACCTCTGACCCCACTGACGTCCCATGTCACCTGCATGCTGGAGGAAATACACAAAAAGAAGGCTGAGTTCTGAGATGTTGCCTGGGAGATGTGAATTATAGTTTTTCTAAACCTGTAAAGCAGTCAGGGTGCGCTCCTTCACCACTTCAGCACCACCTTTTTGCTCCGGAGAGGAGGACTTAGTGGGTGGGGGAGGTCCAGACTGATGTTGAACACTGTAGGTGCGGACTTGAGGGACAATGCCCGGCACGCAATGGCGGGATAGACAACATGAGCCACGAGCCCAGACACAGATCTGAGCTCCTCTGTACCTGATCCAGGAAAAATGTGATTATTCATCAGCATCAGGATTTAAAATACAACCAAGTGCACCTTTTATATGACAACACTGTGCAGACACACCTCATTGAGAAGGGCAGCAGTGAAGAGTGGGAGCTCAAACTAGTCACTGTCACTGCAGCTACAAGGCTGACTCTGGAACAGGCAACTGTGAGAAAAATAACAAAAATTGTGATGTTTGTTTTCTGATGCATTACCCGAAGACGCTGTCCTACATGGTTCTGCATTAAAGGAAGGCAGACTTATTGGTGTTACAAAAAAGGCCTACAAAAGGCTCATGCTCAAGACAGATCAGACTGTGTACAAATAAAAGTAGTGTCTCCAGTCTAGGCAAGTTGGACAGAAAGGCGAAAGAAAACTTCTACAACCTGAATTTAATTGTGGGAACTTCTGTGTAAGTGATGGGCCAAAATTTTCAGACTATGTTTGATTTTTAAAAAAAATTTGAATAAATTAATTATTTCCATCCATCCATCCATCTTCTGCCACTTATCCGGGGTCGGGTCGCGGGGGCAGCAGCCTAAGCAGGGAAGCCCAGACTTCCCTCTCCCCAGCCACATTTGCCAACTCTGCGGGGGGGATCCCGAGGCGTTCCCAGGCCAGCCGAGAGATGTAATCCCTCCAGCGTGTCCTGGGTCTTCCCCGGGGTCTCCTCCCAGAGGGACGTGCCTGGAACACCTCACCAGGGAGGCGTCCAGGAGGCATCCTGACCAGATGCCCGAGCCACCTCAACTGGTTCCTCTCGATGCGAAGAAGCAGCGGCTCTACTCTGAGCCCCTCCCGGATGACCGAGCTCCTCACCCTATCTCTAAGGGAGAGCCCGGCCACCCTGCGGAGGAAACTCATTTCAGCTGCCTGTATACGAGATCTCATTCTTTCGGTCACAACCCACAGCTCATGACCATAGGTGAGGGTAGGAACGTAGATTGACTGGTAAATCGAGAGCTTCACCTTCTGGCTCAGCTCCTTCTTCACCACGACAGACCGGCGCAGAGTCCGCATTACTGCAGACGCCGCACCGATCCGTCTGTTGATCTCGCGCTCCATCCTTCCCTCACTCGTGAACAAGACCCCGAGATATTTAAACTCCTCCACTTGAGGCAGGACCTGACCCCCGACCTGGAGAGGGCAATCCACCCTATTCCGGCTGAGGACCATGGTCTCAGATTTTGAGGTGCTGATTCTCATCCCAGCCGCGAATCGCTCAAGCGAGAGCTGGAGATCACGACCAGATAAAGCCAACAGGACCACGTCATCCGCAAAAAGCAGGGACCCAATCCTGAGGCCACCAAGTCGGATCCCCTCAACACCTCGGCTGCGCCTAGAAATTCTGTCCATATAAGTTATGAGAATCGGTGATAAAGGGCAGCCTTGGCGGAGTCCAACCCTCACCGGAAACGGATCCGACTTACTACCGGCAATGCGGACCAAGCTCTGACACCTGTCGTACAGGGACCGGACAGCTCGTACAAGGGGGTCCGGTACCCCATACTCCCGGAGTACCCCCCACAGGAGCCCCCGGGGGACACGGTCGAATGCCTTCTCCTGGTCCACAAAGCACATGTAGACTGGTTGGGCAAACTCCCATGCCCCCCCCCAGGACCCCAGAGAGGGTATAGAGCTGGTCCACTGTTCCGCGACCAGGACGAAAACCACACTGCTCCTCCTCAATCCGGGATTCGACTATCCGGCGGACCCTCCTCTCCAGGACCCCTGAATAGACCTTACCAGGGAGGCTGAGGAGTGTGATTCCCCTGTAATTGGAACACACCCTCCGGTCCCCCTTCTTAAAAAGGGGGACCACCACCCCAGTCTGCCAATCCAGCGGTACTGCCCCCGATGTCCACGCGATGCTGCAGAGGCGTGTCAGCCAGGACAGCCCCACAGCATCCAGAGCCTTAAGGAACTCCGGGCGGATCTCATCCACCCCCGGGGCCTTGCCGCCAAGGAGCTTTTTGACCACCTCAGCGACTTCAGCCCCAGAGATAGGAGAGTCCACCCCTGAGTCCACCAGCTCTGCTCCCTCAGGGGAAGACGTGTTGGTAGGATTGAGGAGGTCTTCGAAGTATTCCCTCCACCGACCCACAACGTCCCGAGTTGAGGTCAGCAGCTCCCCACCTCCACTGTACACAGTATTGATGGAGCACTGCTTCCCCCTCCTGAGCCGCCGGATGGTGGACCAGAATCTCCTCGAAGCCGTCCGGAAGTCTTTCTCCATGGCCTCGCCGAACTCCTCCCATGCCCGAATTTTTGCCTCGGCAACAGCCGAAGCCACATGCCGCTTAGCCCGCCGGTACCCATCAGCTGCCTCCAGAGTCCCACAGGCCAAGAAGGCTCGATAGGACTCCTTCTTCAGCTTGACGGCATCCCTCACTGCTGGTGTCCACCAACGAGTCCTGGGATTACCGCCACGACAGGCACCAACTACCTTACAGCCACAGCTCCGGCCGGCCGCCTCAGCAATAGAGGCACGGAACACAGCCCATTCGGACTCAATGTCCCCCGCCTCACTTGGGACATGTTCGAAGCTCTGCTGAAGGTGGGAGTTGAAGCTCGCTCTGACAGGGGACTCAGCCAGACATTCCCAGCAGACCCTCACAACACGTTTGGGCCTGCCAGCTCTGACCGGCTTCCTCCCCCACCATCTGAGCCAACTCACCACCAGGTGGTGATCAGTTGACAGCTCCGCCCCCCTCTTCACCCGAGTGTCCAAGGCATGTGGCCGCAGGTCCGACGATACGACTACAAAGTCGATCATTGAACTGCGGCCCAGGGAATCCTGATGCCAGGTGTACATATGGACACTCTTATGCTGGAACATGGTGTTCGTTATAGACAATCCATGACAAGCACAGAAGTCCAATAACAAAACACCATTTGGGTTCAGAGGGGGGGGACCATGCCTCCCAATCACTCCCCTCCAGGTCTCACTGTCATTGCCCACGTGAGCATTGAAGTCCCCCAGCAGAACAATGGAGTCCCCAGAAGGAGCACCCTCCAGCACTCCCTCCAAGGACTCCAGAAAGGGTGGGTACTCTGAACTGCTGTTCGGTGCATAAGCACAGACAACAGTCAGGACCCGTCCCCCCACCCGGAGGCGGAGGGAAACTACCCTTTCATCCACCGGGGTAAACCCCAACGTGCAGGCACCAAGCTGGGGGCTGATGAGAATGCCCACACCTGCTCGGCGCCTCTCACCATGAGCAACTCCAGAGTGGAAGAAGGTCCAGCCCCTCTCGAGGGTACTGGTTCCAGAGCCCAAGCCATGCGTCGAGGTGAGTCCAACTATATCTAGTCGGAACCGCTCAACCTCGCGCACAAGCTCAGGCTCCTTCCCCACCAGAGAGGTGACGTTCCACGTCCCTAGAGCCAGCTTCTGCAGCCGGGGATCGGACCGCCAGGGTCCCCGCCCCTTGCTGCCGCCCAGCTCACATTGCACCCGACCCCTACGGCTCCTCCCGCAGATGGTGAGCCCACGGGAGGTGGGGCCCATGTAACCCTTTCGGGCTGAGCCCGACCAGGCCCCATGGGCGAAGGCCCGGCCACCAGACGCTCGCTCTCGTACCCCACCTCCAGGCCTGGCTCCAGAGGGGGGTCCCGGTAACCCGCGTCCGGGCAAGGGAACATTCATGCCCAGGTTAGTCGTCATCATAGGGGTCTATGAGCCGTGCTTGGTCTGGTCCCTCCCCTAGACACCTGTTTGCCATGGGTGACCCTACCAGGGGCATAAAGCCCCCGAACACATAGCTGCTAGGATCTTCGGGACGCACAAACCCCTCCACCACGATAAGGTGACGGCTCAGGGAGGGAGGGGTTAATTATTTAACCTCTTCTTGATCAGATTTGCCTGCACTGGGGGCAGCATTATTTATGTGCAAACAGTACAAAATATCTTTGCACACACTGGCACACTAACCACCTGAACATGGGGCAATACCAAAATGATGAGGAAACTAAGACTCTACCAAGCATTGCCATACAAATGGAAAACAGCTCAAACCCTAAGCGATTGTATGGACATGAGAACATCATTGTCCATGCAAACATGATTATATATATATATATATATATATATATATATATATATATATATATATATATATATATATATATATATATATATATATATATATATATACATACATATATATGTGTGTGTGTGTGTGTGTGTGTGAAAATCTGGATTTTTTTTGCTTCACAATTTTGAAGTGAATGTTAAAAAATCTTTTTTTTTTCTTTCAAATAAACAATTATAACAAAATTTTTGGTCATTTTTATTGTTTTTATTGATCTTTTTACTTGTAATCTTGAGCATTATAGCAGGAGAATGATGGTCTGGTTTTTCCTAATTGAAATCAAGAAAAGCAACAAAAAAAAAGTTTTATACATTTATTTATTTTATTTTATTTTATTTTTTGCTTTTAATCTACAAATATTAGCTATATCGGAATCGGAATCGAATCGAATCGGGACAAAAGCACATTTATGAAGATAAAATGTTTCCAGTCTGAGGCTGACCTGTCGCAATTAATTAATATTAATACTTTACAAAATCTGAACCGACAACTAATAGGAACATGATAGAATTATACATTTCAAGGTTATAAGAAGAGATTTAATGACTGCTTAAAATAAATTAAAATAGTCTACATTTTATATTGGCTTTACATTTTATTTAACCAGTAATATTTATAAACTGTGGCGAAAATGTGAGTAATTTGATGATAACTTAACATTTTTATCACAGGCAAACTGTTAGCATGCCTCATTCTTAATGCTGAACATTACATTAAATAAACTAGCAGACAGACTGGAGCAGGAAAAAGCTTACGGGTACATCTATTTTCATACATTTTATTGCTATTTTAACTTTTAATTACAAGGTTAGATGCTTAATGCCTAATTAGTTCCACGCTGCTGACATTACCTAGTAAGAAACTTTTCACTGTTATACAATTCAGAGAAATGCTGTGATAGATTCAGTTTGTACAATAAAATAATAACACCACCATACCAGTCTTCGTCAGTGTTGTCAAAACATTCAGGTCCCTCGAATTGCTTTTTTCTACAAACTAAATACTTCTGATCTTCATGTCCAAACAGCTAGCAGCTTGTTGACATTTTGTTCAGGCACATAATGGAGATTCTGTTTCCGGTTCATAGTTCTTTGGGTCCTGCAGCGTGGATTATACAGACAGCTGCATTTGCAAATAAACTTGTATTTCTCTTCACAACACAATAATATTCTGCTCTGAAAATGTCTGGTAGAGAAGGTAAGATATTGTTTTATCTATGACTCTTCCGTCGTAACAGATAGGTTTTCACAACGTAACAAAAGACCGTGTAGTTTACTGTGTGGACTAGCTAGCTAGCTAGCTAGTTAGCCCGTCAACGCTCTTACTTTTCAACAAACTCCGCTTTAAATTTCAATATTGGAATATTTTTGTTAGTCTGGAAATGGATACGTAGAGAAAACCGTAGCATTTTCAGAAAATGCAGCGATGATCCTGATTATCTGGCTTTGAGAAGTCTAGAATTTAAACATAAAAATATAATACTGCAGCTGTTTGCTTGGTGCTGTCAGTGATGAAAACCTGCTGCATGTCCCGCCACATGTTTAAAGCATACATAATTTATGACAAATAAAAATACATGTATAGTAGGGATGTGATTATCGATAATAGGCGATTAAACGTTGGGTGTTGAAATAAATTGCGAAATACTGTCTAGAGGAAATTGACAAACATCTGCTAGTTTCATTACCTCGGACTTTAAAACTGAATCTGACTTTCCCCCCCCCTTCAGGAGGTAAAAAAAAACCATTGAAGGCGCCCAAGAAACAAAACAAGGACGTGGATGATGTAAGTGACCTGTTGTTTACCTGTACAATTGTTTTCATGTGTGCATGTATAAATTTGTCAGAATATTTGTCAAATCGTCCAAAGAATTTTACATCTGAGAAGATTTCAAGTATCGTCTGATGATAACTAAAATGGCCAACTTTCTTTTTTGTTTATTGTGGCCATAAATGCCACCGACTGTGATGATTTATCAAGCACAAACATTTGTGCAAAGGTAGAATCAGAGTAAGTGTTAATTAAGTGGGCTGTAAACCTAACTTATGTCTGCAGGATGATGTGGCTTTCAAGCAGAAACAAAAGGAAGAACAGAAAGCGCTGGATGCATTAAAGGCCAAAGCTTCAGGAAAAGGACCTCTTGGTAAGACCAGAAGAACCATTTGTTTTGGTACATTTTGTGGCTGTGACTGTTTTTTTAAATTAAGATTTGTGCTTTTAGATGCTGTAATGAGCAGTTAAAGTAACTGTTTGTTCTAGATTTTTTTTTTTTTTTTTTTGCATTTATTTAACTAAACAGAGCAGATTTAAGAACAAATTCTTATTTAGAGCAGTAAATAAAGCAGTAAATAAAAACAGAAGATTCAGTGCAAATCTGTACCTGCACAGCTTTTGCTGCACCCAAAACTAACACATGTAATTGATGTTTACATTAATTAAAATCTAATAATGTGCAACTAAACTGTCTTTTTTAACATTGTGGTTGTACATTATTAGATGTATGTAAAACATGTATCCATGACTACAGCCAGAGTTGCAGTTGCATGTGTCATATGAGAGGTACAGTCTGTAACACTCCAGTGCTGACATAAATTTGTATGTGGCAGGCAGAGCTGAAGATCCACTGCAGTAAAGTAAAAATCTACTATTGAGCTTGACTGAGACATAACATAACTTTTTCCACTTGTAGTGCTGATGATGGTTTTTAGAATCTCCAGTTTTAGTTAGCTTGTGATCCCCAGATCAGTTTTTTGTATGGTTTTATTTCGAGAGTCTAGTTTTATATCAGCCTCCCTCATAGGGTAGCTGCTGTGTAATCCATGTTTCTTATTATCATTTTCCATTGACAGTTTTTAGTAATTTTTTTAGTATGTTTCCACAGAGAGGGATTATATTATTTCAGACAACCCAACAGGTGGGCCTTGATGTGGGTATTTAGAAACTATGCCAATATTTTTAGCTTTTGACACCTTACATAAAACTATAGGTGCTTCCATGTGTGGCAAGCCAAGGTTATTAGCATATCACATTTCATGGACAAGACAATTCATAAGAAGAAAAATATATATTTTCAACCTGGACTTTTGGTGAAAGTTTAATCTGGCCAGAGGACAACTTATCCATTGGGAGTTGTAAGAAAGAACTGTAACTTGAGCAGTTCAGGTGAATATTCATTTGTCAAAATGCACTTTGAATGTATTTTACCTCGTATTTAATCCTTCGTTACTCAGTCCTTGTTACACATAGATACATTAAGTGGAACTACAGCACCGCTGGAATGCAGCAGATAGGATTTTAAGGACACATTACTAGAAACAGGAAAGGGTTCATTTGTATAGTCTCACACATAGCAACATGTTCAAAAGTCTATAAGATATCACACCAATTTTGTAATTTTTTAAAATGATCTTTTTAATCATTTTAGAATAAATGATGCAGCCAGTTTTATTTTAAGATTGATTAAAAAGTTTACAGGTTATTTTGAACTAATTTCTTCTTTTTTCACACCAGGTGGCAGCGGCATCAAGAAATCAGGAAAGAAGTAAAAATCTGTATCTCAATGCATTTGCTTACCCTCGTCCTGAGTTGCTGTACGGTATATCTTGCTCTGTTAAACATGAACCCTGTCAGACTGTAAAACTGTCTTGGTACTGAGCTCCTGCAGCACTGAAGTGGGAAAGGAGAGATTATTATAAGGAGTTAAAGTGAGGATTAATCTATAACATGTCATGTCATAGTTCCATAATGACATTTATTTTGAGGTTTTGTAATACTTTCTCAGTTATGTACCAACCAACCCGAGTCTTTCAGTCTGACATGGGAATGACAGTTTGCAGCTTTTAAAAATGGATCTGGTCAAAATTTAAAAAAAAAAAAAAAAAACATCTGATCTGCAATGCAGTTTTGTTTTCATGTGAAGATTACACCAGAAACACAAATTAGCCCAAGTTCCTTTTCTGATTTTTGATGTAAAGACAAAAACTAATAAAGACTTTTTGTAATTACTCCTTGCTGTTTTCTTTGCTCATTGAAAAGAAATGAGGTTGGAAATCCAAATGGTGACTTATTGGTCTTTGCTGTAAAATGCCTGCTTAAACGTCCAATTGAACTTGGTTATCTTTGTAAAATCAATATATTTAATGACTATATTGTGCCCAAGCATACCATTTTCTTTCTCTGTAGTAGAGCTGGGCGATATGACTGAAATCAGAAGCATGACCAGGTTAACTTATCAAGTCTTTCAGAATGATTTTATGTTTAGACCTCATGGCAAACAAATGTTTTTGTTGCAAATAGTTCCACAAAGATCAGATATTGATAATGAGTGAAAGGAAGTAGTTTAAATATGTCTTATATATATATAATATATATATATAATATATATATATAATATATATATATAATATATATATAA
>NC_136624.1:18034930-18037430 GCF_933228915.1 Telmatherina bonti
GTGTGAACCTGCTTTCATCTGTGAGTAGCACAGGACGCCAGTGGTGAATTTGCCAATCTTGGTGTTTTCTGGCAAATGCCAAACGTCCTGCACGGTGTTGGGCTGTAAGCACAACCCCCACCTGTGGACATCTGACACTCATACGACCCTCATGGAGTCTGTTTCTGACTGTTTGAGCAGACACATGCACATTTGTGGCCTGCTGGAGCTCATTTTGCAGGGCTCTGGCAGTGCTCCTCCTGTTCCTCCTTGCACAAAGAAGGAGGTAGCGGTCCTGCTGCTGGGTTGTTGCCCTCCTCCACATCTCCTGAAGTACTGGCCTGTCTCCTGGTAGCCCCTCCATGCTCTGGACACTACGCTGACACACACACAGCAAACCTTCTTGCCACAGCTCGCATTGATGTACCATCCTGGATGAGCTGCACTACCTGAGCCATGGGTTGTAGACTCAGTATCATGCTACTACTAGAGTGAAAGCACCGCCAGCATTCAAAAGTGACCAAAACATCAGCAAGAAAGTATCAGAACTGAGAAGTGGTCTGTGGTCACCACCTGCAGAACCACTCCTTTATTGGTGTGTCTTGCCAATTGCCTATAATTTCCACCTGTTGTCTATTCCATTTGCACAACAGCATGTGAATCTGATTGTCAATCAGTGTTGCTTCCCATGTGGACAGTTTGATTTCACAGAAGTGTGGTTGACTTGGAGTTACATTGTGCTGTTTAAGTGTTCCCTTTATTTTTTTGAGCAGTGTGTGTGTATATATATATATATATAATATAATGTATAAAAATCTTTTTTTTTAATTAAAAAATTATAAATAATCAACATGAGCAAGGTATCTCAGATTTTTTGGTTCTGAATGTGTTTTGATAAATGGTCCAGCCCTAATCTGTAGCGGAGATTGGTAACTCCAGTTCACACCTGACTCATATTAATGGATAATTAGCAGGCTTGTGTAGAGCTAATTAGGTCTGATGTGGGTCAGGTGTGTTGGAGCAGGGAAACTCCTTCACCTGCGGGTCTTGAGGACATGAGTTGCCCACCGCTGCTGTGTAGAGACGTTTACAGACACAACTTGTGAAATATGCTTGGATCATTGAAGCATCTGTATTTATACTAGCAACAGCCATCAGCAGAAATATGGAAATGGTTATTAGGAATGACTAAAGATTTTTTCTCTACAGCCTTTTTTTTTTTTAACAAACCGTGATTAAATATGCAAAGAATTTATTATAACCTTGAAGAATTAACAGCAATGTTTAATTCTAGTGAACAATGGCAGCTTTATTTATTAAGAAGAAAAAAAGATCAATATTTAATTTGGACCTGGATTTGGTTTTCAACAGCCTTTCAGGCGGCTTGATACAGAGGACTTTAATACATATTTTTTCACTAATGTTTTCAGTTTTAATACGGTGCTCTTTAGGAATTATGTTATCACACTGCACTGCTGTAGCAGTCCGAAATCACTACCAACTCAAAAGCTGAAGCAATTAACCAAACCATTTGTAATATTTCCATTTTTTAGTACCACCAGCTTTTTCATCCTTCTGTTGCTCCATTAGGTTTATGAAGCTGTCTTCCTGCATGCTTACTTTACCAGTGGCCATACGACAGCTCGTTACTGAGGTGGAACCCTCAAAGGTACTTAAAACCTTGTAGCTTGTACCTTACAAAGACTAGTGTTATATTTCTAATGGCCATCTTGTACCCAGACTTTAAAGTGTCTGTCTTGCATCCCAGGCCTAAAGATAATGCCTTTTCCTCTATCACAAATCACAAGCAAATCCCAAGGCCTGAGCCCCGAAGGCCTGTTAAAATGCACAGTTATTGTGTTTTGTTATTATATTATCCTGTGGGAGGAAGCTGGTGTAACTGGAGAAAACCCACCCATACACAGGGAGAACACGCAAACTTGTATTCTGCATTTTACGTGGCATTATAATGAACAATGCAAGTGATTAATGTCATATGTGCTGATTAACCTGGTAACAGAAGGACAAGGTAAAACTTTATTTTTAAAAAATATAGAAAAGTTTATTGGATATTTCACAACAAGGTGAACAAGTCAAGCACACATAACTATTACAATACTTATTACCCACATAAAAATGATTCTCAGTATATTTTATTAATGATGAGGTAAGGATGATGAGGTAAAAAAAAAAGTTTTCACATGGAGATAGAAATGATTAACTACTTACAAAACCATGACTTTATTTGCTCTGTATAGGATAAAAATAAAATAGGTAATTGTTTTGATCAACATTTACATCTCATACTTTTCAATCAAAGATCCTTGAGCTTGTTGTGAATTTCTGGGTGCTGCTATTGATTTTCCCTCTGGCATTTGTTGTAGCTTGGAAGGTACATGTGGAGATGCATATTCGTCTTGGAACCTCTCGGTTAATCTCCAGTGAGTATGTTTTAGCAGGGTCAGAAAACCCTGAGATGCAACAAAATACAGTATTTGCAGAGATGAGCTGGTGGTTGGTG
>NC_136624.1:18042430-18077430 GCF_933228915.1 Telmatherina bonti
CATCACGAGATCCTTCAGCACTAAAGTGGAGACACAAACAGACAAACTTCTGTGTTACTTTAGACGACACCACATTTATAGAAATTCACTTTGTGGAGGATTTTTCTAACAGTACTCTAACCATTACTGCTACTTGTCTAACAATGACCCCTAGGTTAACCTTAGAACTCATCCTTATGTAGTAAGTGGTACCACGGGGTGTCGCTGGCCTTTAGGGCAGGTCCTCTATAAATAGGGAAGTGGCAGTCTGCCAGGTTATGCCAGCTTCCTGTTTGGTAGCCAGGGGCATCAGTGGCCACGTCGACGTTTAGGGGCAGTGTTGGACCTCAGAAGTAATCGGGTAAATATAGGTTTTAGTGTGTTACATTTCCTATTGTGTGGACATGGTTTTAACATGCTTTGTATGACAGGGCTGGGCTCTGGCAGACTGCTGGAGGAAGGAAACGGGGTGTGGGAATTCGAGGGTGCAGGTACGCTGTGCTTTTATGGTTTTTTTTAAAGGAAGTAAAATTAAAATGTTTTTGTTTAATAGTAATTTTATTTTGTTTTGTTTACAGTTTGATGCGCTGCTACATGCTGTCCTTTTGTTTGATTTAGTTTTTGTTTTAAGTTAGTCCACTCCAGCTGTGTGTTCCGGCCACAATTCGTGGTGATTGTAAGAGCGGACTAACTATTTTTCTTTTTTGTTTGTTTTTGTGTTTTTCTTAGTCCCTCCCCTTAAAAGTTTTTACTCTCTGGGGTGCTCAGCACTGGTTTGTCCAATCCCGACCTTTGATGCATGATACTTAAGTGACTGTTGGTATGTAGTGGGTTGCCGTACAAATCAGAATGTCTCCAGTGTGTTAATTTTGCCGTGTACTTAGCGGGTGATCCGCCTCGGGGTGTGTATTGCTGGAAGAGCAAACTAATGCTGAGCCAGACGGACTGAAGTAATATATGGAGTGTTTATACAAATAAATGATTAAACGCTATTTATGGGTCGATTGTTCATTTTAGCGTTTCCCCACTTGCTCACTCCTGTTACACTTATTGTCATCATTTGTGTTTCCATTTGTCTCTGAAAGAGAAAACACATTCTGACACTTTGTATAAACAGGTTCACCTATGTCTGGAAAACTTGTACATATAACAGAGGAATGTTAGAACGCTGCTGGAAGCCTAACTTAACTCAGCAACTGAGTGGTTTTTCTATTCTTATTGTCTGATTTTTTAAAAATAATTTGACCTTTTTTGTTATTTTCCATGATCACTCACCCGTGTTGAGGCATCTGAATCGCAGAATGTAGGGGTCTCTTGCGAAAACATCCCCTCCTTCAGTCATCACATCATCAAACTGATGGGAGCCCACCAAGTCCACCAGGTCGTCCCTGTACACACACACAGATGAACATTAACAAATCAGCGTAATATAGAGATTTAAGACTATTCAGATCAGGTCAAAGTCATTTTAATGAACTAAATAAATCCTTTAGTCTACAGCTGCTGATGAGTCCTCACCTGTAGAGGAACATGAATTGCTCCTTGTAGCGTGCTCTACCCAGACGAGTGCTGATTTTCAGTGTGTAGTGATGTTTCTTGTTGAACCTGAGTAGGCAGATACAATAAAGTCTTAATCTGGTTTGTTTTTAAGTTGCTTCAAGCCTTTGAAGAGGTGGTTCTAATAAAGTGACCGGTGACCGGTGTACATATAACGCTTCCTTTGTTTTCTAATTGTTGCAGCCAGGCTTTAGTGCTGGAAATGACCCGACTGTATAAACCTTTATTTCCTTAAAGTTTATACAGAAATTGTGGATTTCTCTTTTTTGATCAACATCATCAGAGTCTAATAGCTAAAAGACTCTGGATGAATTTTAATCCCTTTGTTCATCCCATTATTTTCTATTTGTCACCATTATTTGACATCTACATAATAAGCATGATGACCTTCAGCAGCTGCTTCTGCTGGCACGCTGAAGTTAGTGTTTATCTGATATAATCACTAACATACGTGTTAGGTTAACTAACCCTGCAGTAATAACAGTAATTACAGTGACACCTACTTGTTGAGCTCTTCCATTAAGGTTGTTACGGACTGTCCGCTGGCATCTACTACCTCCAGGATCACAATGATGTCATATCGAGACACAATCTGGAAGTCGGGAAGAAAAAAAAAAAGAAATTTTAACATGCATTTTATGACTTTGATTTTCAAAATAAGTAACCTGATTTGCATGCTGAGAAAAATGGAGAGGTGGTTTTAGAATAAATTTAACAGCATTTAAATTATGACATTAATTTTCACTTTTTGTTAATGGACTTTTATTTGTCAAAAGACTATAAACAATTAACTTCAGCAAGACTGGGGAGCCTAAATGGGGTTTTGTTTTTTTTTTAACCATCTACAGAGGAAACAAAAACTTTAGTCCTTTTCAAGCCAAAGCACTTTAGTTTTGTTGATCTCATAAAAATATCTTTTTATGTGTGCATTCAACAGGAGTCGTTACCTTAACCAGGATACTCAGGGTATTTGGGTCTGACACTTTGTTTCTTCCAAACCTCTGGATGTTAAATGCTGCAATTTTCATGGTGGCTGCAGGAACAAACAGACAGGGACAGAGAGAAATGCAACGACGTTTCCTTTTGAAAGTCTGAACATGTAGAGTCATGTGGTGTCATTATGAGCATAGTTATGTCTGACAGCAGCTATTTGTTAAAGCAAAGCAACGATTGCCTGAGGCCTTTGTAAAACTTTATAGCACATATGTGTACAAGTATCTCTACTAATTCTTTTTATTTTATTAATAATTAACATAAACAACACATTTAAGCCACAGAAAGTTGGAAACATGCATCTAAATCTTTATTGTTGCTGAAATGGGGCTGGCAATATAACCAAGAGCACTGCTTCACCATCTGGTGCACAGAAAGACACAATCATGCCTACTTCAACAAAAGAAATGTACAAATTAACAATCTAACTAAATGAACATCTATGAAAACATGTCCAGATGTGATGAAAGCAGCAAAGTGACTCAGAAGCTGCTGCCACATGCAACAGTTTATGTTTATGTTAGTCCTGAGAAAGAAACCATCTCTGGGTGTGCAGCTTTGAGCATTTCTGTTCTGCAACCAACCCTGAAAAACAATCCTCAGTCATGTACCAGCAGCTGCCTCTTTGAAAAAATGCCATTTAACTTCATCAAACATCTGATGATTTGCAGGACAAACATTTTCAAGCCATGGTTTTAATCTCAGATGCCATCCTAAATGTGTGATTAGTGTGTAAATAGTGCATGTTCTCATCGAAAGCACCCTCCAAACTTAATATTTATTCATAAAACCAGAGTTTATTAACAAGTGGGCAGAGTTGCTGTCTCCTGTGCGATGAAATAGTGTCTGTACATCATCCAATTATCCATTCTAATACGTGTCTATAGGCCAGGGGTAGGCAACTCCGGTCCTCGAGTGCCACTGTCCTGCAAATGTTAGGAGTTTCTCTGCGGCAACACACCTGGCACACATTAGACTTAATTAACAGACTTGTGCAAAGCTTGACATCAAACTCAGCACAAGTCTGCTAATCAGCCATCAATTTGAATCAGCTGTGTTGCAGCAGGGAAACTCCTAACATCTGCAGGACCATGGCACCTGAGGAGTGGAGTTGCCTACCCCTGCTATAGGCCAACAAAACAAAACATGGATTCTTGTTTCGGTGATTTGCTGAATTTCCAGCAATCATCTGCATTGACTTGGATTGTGTTTCATGTGATTATTTAAACAACCAGACACGACAGAGCAAACAATGAATAATGGACGGATTCAGAGCCAACACAGTGCACACCCAAACATGTAATTAGCTGCAGGTGAAAGACTTATGAGTGATGTTGTTCATACTAATTATCTCTATGTATCATTTCAGTTTTCTCTGTGGAAACACAGATGCTTCAAGATAATTTAAAATGGAAATGTTTGCTTTCATAATTATATGAAGTTATAATATAATTTATTTCATTTACCATGTGTGATACATAAAATAAATAACAGTTCTTGTATGTGTAATTAATCTTTTTGTCATTAAGTTTACTAACATTTTAGGTAATAATTACAATTTCTCCACAAATAAAGTATTAATTTTCTTTTATCTGAAATTTTCAGTTTTTCATTTTTCTGAAGGAAGGAAGTGTTAGGGTTGAACTAAACACAAAGAGACTGATTGATTTGCAGCTACTTGAGTTTTTTTTTTTTTTTAAATAAAACCTTAAAACTTTAAAGGTTCATTTAATTGATCTGACAAAGTTAAATTACTGTTTAACAGCTTTCACTGCTCTCAATCTGTTGAACCTTTCCGATGATATTCTTGACATGAAATTTGATTTAAAGCATTTTTTGTTAATGTAAAACAATTACAATTGCTTAATTCTTGTATTTAATAGGTTTGCTTTGTCTTTGTCCCTGCAGCTAAATAAACCCATTTGCTGCTGTTTTGTCACTTCTGTTTACATGTACCTTTTAATGTTGAAGCTCAGCTCTCTGAATGTTCCATCTCTGCTTTTCAGAGGATTTGCTGAACTTTAATTAAACTACTGCAAAACCTTGATTATTTTCTTTCATTTTCTTTGCTGTTTTTTTATTCCAACTCTAAATATGAAAAAAAAAAAAATCAGTTTTTGCACAGCGACCATTTCATTGCTTCAGTAGTCAAAAAAATGAGCTTTTCTAATTTCCTTCCAGAGGAATTCTTTTCAAATGAATGTTTTCGCGGGAGGAAGACTTGTTCCAGCAGGTTTGGTTGCTGATTCCACAAATGCCCCCCTTTCATGTGACTTTAGGAGCCATCTGCTCTTCACCAGCAGGTGACTAAACTTAGCTTTAATCAATCATTTGTGGAAAAAAAAAAATCATCTTAACCTGACATTTGCTTCGTAAACAACTTGTAGAGGAAACACGATTAATTGCATCATGTGAAAGTCAAACTGCTCCTCCACTTTTCTGATGATCATGCAGCAGACGGATTTCCTCGTTGAATTGAATTGTTTGTTTCATCAGTTTGATTTGACATGCAGCTGTTAACTTCATACCAAGCATGTTTATCTCTGTGAGGGCAGTGAAAGCAACGCTGATCATGAACTGACTGAATTTGCAGCGATATTTGATCAGTTGACATCAGGATTAATAAATGTAGCTTGATTTTAATTTGACTTAAAATCCCAACAACAAAATTCAAATAATCTGAAAAAAAAAGAAACATTTTTACAGCTTGAGAAAACAAGCAGATTTATCTCAATGCAGCCAGCAGCCATTAAATTTCATGTTGTTGGATCTTTATCTGCTGTTTGTGTACTCCACCCTGGCGTCTATTGTTAGGCAGTCGTCAGACAACTCATGCAACTGTTTCCTTAAGTATCAGTGAGTCTGCTTGTGTGTTGTTAAAGTTGTCAGACAGGTTTATGTTCCAATCAGATGAAGCTAAAACCTACATGAGGTTAACAATAATACGATAAAACACTGGTAACTTTTTTTTTTGCTGTCATAGCATTGACAATAAATACTGGAGATAAATATTTCTGTCAGGAAACACTGATGATGGGACATTTTGTTTAACTGTCTGATTCATTATTTTATCTCCAATTTATTTTTTTAAGTTATATAAAAAAAACTTTGCTTTTAGTCTGTACTGGGGGTCACATGTCCCACTAAATTTTAATTTACAAGAGTGAATATGACACAGAAACAGTGAACTTCTTCACTTACTTTCAACGTTTTGGGCTTTTTTTCTGAACGTTTTCAAACTATTAGGACTGACTGAAACTGGTTTACTAAATCTGGGGCTCAGTCCCATTTAGCTTCTAACATCAGTGCTAAAGAGCTGCAGACCATGAAGCAAAAGTCACTTCTTCATTCTTCTCAAGTTAAAGTAATGTGTATAATTTGGTTGGTTGTTTATACAAATTTGTCATTTTAGGCCATTTTGCCCCCATTAACAACAACAACAAAAAAAAACATTCAAAATATAAATGTGGATTTTATAACATTGTCTCCACAGAATCTTTGTTTAATGCAATAAAAAAAAGGAGGAATTTGTTTATTTGATCATTAATACCTCATTGTAAATAATCATCTAAAAACTTTTACTGTATCTCAGTTAAAACTCACTCAGTAAAAAGGAGCTATTTATTTTTATTCCAAAGAATACTTTGAGGAAAGCGTGACCATGATGAACCTTGTTTAGAGACTCATCACACAGGTGTGGTAAATTCTTTGGAATTTGGGAGGCCATATTGGGAAAGGAGTGAGCACCACCTTATAAGTGGTTTTGACACTTGTTTGCCAGGGCATTCAGATTGCTGAAGCTAAACTATTTCTTTTTTACTTTTTCATCAACATAGATCAAACGTTTTGACTTGTAAAAAAGCTTTTACAACATTTACAATAATCACATGACTGGATGTTTGTTTTTTTTGTTTATGACACATATCAGGCATTTCATGTGTATATGAAACATCTTCTAGAGATGAGGCTTGTTTGAGCCGCAGCTTGTTGATACAGAATGTTATTGTTCAGCCATCTGAATGTGGAGCAGAAAAACTTTTAAGATATTTAAAACCTAATCAGTTTTCCTTTATAGCTTTACATTGTTATTTGAGTCAGTTAGCAAATAAACTGAAGCTCAAATTCCTCCTGATGTATTACAACAAAGACCTTGGAGAAAAGTAAGTAATCCAATACTACTTCAGTATTATATAGGCTTTTTACTCCTTTTTTTTTTTTTTTTTCCTTTAAGCAGACGGATGGAAGAGGGCTGTTACATTGTCTGGAGGTATTTTAAGCCTCAAGCATTCAACACACTGTGAGGAAATAAGAAAAACACAGAGGCATGTATCTCACCTGCAGTAGGAGAGTGCCGCTGCTGCTGCTGCTGCTTTAGACCAGATGGGCTTATTAGTTAGGAATACACCAAACGAAGAAGGCTTGGAAAAAGTTCACATTGAATGATCTTGATTCACTAATGTGTAGGCGGGTGAACACTGGCAATGTGATTGGCTGAAAGCCAGCCAATAGCAGCAGCCAGACAACAAAGAAAACCACAACAATATCCCGCCCCTTAAATAAGTTCCTGCTGTAAAACTTGATTTTAAAAAGATGTGTGACTTCTGACAGAAGCTAACAGACTGTGATGTAGTCTGATCTAAAAATTGAAAAAGTGGTCATAAAAATCCACTCACTGTGTGATTGAGTGTGTCTATGTGGTGGTGAGCACACATGGGTGTCATGTGGCTCAGGTTGGCCCCTCCCTGCTAATCAGCAGGTACCTATAAGACACCTGCTGATTTTCTTCTCTGCTGGCTGATTCTGTGTTGGTGGTGGTGACTGGCTGCCCTCTGTGCTCTTCCTCCTGGCTTGGTTTTACTCAGGGTGGTGAGTAGAAACAGGAACTTGAAATGGAAAAAACTAATTTTGTAGTTTTACTAATTGTTTTCTGTTTTTATAGATCCACCTGCTGCTGTTTTGATTGGCATAATTTTATTGTAGTCTCTTTTAATGAGTTCTGTTTGTTTCTTTTGCTTTAGTTTTGTAAGTTGATTTTTCTTTTGTTTCCTTTAGGCAGCTGAGAACCATTTGGTGGATGGGCTAGGCACCCATGGTTGGGGACCCTCACGTTTGGTTTGGTTTGTTTGATGCACTGGGCGTAGGAGGGCTCCACAGTTAGTTTGCAGTGAAGTGTGATTGTATTTATAAGGTAAGAGGTGGCAACACACCGGGACACTCCTTCCCTGTAGGCTGCCCTCCACTGGTGGTCCCAGCTGGCCTGGTTGCTTTGGTTTATATAGTTATTTGCTTTTAAATAGGTCTTAACAGTGGGTTTTATACGCTGTTAATTTTAGCTTTTAAATTTTTGTATTAAATAGTTTAAACTCCCTCCCACGTCTCTTATTTCAACAGGAGCGACCCTGCATTTATTTCCTGGAGCCCTGTGCCCCAGGTGGTGTTGTCTGGCATTAGTATTAAATAAGTTAACTTTCTCATTTGACCTTTTGTTGTTCAGTTATATTTGTTAAGGCCTTACCACTCTACCACATCTACATAGTATGTTTGTGTGCTCTTCCTCAGCAGGAGGTCTGAGGGATCAGATAACATGAACTCACAATAAAACACAACATGGACCCGGAAAACGATTTACCAGCCAAAGTACCCAAACAGATAATAAAAAAACCCAACCAAGTAATCAGTTTGTACAATGTCATGAATGTAAAGGTGATTTTTTTTTTGTTTGTTTGTTTTAGAGATTAGAGATTTGTTAGATTTAACGAAAGGATAAACACTGTTAGTCTTAACATGGAAACTTCACAATGCAACACAAATGTAACCTTCCTATTGTGTTGCAGGTCAAACAACTATTTAAAAAAAAAAAAAAAAAAAAATGTTTTTTGTATGAAACTTCTTCTGCTTGGATTAATTACTCAATCTAATGTATTAAATAAATATGGTTCATTTGACATATAGGTTCAGTCCTTGAGAGTCGGTGTCCTGCAGGTTTAGGATGTTCCCTGTTTACACACACCTGACTCAGATTAGCAGATCACTGAGTCTTGGGCAGAATGTGACAACTTGCTGATGAGGAGATTAATTTAAGGGGGGGGGTCTGAAACCTGCAGGACGTCTGCAACATGGAATAAAGAATGATGAACTTTAGGAAACACATATAAACTCAATAGCAAAATCAGATCAAATATAAGATCAATATAAAAAGATCAAAATCTAAATGACAGTGTAAATCATTTTTAAATGAAGGTACAAACATGCAACAAGGCTCCTGCAAAGCCGATCCATCATCTGCTACCGCAAATATGAATCCTGGTTGATAAAAATATTTTTTAGTTATAAAATCATTAAAAGTCAGAGGAACTGCAACAGAAGTCAAATTGTGATTTTTTTTTTTTTTAATTTTTTTATTTTTTTATTTTGTAAAGCAGTTGAATGGACATCATCCAAAAATCCATGTGATCCCTGTAAACAAACCCCTTGTAAAACAAATGATTACTTTTCTTTATTTAAATTCATGTGTCTGATTAAGTTATGGAAAAGATGTGATATTCAGTATGTTTGGCTCTTATTTGTGGTTAATATATAACCGGTCTCAGGGTGTGCTTGCAGCAGGGCAGGTACTGTTGAGACATGCTGAGGAGCTGCTTTTCAATGCAAAGCACTGGGTGTTGCAAATGTAAATAAAAACATGCCTTGACTGATCTGACCTTCCACACAGGTGCATGTAGAGGGAAAAGTTCGAACTTCAGCAACACTCAGGAACAAGTTTATTGACCAGCTCATTTCAGCGTGTGGCCTTCCTCGTGGTCATCACAAAATACTCAACTGGTATGTCATAAAATTTTTTTTTAAAAAAACCTTGAAAAATATGAAAACCTACGAGCAAACTAGTCAGATCCACATCAGTAGGTCTAATTGTGCCTGGCTTTGTCTTACAAGTAAAAAAAAGCTTTTCCCTGACTTTAGATTGACATTCTGTAACATTTCTGCCTCTGCTCTTTATACATTTTCCAGAGATGAATCTTTAAAGATCTCTTGTTATGGTTAACTCCATCCATCTATCCATTCATTTTTTTTTAACCGCTTTGTCCTACTAGAAGAAGCACATTGAGACCACAAACCTACGCCAAGGCCTTTAAAAAGTTCCTGGATCCAAACAGTGATCCGGATCACCATCAAAATGAAATCAGTTCTTCCTTTTCACATTTCCAGCCATTCCTAAAAGGTTTATGAAAATCCATCCCCTTTTGAGTTATCTTGAATACAAACAAACAAAAAAACAAGACAAGGGTCGCGTCATCGGGTGAGAGGATAGTTCCACTCTTATTGCATCAACAATGTATTTATAACTATTTTTCTCTCTATTTTATTTAGATTTTTGAGCAAAATGATCAGTTTTCCATTACAATGATGCCTGTAGCGACAAAAACTTTATTTAACTTTGTCATGGCAATGTTTATGTTCAGAAAAAATACAATAACTGTAATGACTTAGACATGAGCGTACCTCGGTCACTTTTGCACGTATTCAGTCATTATTCTTCTTCTGAGTTTATCTAACGTTAGAAAAAAATGACAAGGTGTTTTTCCATTTGCACTGTAACGCAGAAACCTTCATGACAAAACTCGTTTTGTTTTCTTTGTGCACCTCCCATGAAAGATATGCCAACACAAAGAATCAGCCTCCAAGCTCTGGGACAGACTTTGCATTTCGCATTGTTTCCTGCAAGCCTTGGAAAAATGCAAAAATGAAACTGAAACACATCAGTGACCTGAAAAAGCTCCACCTCTTTACATAATCCGAAACAAGAAACAGAGAATTACTCGCTGCTCTCTGGAACAGATGCACCTTGAGAGACTGGTTATGGGCTTGAACTTCACATCTGAAACAAAAGAGGTAAAGTAGGCCTGATCAACTTGTTCTACACTAAAGCTTCCTGAGAGCGCTCTCTGCTTGATGCGTGTTTAGCTTTCCTCAAAGACAAAATGGCTTCGTACTCAGAGAAGGACTGGACCTGCCCCATCTGCCACGACATCTTCAAAGATCCAGTGGTCCTGTCGTGCAGCCACAGCTTTTGTAAAGGCTGTGTGCACGCCTGGTGGAGGGAAAAACAAATAAACGAGTGTCCAGTTTGTAAAGCAAGACCACTGAGTGAGCCACCTGTAAATTTAGCACTGAAGAACCTGTGTGAGGCTCACCTACGATGGAAAGCTCAGAGCACCTCTGCAGGATGTGAGACTGTCTGCAGTCTGCATAAAGAGAAACTCAAGCTGTTCTGCCTGGATCATCAGCAGCCTGTGTGCGTCGTCTGTCGAGATTCAAAAGCACACAAGAACCACAGATTCAGACCCATCGATGAAGCTATGCAGGATCACAAAGAGGAGCTCCAGAATTACCTGAGACCCCTACAAAAGCAGATGAAACTATTGGAAAAAGTTAAAGAAAACTGTGCTCAAACAGCAAAACACATTAAGGTTCAGACTAGACATGCAGAGAAGCAGATCAAAGATCAGTTTAAGGAACTCCACCAGTTTCTACAAGAGGAAGAGAAGACCAAAATCACAGCTCTTAGAGAGGAGGAAAAGCAGAAAAGCAGAGTAATGAGCGAAAAGATGGAAGCTCTGAGCAGAGAGATGGCAGTCCTCTCAGACACAATCAAGGCTACAGAGAAGGAGCTTAGAATGACAGCCATTTCCTTTCTGCACAACTACAAGACGACACTAGAAAGAGTTCAACAGCACTCCCTGCAGGATAACCCACAACTGGTCTCAGGAGCTCTGATGGATGTGGCCAAACATCTCGGAAACCTGACTTTTAACATCTGGAACAAAATGAAGGACATGGTCTACTATTCTCCCGTCGTGGATCCAAACACTGCTCATCCGGGACTGATCCTGTCTGATGATCTCACAAGAGTGGAACATGAAGAGACACAGAAGCTTCCAGACAACCGAGAAAGGTTGGATTTTTATCAGGGTGTTCTGGGCTCTGAGGGATTTAACTCTGGGACTCACAGCTGGGATGTGGAGATTGGAGACAACACAGACTGGGTCGTGGGTGTGGCAGCAGAGTCTGTTCAAAGGAAAGGAGACATAAAGTCTGGATTGTGGCGAATTGGGTTTTCTGATAGTACATATGCAGCTTCCTCCTCTTCAGATTCACAAATTGATCTCCAAGTGAAGATGCCCCGGAGGGTCAGAGTTGAGCTGGACTGTGACAGAGGAAAAGTGATGTTCTCTGATCCTGACATGCAAGAACACATACACACATTCACATACAATTTTAGTGGGAAAATGTTCCCATACTTTGGCATTAAGAATAAAAAGCAACTAAAGATACGACAAAACAAAGTCTGTGTAACAATTAAGCAGCTTGACTAAAACAGCATCCTAGTTAAAGGTTAAGATTCCTGCTTTTTTCTCTCCACATACCGACTTATCACTCAGCATGGATAGAATTATGACTAGAGCGGCATTTTTCAGACTGTCCAACATGTGTTATCTCTCAAAGGTCCTGACTCAAAAGCTTTGGGAACCAGGGTTCTGAAAGTTTCCAGAAAGTTTTATTTATTAAAATTTCTACCTTCAGCAACTAATGGCCGAATAGCATTTTCACAACAAACTGAAACTATCTTTGATGAGAACATAAATGAACTATTTTTCTTTTTTTTCTGTTTTACTTCCAACTGTAAACTTAATATAATATATAATATGATAGCAATTAGCATCTGCAAGCATTATAGATATTTTACCCCAATTGTTTCATGACAGGCATTGTCCTTATGTACTATGGTCATGCTGCATATTCCATGCAATTTCCACTATTTATTGGTTTTCCTCATTTATACAACCGTCTCATGTCTGACCCTGAGGACTGCTCACATTATCTGCTTTTAAACTGAAAAGGTCACAACATGTGTTGTGTATACTCCATGTTTTTTTTATTTTTTATTATTTTGTCTTGAATCAACAGATTTGCTGTTTTGTCTGTAGTGAAATTTCATCAACGACCACAAGATGACACCAAAGATATTTTATTTAATGCTGTTTGTGGAGATTAATATAACCGTGTGTTTATATTCGTGTAAGTATTGTAGACTTTTCATGTTATTAAATACACTACTACAGGTATTTAAATGTGATGTCCTCGTTCTCCTGTAGCAGAACATCAAATATTCTAAAAGGAAAGTTTTGTTTTTTCTTTTTTACAAATTTTTTTCTTTTTCATTAATGATTTCTTTTATATTCATTTTTAAATTTTTCTCTTATTAGAATAAATAACTGCATTACAAGTTACACATTTCTGTGTTTGTGTCTCCTTTCAAAAATCTATAAAGTCCATGTTTTGCTGTATACTTTATGTGGTCATGTGTTCAAAAATAATATCAGTTTTAAATCTACTGCTGTAGAAATTACTTTGCTAAATGACAGAAACAAGCAGGCACACAAAAAAACAACAAAATGTAGCTTTGATGGTTACAAGCAAGCATTTTTTAATTTGCAAACGCAGACTTTATTTCTAACTCTTAAATGGTTACACAAAATTGTGGTTCAAAAAATGAAACACTATAACATGCCTAACCATAACGCCTGTAATGGACCAGTTAAAGATTTCCAGGGTCATCTTTCACACTCAGAGTTAGAGTAAAAAGTGAGACTTTATATAATTGTTTTATTATTATTATTATTATTATTATTATTATTGTTGTTTTTGTTGTTGTAAAATAAACCAAAATTTACCAGACAACATTCAGCAGGGATTATCAGTATAAAATTGCAACTCGTGGTTCTACTTAACTGGGTTAACTGGGTAACAATGTTTCTGGTGAAGCAGTTTTTTTTATTTTACATTAGGTTAAAAAATGACATTTATTGACTAAAACATCTTTGTGAAACTGCCTTCAGTTCTTTTCTCTGATCTGGATGATTAGTCTTCTCATCAGATCAGGGTTTCAGTTCCTTTCTAATTCTGTACTGTGTTTGTGTGTGTGTGTGTGTGTGGGGGGGGGGGGGGGGGTAACGCCTCTGTGTTTGAATCAGCAAGACTCAATCATCCTAGCAGGAGAGAAATCTTGAACTTTCATAACAAGTCCAACCTCAAAAGGCTACAGAGGTGGGTGAGATAATCTCATGATTTTAAACTATTAATGATGGAAAATGTTTGTTTTTTTTTTCTTTTGTTGTGTAGCTGGAATTTTTCACATTTTTGGGTCATTTATCTATAGCACCTCTAAAAACTGTTTAGAAATTAAATGTTTAAAAAATAACCTGGTGTAAACAATTCTGAGATATAAGAGTAAAATCACTAATAAACATATTCGAATTAATTTATTTTCACAATTATTTTCTTTCATTCAAGCAGTCAATAATTCACATTTTAGAAAAACTTGCAAAGTCATGAAGTAAAATGAAAAGTGTCTTTTACCGCAGGTAAAGGCCAAGTTGAAAATATTGTGACTACATGAAGCCTGTTGGTTTATATAAGATAATACTTTTTAATTTACATGAAGGTGCAAGTTTTTTTTTTAACTTTGAAACTGAGAGTTTGTGCTTAAATGATCAAAATGATAAACATAAAATTGGTTTAAATATCCAACATGATTTCTTATTTCAATATCATTATTGTATTCAGTGTTCAGCATTTGTCATCATCATCATTATCATCATCATCTTCTTGTTACTATCATTAATAGTGAGGTTTTGGACCATGGGGGGTTGTCATGATCAAGTGGTTCTGGTGGGTGTTGTCTTGCTGCTGTCAACTGTCCAATGTGATGTGAGCTGCAAAGGAGTGGACGGTCAAGCAGGTCAGCCAGGAGCTCCTGGAAGAGATGGATGGCCTGGAGTGAAGGGAGAGAAAGGAGAGCCAGGTAACATCTGCCTTCATACAAAACCAGTATAGCTGGTCTTCCTGTTCAACAGCAAATAGCAGATAAACATATGAGAGACCTGCTAGAGAATTAGAGGAGCTGTAATCAGCTGAGGAATATATGTGTCCATTTGAGGTTGGTGGATAAATAAACCAAGCAAAAGGAAAGTAATTGACAGAGACATGGCTTCAAATCAATAACGCTGTTGCTCTGAAACCATTGGATGCCTGGAAACAAATGTTATTTGGGAGCAATCAGCATATTTTTGTTTCAGAATTAGTCATAATTGGTTTTATCACGGATGTGTGTCTTCAGCCGTGATGCCTGATGGACCAGTGAACCCGAGTGTCCTGCTGAAACTGAAAGGGGAGAGAGGAAGTCTGGGTCCTCAAGGGGTTATGGGTCCGAAAGGTTACCGTGGAGATGTGGGACCATCTGGGAAACCTGGTGCGCCTGGTATCCGCGGCCCAGACGGAAAGAGCATTGGCCATGGTAAAGACACAAATGTTGCCCTACAGTCTACTGAACATCATCCTAGTGAGAGGACTTCTAGATACCATGGAGCTCATAAACTGCAGAAAAGTTTATTAACAGCATACGTACATATTTTGCAAAACACAAAACCAGGTAGGGAAGTAAAACTGCACAAATTAAACATGGTGAAATGGGAGTTATGTAAGAATTAAAGGACACGTGCATTACACCATTTTAATGCTTATACCATGATCCCACAAAGTAAACGTTTTATAACAAATGTTTGTTTTTGTTGTTTTGTATTTTGTTTTTTTCTGTTTTTTTGTTTGAAATGAAATGAAAAATACTTTGTTAATCCCCAAAGGGAAATTCAATATGGTAGTATATAATAATTAATTTGAGGAGGTCTTGTTCCGGAGGCTGATGGCTGCTGGCAGGAATGATCTTCTGTTTCTTTCAGTCTTGCATCGGACCTGAAGAAGCCTCTCGCTGAACACACTTTGTTGTTTCATCACTGTGTTGTGGAGAGGGTTGTTTTTTTGTTGTTGTTTTGAGTTGTGTTGTTTGTCCTGTTTTGTTTTTGTCACAAAACTTGCTAAATATTCTTGAGCATAGGAGCTATTTCATGTTGTCCTTGATTTACTTTTTATGTTAAACAACCATTGTGAAGAGAAGCACATTTCTCTCACTCCCCCTTCAAAAGCCAGCAGGTACTCACCAGTTGATTAATGCGTTGCTATGGTGATGCCCATAACAGAGTGAACTTACTTTAATTAAACTTAAAATTAGCAGCATTTACTCACTACAAAATAATAACTATCATCATAGTCAGGACAACTACATGAGTAGAATATATCTGGAATAACATCATTGTGGTAAACAAAGCCTAAGTAGAGATATTTGTCCATAATGTCCAGGAGCATCTTCAGAGAAAACCCAACAGACCATATCAAGAACACTTCACACTACTTGTCAAGCATGATGGCGGAGTGATAATTATTTGGACCATTAGGTCATCTATATGTCTGTTTAGGACAGGTTTAGGACTAACTTTTAACACACCGTGTACTCTTCTGTGGGTTCTGTATCTTCTCTGCTTTCAGGACAAGGCTCCACTAATCACGAAATCTATTCTGCATTTTCTGTGATCAGGACTTTAAAGAGCTATCCTCCCTACGACCAGGTTCAGTCTGACACATATCACACAGCTTTGTCTCAGCTGCTTCTCATTTAGTGTACACTATATGAATAAAATAAAAGGATGATTTTGCAGTAGTTTGGTTGTTTCAGCTCTTACATTCTACCGTAATATCAGCGCAGTTATTAAATTTCTGTACTAAGGTGTGTCTCTACATAAACATCATGGTTTTTATAGATTTCTCTACATCTGAAACTCATTCATTTTTACGTTTTTACGTTTATCGCTTAATTAATTTATGTTCTTTTGTGTGTGTGTGTATGTTTGCATTAGACTGTAAAGTACCAGACGATCGTGGTCAACCAGCTGGGCGACTTCAACCAAGCAACAGGGGAATTCTACTGCAGGATACCTGGAGTTTACTATTTCACCTTCCATTCTGTTGCCAAGGTAACACACATTTTAAACATCAGTATTTGTTGAACTTCTTTCTGGACAGAAACAAATGTGCATCAGTTGTGGAAAAAAAAAAAGCCACAGAGCATCTAAGTTTATTTACCTTCACTTTGAGATGTGTTTTTTTTTTTTTGTGTGTGTGTGTTCGTAGGTCAGCATGTGTTTGGCTATAAAAAGTGATGCTCTGGATCTACCGCTGGGATTCTGTGATTCCAACCAGAGAAACACTTATGATCAGGTGAATTTCCATCAGAGTGGCTTGTAAAGTTGCTTAAGGTGAATGAAAACTACATCTTGGACAAAGGTGAGTGCAGAGAGATTGACTGTGTTTTGTCTCAGGTGTTATCAGGCGGCGTGGTCTTGGAGCTGAGAAACGGAGAGAAGGTGTGGCTCGAGTCCTTTAGGGATAATCAGAAGGATACTGACAAACAAGACAGCAAAGACAAACAGATCATCTTCAACGGCTTCCTGGTCTTTTCAAATCCATTGTAAAGTTTATACTCATTTCACTGCACTTACAAATTTTTGTTTGGAGCTATTTGGGTTCATATTGTTATTTTTCCAACAAGTGACCGTTTCAGACTAACCAAAATATTTGCTTAACATTTTGGACTTTTCTCTTTCCAATTTGTTTACTTCATTCTGTCTCTTGTAAACAGTCGCTGAACTTTTCTTTTATTATTATTTGCTGATATGGACTGATGTGTCTGGAATAAAGATTATTATTATTGTTGACTCTGGAATAAAATTTGATCTTTTAGTTTGGGTGACATTAAATTCATGATGGATTGAATATGTTTGACTTTATTTTCGTCATGGGTTTTTTTTTTTTTTTTTTTTTTTTTACCTGTCCTGTCCAGCATCTCAGCATACAGAACAGCAATCTGCGTGCCATATTTTTGCCAGACAGATTTGCTCTGTCAAGGGAGACATCTCATGTATATAGCTGCCCTTGATAATCTGAATATTTTTATTATTATGATCATTATTTTCGTCATGTTTTACTTTCTTTTCAGTATATTTCAGATGAAAAAAATCCCCAATAATTATCCTGCTTTGCCCACAGGCCCAAGACCACCAACAGCCCCAACATCCTCCTGTTCACTTAACGTACGCTGTTTTATTGTCATTATAATGAAGCTATGTATGGTCAAAGACAACATTCGTTCTTCTTATTTTAATTCACTGTTACAACTTGTCTTTGCATAGTTTGGCACATATCTTATCTTGTGACGTTAATAGAAAAAAAAAAACAACTTGTTGCCACACGCTACCGATGCACAACCACAAGTTCTTATGCTATCCTGAAGCCACAGTTAAATAATGCATCAACAGCTTGCCCCAGGTCTGCACATTGTTTTTGTTTTATGCTCTTCACCTTCAGGATCCAAACTGAGGCTCTCTTCTATGGTAAAAAAACAAAAAAAAAAAAAAAAAAAAAACAGACCATCATCAAAATTACAGACCATCAGGGTGACTGACTATCACAGTATAAAATGTTTTGGGTTTTTAATTGAACATATGTCCCCAAAAGGTTACCATAGTGCAGATTTTCTTGTTGGATTCATAGTTTTTTGGGGAAAAAAATATTACTGTGGAGCTGCTGTTGAATGATAAACCTGGTGTCCCAATTCTAAGTTTGTTTTGTCGTTAAACTATTCAGCAACCTAAGTCACAATACTATTATTCAACTTAACATTAACAAGTTTTATTCATTCATTCATTTTCCTAACCGTTTAGTCTAATTCAGGGTCGCAGGGAAGCTGGAGCCTATCCCAGCAGTATTTGTGCGAAAGGCAGGGTACATCCTGGACAGTTCCCCAGTCCATCGCAGGGCATTAACAAGTTTTAGTAAAGATTTAATAATCCGTGGACACAACTTAGTTTTCTGGTTCACTTCCGCATGTGGTCACAATTTTTTTTTTTTTTCTTTTGTTCAACGCTAAGACTCTTCAAATCTGGAATGAAAATTTTTACACAGCGTGAAATCGCATTTTATGTATTGAATACACACACAGATTGTAAAGCAGGCAGCACAGTTTATAAAACCATGCACACTGGCTTTTTTAAATGTATTTATTCACAATTTTTTAATCCTTGGGCACTTACTGGGCTCCGCACAAGTTGACACAACTTGGTATATTTATTAAAATATTTTTTTAATTATTTAAGTATTTTTCTCAGAGTTAAAATATATGGTTCAATATAAAAGTAGTCCACCAGTTATGCTGTTGGTGTTGGTCTTCGGTTCTACAAATGCACAAATAACCTGAACACACAAAAAAAACATCTTCCCACCAAATAAATATCTAACTGCAATTTTTGAAAAATAAATTAATTGTTGTTAATTAATATGAATTTGTTTGGGGTTTTTTGTTTTTTTTTATAGAAAAACATTTGCTAAGTGATTTGAACTTTTTGCAGAAAAGTTTGGTCTAAAAACAAAACAAAACTGAATAAATAAAAAAAATAAATAAATACTTATAATCTTTACTGTCACTGCCAGCAGTAATATATCTTTCCCTTTGCAACAGATTCATGAACATAACACTGAAAATGTTTGTGCATGGACCAGTTTACTGAACGTGTCCATCCTTCCATCCCAGTGGTCAAACAAATGTTTCATGTGACGAGAAGGAAGTGAAACAAGTTTGGTTTTTACACTTCTTCTCTCTCGTCATTTTTGGCACATGCCTGCTGGATTTCTTCCAGCCCAGACTTTAAAAGTTTATGAATCTTCCAAAAGAAATCGTTTCATGCATAAATAATATTGAATCATATTTCATTCAATAGCTAATATTTTCCACCAGTGCATGATAAAAGTATGTGAACCTGTCAGATTAGCAGGTGCTTTAATCATGTAGTTAGAATGGGATGTTTTAAAAATAAGGGAATAAACAGTGATTCTGTTTTATTCAAAGAAAAAGGTGAATGATTTGGAATCAGGTTAAAGTCCTGATCTTAACCCTGACAGAAATGTGGTGGAAAGACCTGAAGACACATTCAATCTGTTCATTCCCAGCTTGTCACATACTGACCCTTGCAACAGTCAGCCGAGTCAGCTTTCCTTGGACAATTCAGTAAGAAGATTAACTTATATTTCTTGAGCCAGAAGAGAAGCTAGCATTATGAATTATAATTTATTTTTTACACAGCGTCATTTATAACATTGTCCTTCTTAATAAACAGTGCTGAGCAGTTGAATGATTCAGTCATGAAAATTATTGTAGATGGGAAATTATTTCACCAATAAATCACCAATAACTCATATGAATTGCATTTTCCAGACTAAAGTCAAGTCAAAATAGTAAAGCAGGAGCATACTGGAGGCTCTTTCTGATTACAGAGAAAGCTCTTGGTCTCTTCATCTGCACAGACACGCAACAGATCGCATCAAAGTTTCTGTGGGCACAGTCACATCAGTGTTGGTTGGACCACTAGACACACCCTAGCTTGCTTCTACAGATAGTGTGGTTTGTTTGGAGCAGTGTGAACATGCATTAGCACTCTGGTGTGAACCAAAGAAGCAAACTCTACTCTATTTAACAACCGGTGGTCTCGGTTCGCCCTGCGATGGACTGGCGAGCTGTCCAGGGTGTACCCTGCCTGTCGCCCAAAGCCAGCTGGGATAGGCTCCAGCTTCCCCGCGACCCTGAATTGGATTAAGCGGTTTAGACAATGGATGGATGGTCTCGGTTCACTTTCACCTAAACCCTGGTGCACTTTGTGAGGCAGGTATGGTTGTAGAAGTAATATGTTGAAGCTCAGCTCTGCAACCTAGTTATTGTCTTTATTATGTTCACCAATAAAAAGGCATGGGCAGCTGTTGGACAAGACAGCATTCAGTAGCGGCTCAATGACGAAACAAAAATTCTCTCTCGAGCCTGAAGCTGCTCTTCCAGCTTCAAACTGGAGGGCCATTCATTTTGTTTTACCGACTCATTACAAGGCATGGTGTACACCATGATCACTTCATCTGCAGCCTGAAAGCAAATGGACCAGTTAGTGATCCAAAAGGAAAAAACAATGTTGTGGTGTACTACAACATGCTTGATGGTTTGATGCCTCTCATGCTGTTCATACTGGACAGATTTGTGTGAAAATTGTATGAAATTTTAACACCAATGTAAAAACAAAATCCACCAAGACTGCAAAAATATATCGTTGCTCCATTATTTACATGAGACGAACAAGCTGTTTTCTCTCCTGGCCAATAGATATTTTCTTCTGGTTAACTGGTTTGGTGCATTTCTGTAAATTGCAGTTCCAAACCAAGCCAAAAGAAGGTGTCAGATTTCATTATCATCATCATCATCATCATCATTGTTATTTAATTTTATCTTTAGATGCAAAACAGTTTTTTGCATTTATTTATTTGCTGATATGAACTCTTTTTTGAATTTTTATAGTATTCATGTGTTGTTTATCTTTATTTATTAACTGTAATTAACATAAAACAATATTGTATTTTTTAAGACTTTCTTGATTTCCTGTATTTTTTCTATAATTCTACATAAATTCAGCTGAAAAGATGTTAAAATACAGCTACAAACAAACTTTGGTTGCTTTCCTCAGTTTTTCTTGAAAGCACGCACTGTGATGAGAAAGAAAGTGACTTTATTCACTGTTTGACTGAAGTGGATCTTTCTAGTACAGAGGAATGTTGATTAATGGGAGCAAATCTCTGGAGTGTGCATAAGAAATCTAACAGAGTGAAACCAGAGGAGTGGAGGTTCTTTGTTGAGTCAGTGATGCCTAAGTTAGCTGTCGGTGCTCTGTTCTCGCTCTGATTTGCTTTGGCCAGAAAAGCAGAACTACATACAGTCAGCTCAGATAATCATTTGTGATTTTTTGGTTTTGGGTCATCTTCCTCATCTGGCTGCTGCAGGACTTGGAGTTTTTCTTCAATTTGTTCTTAACTTGCTGAAGGCTTTTATTTGTGTTTTTTGAGGGGGTAAGTTTTAAACATTTATAACAATGACAGAACTAATAATGGAGAGATTTCCGTTGAGATTAGTTGATGGCTGACCTTCTCGTATGATCACAAATGTGGTTTAATGTAGTTTATTGAAGATAGATTCATGTCAATTTAATTTCTTCCTGTTCTCAAAGCTCCATCTTTTTAAATATCTATCTTATGTATATCATAGTTTTTCTCTCATTGTTTCTTCCTTTTCTGCTGTTTCCCGTTAAACCTTATTTTTCCTCTTTTGCGTTTCCTTTTCACCTTTCCTTTTCTTGTTTTTTATTCTCTATTCACGCTTTTTTCATATTTCCACATTTGCTTATCACTGTGTTCAACCCTTCTTTCCCTCCTCCTCACCTGTCCTCTGTTCTCCTGCATTCACTCCATTTTCCTTCTACCGTTTCATATCTATTCAATCTTTGATTTTACATTGTCCTCCTGTCTTCTCTCATTGTCAGGTTCTCCATCATGCTCCATCATTTCCTTGTGCGTGGGGCTCTTCTCTTATCGGCAATAAAGTTGCTGGTTGCCATGGAAACATGTCCTGCAACAGGGATGCCTGGGATGCCAGGTGTGTATTTTCTATTCTATTCTATTCTATTCTATTCTATTCTATTCTATTCTACAGTCATTTAGCAAACACTTTTATCCAAAGCGACTTACATATGAGTGAGAACAACACAAGCACAAAATCAAACAATGGAGGACATCGTGGGAAGATGCTAGTGGACTGTCCAGTCGGACACAGGTCCTTACATGAAGCGCTACAGGCGTTTGTTTGTTTTTCTCCCTTCCCACCCCACAATTTTACCTATGTTAAAATACAAAGAGTTAATGCCATAATGTTTGTTGCAAAGGAATGGGCTAAGTTCTCTACTTATGCACACTTGGCATAATGTAGTTGTGGTAGCTGATGTATGCATCTGTTTTTTTTGTTGTTGTTTGTTTGTTGTTTGTTTTGTTTTGTTTTGTTTTGTTTTTGTTTGTTTGTTTATCTATGGAATTCTGCAGGTATTCCTGGGCTTCCTGGCAGAGATGGTCGAGATGGAGAGAAAGGACAGAAAGGGGATCCAGGTACCAACAAACACACTGACATGCCTAGATACGCTGTTGCACCCACAGAGCTGTTCATCTCAGACGAGGATGTTAATCCATCTAGAATTTGAGTATGCAGTCAGAAGAACACATCAATGCAAAGATGTTTGTTAGATTTTTCAGTCATTTAAAGTTCACTCTGGAGAAATTCTATACTTATCATATTTGCTCCAAAGGCACTTATTTCCTGCTTGAAAGTCTTTCCTGTGATAAAACAAACTGTTACCACAGCTTTTCAAAGGTGCTCAGACTTTTCCAATCAGATATGTACTTTATACAGACATGACATATAAACATAAGAGGCTACAGCTCCTCAACACAGTCGGCCTATGTTTAAATCCTGGCTGGGGCCCTTTGCTGAACATCACCCCCTTTTCTGTTCTTCTACTGCTAAATAAAGACTACTACAGCCATAAAACAATGACAATGCAATAATCAAGCTGATAGTTATAATAGAAATTATGTAAATATTTGGTAAAAAAAAAAAATTTTAAAAAAAAGAAAGAAAAAAAACATTTAACAGGATCAGCTAATTATTGGAATAGAGGGCTTGTTTCTGTTTAAAAAAACAACTAGTTTTAAAAATGTTTGTTTTTGTTAAATAAAAAAATTGCTCACAGGTTGTGAAAAACACAATGGGTCGTATTTTGGAGATATTTCTTCAGGAAAGCTTTAAACTTACTTTGGAACAGGTTATAAAAGTAACTTTCTGATAGAGTGATAAAATCAATAAACTAAGCAGCTGAAATTAAACATTTATCAGGTGAACTACCGTTCGCCCAGCGAGTTTCACCAGATCAGAACACAGAGTGACAACAATGCTATTGATGCTGTCTTTAGGACAAATGAGGAATGGTGACATCGGTTTTGAAAAGGGCTCCAAGGGAGAGCCAGGTCTGACTGGATACCCAGGTAAACGAGGTGGGAGTGGAGAGTCCGGAGAGCCAGGCATCCCAGGACCCGCTGGACCTCCAGGAGAACCAGGAGAAGCTGGGTATGTCATCAGATAAATGTCCATCCATCAAGGTATCCATTTGCTGATGGCGAAAATGTAGCTTTAACTGCAACTGCAGCTGCAACTTTATTTATATAGCACTTTTAACACAACCACAGTCGACCAAAGTGCTGTACAGAATAAAACAGAGATAATGATCATAATACAAATACAAAGTGCAAAAACATATAAAAACTGATAGAATCATGATAAACACAGTCAGATTAATAATGTCAACATCTCAGGTGGTGTTAAAAGCCAAAGAAAACAGGTGGGTTTTAAGACAGGATTTAAAAACAGGTACAGAAGAGGCCTGTCGGATGTGCAAAGGCAGCTCGTTCCATAGTTTTGGAGCTGCAACTGAAAAGGCTCTGTCCCCTCTGAGTTTACGGTGAGTTTTTGGTACACTCAGGAGGTGCTGGTCAGCCGACCTGAGTGACCGTGTCATAGACCGTTTCATAAACCTCAAAAACATAATGATTGATCTTCCCCAGCTGTTCAGAGACAACCATCATGCCTGAAATACTGAGCTGGAAAGTAGGAACAGAATCATTGTGTCGTAATGTGTTTGCACACTGTGGACGTTCTGAAACAATTCAGCATTGAAGAATGAGGAGAAGGAAAACACACACACAACTTCTACAATTTCAAAGCCAGAACATTTTCTTTTGTTTCTCTGGTTGCAGGACTGTTGGAGTTCAGCAGAAGGCAGCCTTCAGTGTGGCCAGGGGAACCAACGAATACCCGGACAAAGGCAGCATTATTAGGTTCACCTCAGTCATCACAAATATCAACAACGACTATAATACGACTACAGGACGCTTCAGGTAATAAACCTGTTAGCAATGATCAGAGCACCTTTTGGTCTTTGAACTTTGGAGACAAAGTGCTTTCCATTTGTGGTGTAATAAAAAAATATATTTTTAGTGTTATTATATTGGGAGCACATCCTGGTCGGTTTCAAGCTCGTTACATCCTCTATGAGGAGTGAGAATTTTGTTCTCGGTCTCAAGGCCAAGGGAACAAAAAAACTGTTTGTTTTGGTATAGACAGTTCTTATACCACAAGGTTTGTTTGCAACAGGACAGGGATTACTGAGGGAAGGATGTCTGTGTTTCTATTTGCAGTGACTGAATTTTTATCAAGCAGCAGGTTGAGGTTGTGCATCTATCACCAAAATTGCAGAAATGACACCTTTTTGCTTCATGCTTTTCCACGTTAAACATACCCACCTGAAATGTTCAACCAATCACAAAATTCTTCTTGGAGCCCCAACAGAAGAAAGATCTGCTCAGTTGATCACTCGAGAATAAGCCTGAAGTTGTTCTCAATCACGTCTGTGAGAACAAATTGACATCATTTTGTTCTTGTGTCCCCAAGAACAAGAAAAAGATTCTCACTTCTCATGTAGTATGTAATAGGTTCTATTCAAACAGTCAGTGCCTAAACTGAATACTTGCATACAATGTTAGGCAAGCTTAAATTTAGGTTTAGCATGCAAACATTAGCTAATTAGCATCAAGCTAACTGAATAGTATGTTTGCTGTTGTAATGTTGATACTTTTCCTGCACTTGGGGGGTGCTAGTATTACAAATTTCAGTGCTTTTTCTTGATTTAAATTGTTGACATATGTAAGTTATTTTGCATCACAATCTACAATTACTCTAATTAATTAATAGTTTAAGTTATTCAAATTAATGAACTTTCTTTTTATTGAGTCAGGCAAGCAAGAAGATCACCATCCTAGCTTAGCATGCTAGCATAGTTACATATCATCAAGCTAATTTGTATTTTGTTTGGTTTTGCTCTTTTATTGACACTTTTCTTTTCAGTAAGATTATTTTGATTAGTTTGAACTTTGTTTTCAATCAGTTTCTAACTTCACATTTTGTATTTTACATTTAAGTTAGTCTCCACAGTCCAAGTCTGATATATACTGTATTTGCTACTCAACTTCTTACATACTGATTTCTCTACTTTTCCTTTAGTTAGCTATAAGAAATCAAATCTAAAGTACATCCCATATACAACAAGAAAAGCAAAACCTGACATCATTTTAAGGAAAAATTTTGGATCATTTAGTCCGAACCAAGCAGGTGGAGCAATGAGCCACGTAACAGTTAACAGTGCCTATGTATTCTTAACTAGATCAGGGCATTTTTCTAGGTTTCCAATTTTCCAGGCTGCCAAAGCAAGAGAACTAAAAGGTCTATCATTTGTAATTATGTAAAGTACATGTGTAATATGCAAAATTTGAGTAATCTAGGTTGTTTGTTTCACTGTAGGTGTCGGATCCCAGGGATGTACTACTTTGTGTTCCATGCTTCGCTTAATGAACGACTCTGTGTGCTGTTGAAACTTGACAACACACTGCTGACATCCTTCTGTGATCATCGCCGTATCAGAAAACAGGTACAAATTTTATCTACAAGTCAAGTGTAACAATACTCAGCTAAACAATAATCGGGGCTCTTGCTATATGGTGTTATATCTTATCACTATCTCCGCCAGGGAGATTATGTTGTTGCTCATTTGTTTGTTAGTCAGTTATTATGGGTTTTCTTTATCCTGATGGGTCTTAGTCTAACTCAAGCTTTTTACGTACTCTACAAGAAACAAGAACTTTGTTCTTGCTCATGAGGATGCAAGGCTACTTTCTTCTCTGTTGATGAAAACTATCTTCAACCTTGTATCAGCCAAACTGTAGAAATGATCATTTTTCCACTAAATGCTTTTTTCGCATTAAACACGCCTAAGTCCAGCCAATCACAATACTTCTTGGAGTCTCACGGGAAGAAAGTGCTGCTTGGCTCAAGAAAAATCAACAAGCTGTCTCCAGTCATGTCCATCAGGTCATTTTGTTCTTGTGGCCTCAAGAACAAGAAAACCAAACTAACAGGCATTGATGAGTGATCTGGAAGAAATTGTGGAGATGGGAATTTTTGAAAGGATTTCTCACAATTTGGGTGAAAATGAGCTGCTTGGAGGGAGATCTTATGATTGTGGAGGTCATGTTCAAGAAAGCAGTTGGAGATGATTTGAACTTGGTGACTTTGTGCCATTAGAAGATCCTACACTGTGGTCATAAACGGATGGATATGGTTAGCAACAATACTGAGGTAGCCTCGGTTTTCCAGTTCTTCACTGACAGGAGTGTCCTTCAGTGTGGTCTCTCGCTGCTGTAGCCCATCAGCTTGAAGAGACTGTATTCTGTATACCATGGTTGTAACCAGAGGTTATTTGAGTTCCTGACAACTTTTAATCATCTCCAACCAGTCTGCCCATTCTCCTCTGACCTGACTTCAACAAGGCATTTTGTTTCAAACAATTGCTGTTCACTGGATGTTTTCTCTTTTTCAGACAATTCTCTATAAACCCTAGAGATTGTTGCATGTGGAAAATCAGAATTAAAAAAAAAGTTGTTTTTTTTTAAAAAAAAACCAAAAAAAAAAACAATATTGGCAATGAGGATGTGATTACGAAATAAGCCAACACAAATCTGACCGTATCTAAATGTTGTTGTTGTGGTGGAAATTATACACATAGCATAGTTTTAATGTGTTACTCCTTTATTAAAGTTCTTTTATGTAGTACAAAATATATATTCTGTATAGTTTAGAGAAGTTCAGAAGGCTTGCTTTATAGTTTTATATAGTTTTTATAAAGCATAGTTTTATACTATTTAGTTTTGTACATGTATAAAACTAAATGTTCTGTTCAAGGCCTGTTTCAGCTTCGACTGTTGTTATCTTCAAGCTGGCAGCTGTTTTGACTCGTGCTGCCAGGCAAAAGTTATTTGTGTATGCCAAAAGAACACTGTAACACCCTGAACAGGGTCAGCGCTCTCGAGACCTCTCGCTTGCAACAACTGTGCATTGTCAATAAACTGGACAGAACAGGGTTGATTTCTGGATTTATTTGTCATCAGATAAATTCCACGATAGCAGTACATGAGTGTAATATGTGATAACATTGTGACCTGTACTGATTCCAGGTGACTTCTGGCGGTCTGGCAGTCCACCTGGAAAAAGATCAGGAGGTTTGGCTGGAGACTAAAGACTACAGAGGGATGATGGGAGCACAAAGCGCTTACAGCATTTTTTCTGGCTTCCTGTTGCACCATCGCTGATACACTGAGGGGAAACATAAAAATATTGCAAAAAAATCTTTACCTGTTTTATTTCTGATTCTTTCACCCCTCGAAAGGGAACACAAAGGTTACTTATCTTCATTGCATTTCCTTTATCTGTACATCCTAACAACATAGCCACCAAGTCAAGTTTTGATGCAGGAATTTTAATGAATTTGCTGATGAGGAAAATTCAAAATATTTGTCTGAGTGGATGGAAAGCTAACAACTAAACTTATGTCAAGTTTACTGAATAAATTTACGTACTTAGTTGGTTTCATCATCAAAAAAGAAATCAAGTCAAACAGTTCTATAGCTAGTTTTAAAAATTATTTTACATGAGTGTGTGTGTACTGCGATGAGAAAGTCAGCCATAAAGATATCTGAATGGATGGGACGGGTTGTCACCTGTGGAAACAGGCTTATCTCAAAATGCAATGATTGAATGAATGTAATAACTTTGTCTTGTTGTCATTCTTATTTGCAGTTGACATTAGATGGTATATTATCACGTTTAATCAAGTTCATTGCTTCTGATATGATGAGCCCAATAAACTCCAATGGAAAACTTATTGCTGACACAACCAGAATGTTTTTATTTTGATTCATTTAATTTGTGTCTGTAAATCTGAAGTATTTCATTTATTAGACTGTTGACGTCCATTTTCAGAAGGTGCTACTTTGTGTAGATGTATTTATGTTCCCTGATCTAAAATGAATCTCTGAAAATGTTTCTGAAAGATATGCGACAGAGTTCAGTCAGCATGTCAATCTGTCTCACACCTGTTGACTTCTTCCTGAACAACTTTTACATTGGAATACAACTTCTGAAGCACCTTTAGATGTTTATCATATTCTGATCATACGACTGAGTTTCCTGGAATTCTTGCAGATAATTAAGCTCTGAAAGGCTCTAGCTGCACCTCTCCATCTTGCCCATAGACTGAGACATTTAATCGTAAGGTTATTGCAAATCTTGTTTATCAGAAACTCTCCCATCCACCAAGCTCAATGGATCCAGTGGAGGAGAGTGCAAACTTAAATTGATGCCTTGTGACGGATAAGCAGACCTCCCTGGAAACAATTTTTTGCTTATACTGAAAGCAAGTTGTGTATTTTTGGTTCCAGTGCCAAAAACCAAGGCAACAATCACACAAACTCTTTGTTGAGCGAAAACAAAGAACACCTTATGTTGGGTGCAGTTTTATGGAAATTAAACAAATCAATTAAAGTGTTCTTTCCAACATGTTGAAAAAGTCAGAGCCTGTATGGAGTTTGGCACCAGTAAATAAAGATGGAACAATTAAAAAACAGCAATGTGAATGTGAAATCTAGGGGGCAGAGAAAGAACATTTTCTTGTTTAATATGTTATATCCCAAGTTGTGTTGACACCCAGTTGAATTTTTCAACAGTATATGCAGCTTTACTAACATTGTGTTTTAAATCAGCTGGTTTGGGTCTGGAGGACTCAGAGCTCACTGCACTGTGGACCCTTATGGAGGTTTTAGACCAAAGTTCTTTAATTTGGGCCACAGTCCTACAGGTTATCAATGTATCCCTGCTCCAACACAGTGGACTGAAGTTAAATGGAGGTGTTTCAATTTGCTGTTCTTATACTTGAAGTTTTGAATACGCAAAACTTACAGCAAGTTACAGCTACAGCTGTGTCCACCAGTGATGCTGGGAAAATGACAGCATGAGGCCAGGCAGGAGATAACAGTGAGGAGATTGTGAAGAAAAGAAGTCCAAGTCATGTCTCAAGTCACTGGAAATGCAACTTAAGTGCGAGTCAAGTCTATGTTCCAGTCTCATGTCCCCGATTTATGATCCTTGCACTTCTACGTACACTGGCTGCGTAGCCAGTGTACGTAGCCAGTATGCTGTGTCCCAGCATACTGTGGCCAATTACTGTTTCTGAAATGAGACAGCCTACCTCGCCATACCATTGTGCGCCACAGCTGTGACAACTGTGAAAGGTTTATTAATCAAGACAAATCTATTTTTCCTGAAAGCTTCCTCAGTTAAATTTATATTTTAAAATCCAAACAGAGCCAGAAATTTGACTTTATTTCTTTTCAATTTTTCACTTCTTGGAACTTAAAACATTTATTAACCACTTAAAATCCATGAATATCAAATATAACACAATTACAGTGTCATCAATCAACCTATAAATATGAAACACTTTTAATACAATACTTTTAATACAAAATACTTTAATACAATAAATTATAGCACAAAGTGCTTAGCAGGTTTTAAAAAAAAAAAACAACATTTATAAATTGCTCTAAAGAATTACTGCAAAAATTGCGACACCTTTTAATGCCCTTGGCTTTGTTACATTTCTACCAAAGTGTTGTAAACAAAATAAAAGCTACTAATAATAGCTACTCCTTAGCACTTGACTGCTGCTCATGTGAAACAAATTCTGGGAGAAACAAGGCTACGAAGGCTGCGAAGGCTACGAAGGCTACGAAGGCTACGAAGGCTACGAAGGCTACGAAGGCTGCGAAGGCGACGAAGGCTGCGAAGGCTGCGAAGGCTGCGAAGGCTGCGAAGGCTGCGAAGGCTACGAAGGCTGCGAAGGCGACGAAGGCTGCGAAGGCTACAAAGGCTACGAAGGCGACGAAGGCTGCGAAGGCTGCGAAGGCTGCGAAGGCTACGAAGGCTGCGAAGGCGACGAAGGCTGCGAAGGCGACGAAGGCTGCAAAGGCTACGAAGGCTGCGAAGGCGACGAAGGCTGCGAAGGCTACGAAGGCTACGAAGGCTACGAAGGCTGCGAAGGCTGCGAAGGCTGCGAAGGCTACGAAGGCTGCGAAGGCTACGAAGACTGCGCTACCAGTAGCCTCTGCGACATATCTGTTGGAGTGTAGGTTTGTTGGGTGCCTTCCAAATGGGACATTATTTAGTCAGTGTTGTGTATGTAGACAAACCAACACTCCCAAGTGCGAATAGACCCTAAATTGAGACATAGCTCCCATGTGTTGTGGTCTCCCCAAAATTGTGGTGACATTAGTGCAGACTGGACTGTGGCGTAGTGGTAAGCACTGTGGCCTCACAGCAAGAAGGTCGCTGGTTCTTTTGCATGTTCTCTTGTGGATATGTGGGTTCTCTGCATCTAATCTGGCTTCCCCCACCACACAAAGACATGAATGTTAGGTTAATTGGTTGCTCTAAATTGTCCCTATGAGTGAGCAAGCGAACGTGAATGATTGTTTGTCTCTATGTTGGTGACAGAGGTGACGCACCTGTCCAGAGCATACCCTGCCTCTCCTCTAGTGATTGCTGGGATAGGCTTTTGTGACCCTTAATCAGTTCGGAAAATGAATGAAGGGTGACATTGGTGCACATTCTCTTTTAGTATAATATAGTGTCTGTATATTGAAGCAAAACTCTATTCACTGCAGGAAAATTAACTTATAATTGTTATATATATGAACATAGATAGTTTATTATTTTCATTCTTTAGAAAATTCTTGTTGGATAATTAGAATTTCTGTGCAAAATGTTCTGTTGTGGGTATAAAATATCCAAGGATCAGGACAGTTCTTAGACAAACTGGACCAGGCAAGGTTCACACCCCTATGTACCATTCTGAAATAGCGAATGACCTCCTGTGTAATATGGTATACCGCAGGGGCAACTTTAAGAAGAGGAATGCTGGATAACTGGACAGACTGGTGAAAATAGTTGGTGCTGTTGCTGTGACTGAAATGGGGTCCCACACATCAGTGGCTGAAAGAAGCTGCTGTCAGTCATGGGCAGCGACCACCATGTCTTATATAATACATTCACCAGACAGAGAAGGATGTTGAGCAGATAAATTTAGTCAATGTCATGCTCAACAGGCAGACTGAGGAGGCCTTCACTCCCAAGGGCCATCTAGCTGCTCAACTGCACTGGGAAAGTTTGGAGTGAAATAAGTTTGATGTTCTAATGTCTGAAATAAGTTGATTACTTAAAATTAGGCACAACGGCATGACTCAGTTCAGATGGACACTGTTAGGTAATAAAAGGGCACATTGTGAATGTAAACTGACTTGGGAGAGAAAACAGAAACAGGATGAAATGTAGGAGATATAAAGAGGATCTGAGGAGGAGAAAAGTGTCTATCAGCACATTTAACAGGATATAATTATTATAAACAAGCATCACCTAGATACGGCTGAGTAAAGCACGTATTATGGAACAGATACTGACATCTTCAGCAGCATGCTGCCTGGAATCAAAGAGGAAGTTTGGAGAAAAACAGAACAAAATGTTAATTTGGGGAAAGGTTTTTAAATCAGATGGATATAGTGATGCTTCATCATCAATTCTTAATCAGGTGGAGCTTTTTTTTTTTTCTTTTTTCTTTTACCATGAGTTGAGTTGTTTCACTTCTTTATTCTTAAAATAAACGAAGGCGAGGGAAGATTTGTGGATAGGATATCAAAATGATGAACTGGTTGATGAAACTGGAGAAAAGTACAAAAAATGAGCAAAGAAAAGGGAAAAAACATGAGCATGAACTGAACTGAACTAATTGAAGGTCGATAGCCTTTGCTCATTAAGTCATGAAGAGAATCTTTCAATACTGATCGTAGCGAGTGGCCACACATACAGAGATTTCACTGGGTGCGTATTTAGTACAAAAATGAAATTTACAAATTCTTCTCTTAAACCAGGCATGTCCACATGTCCCATTGCATATGCTGTTCTGGAGATTGTAGATTTGACCTTATTCTACACATCTGACTTAGAATAGAAGGTTTTTTACAGGTTTGGCAGAACTTGTTGACAAGCTGTCAAAGACTGTTAATTCGGATCAGCTGTGCTGGAAAAGGAAAATATCTAAAACCTGCAGGATGATCTTCTTTACAGACTGGCAATGGATCTCCCTGTGAGTCCATGACTGTATCTCTCAGTAACAGGCGCCTGTTTAGACATTTTGGTTGCTAAGGCAAACCCAGTCTCTGATCTCTACTCTGTTTTTCACCTGTTTTCAACTCTTTTCTGTTAAATAATTTTTTGGGGTTTTTTTATATTCTGTATTCTTCCCTCAGCATTTTCCAGCCATGAAATGTAGGATTGAGGTCTGGAATTTCTTTCCAGCAGTTTACCTCAGAAATAAAATGTCCATGGTCCATTTTACAGCTTGCTGCTTATTTATTTGTAGCGGATTGTGTCAAGTATCCATGCTAGTGGTGTGTTCAGCAAACTTTTTATGCTGCTTCGTCTCGAATAAATTTCTCTTGATTTTAACTCATTTCTTTTATTTTTGTGGGCAAACCGGAATCTCTTCTTTTCTATCTGAGTTCTGACTTTAAATATAATTGTTGCTGCTTGTTGTAAATCTGTTGCAAATCTGTGCCCGTCTTGATCTTTGGTCGTGTTCGCCCTGTGTAAGCGGTTTACTCCAGGCACTCCTACTGCAGTCAAAAAACATGCATGTTAGATTTACTGGTCAGTCTTAATCAAGAGTGCCAGTCCTCCAGATTAATACCCTGTAACTTTTAGTTGCATCACTTCTCCAACACACCTGAATCAAATGGCTGATTTCCCTCATCCTCATGTCAGTCAGCTCTGAAGAGACCTGGTAATGATTATTAGTCCATTTAATGTTTTGTTTTGGAAATTAATCATAATACTCCATCTCCATCTTCATCTTCTGCCGCTTATCCGGGGTCGGGTCGCGGGGCAGCAGCCTAAGCAGGGAAGCCCAGACTTCCCTCTCCCCAGCCACATTTGCCAACTCTGCAGGGGGGATCCCGAGGCGTTCCCAGGCCAGCCGAGAGATATAATCCCCCCAGCGTGTCCTGGGTCTTCCCCGGGGTCTCCTCCCAGAGGGACGTGCCTGGAACACCTCACCAGGGAGGCGTCCAGGAGGCATCCTGACCAGATGCCCGAGCCACCTCAAATGGTTCCTCTCGATGCGGAGGAGCAGCGGCTCTACTCTGAGCCCCTCCCGGATGACCGAGCTCCTCACCCTATCTCTAAGGGAGAGCCCGGCCACCCTGCAGAGGAAACTCATTTCAGCCGCCTGTATACGAGATCTCGTTCTTTCGGTCACGACCCACAGCTCATGACCATAGGTGAGGGTAGGAACGTAGATCGACTGGTAAGTCGAGAGCTTCGCCTTCTGGCTCAGCTCCTTCTTCACCACGACAGACCGGCGCAGAGTCCACATTACTGCAGACGCCGCACCGATCCATCTGTCGATCTCGCGCTCCATCCTTCCCTCACTCGTGAACAAGACCCCGAGATATTTAAACTCCTCCACTTGAGGCAGGACCTCACTCCCGACCCGGAGAGGGCAATCCACCCTATTCCGGCTGAGGACCATGGTCTCAGATTTGGAGGTGCTGATTCTCATCCCAGCCGCTTCACGCTCAAGCGAGAGCTGGAGATCACGACCAGATGAAGCCAACAGGACCACGTCATCCGCAAAAAGCAGGGACCCAATCCTGAGGCCACCAAGTCGGATCACCTCAACACCTCGGCTGCACCTAGAAATTCTGTCCATATAAGTTATGAACAGAATCGGTGATAAAGGGCAGCCTTGGCGGAGTCCAACCCTCACCGGAAACGGATCCGACTTACTACCAGCAATGCAGACCAAGCTCTGACACCTGTCGTACAGGGACCAGACAGCCCGTACAAGGGGGTCCGGTACCCCATACTCCCGGAGTACCCCCCACAGGAGCCCCCGGGGGACACGGTCGAATGCCTTCTCCTGGTCCACAAAACACATGTAGACTGGTTGGGCAAACTCCCATGCCCCCTCCAGGACCCCAAAGAGGGTATAGAGCTGGTCCACTGTTCCGCGACCAGGACGAAAACCACACTGCTCCTCCTCAATCCGGGATTCGACTATCCGACGGACCCTCCTCTCCAGGACCTCTGAATAGACCTTACCAGGGAGGCTGAGGAGTGTGATTCCCCTGTAATTGGAACACACCACCATCCCAGTCTGCCAATCCAGCGGTACCGCCCCCGATGTCCACGCAATGCTGCAGAGGCGTGTCAGCCAGGACAGCTCCACAGCATCCAGAGCCTTAAGGAACTCCGGGCGGATCTCATCCACCCCCGGGGCCTTGCCGCCAAGGAGCTTTTTGACCACCTCAGCGACTTCAGCCCCAGAGATAGGAGAGTCCCACGTGAGCATTGAAGTCCCCCAGCAGAACAATGGAGTCTCCAGAAGGAGCACCCTCCAGCACTCCCTCCAAGGACTCCAGAAAGGGTGGGTACTCTGAACTGCTGTTCGGCGCATAAGCACATACAACAGTCAGAACCCGTCCCCCCACCCGGAGGCGGAGGGAAACTACCCTTTCATCCACCGGGGTAAACCCCAACGTGCAGGCACCAAGCTGGG
>NC_136624.1:18082430-18089930 GCF_933228915.1 Telmatherina bonti
CAAAGAACCTGTGAAAGGCAACTATATACAAAACTAGATATACTGCTATTTAATTAAATTACAAAGACCACGCAAGAATGTCTCCATGTGAGTTGAGTTTCTAGTATTTACAAAGAGCTTTAAGAGGTTAGGAGGTTTTGGCTGAAGCCAGTGTTTTATTTAGCCAGCAGCAGCATTTTAAAGCCAGTTCTCTGCTGCACAGAGAGTCGGTCCGATATGTTGCCTTGGTTTGGTCTTTGTGAGGACACGAGCGGCAGCAATCTGGATTAGTTGCAGTTTCATTCATTTTAGAGACTTGTAAAAACTTAAACACGTCAAACTTAACTGAAAACAAATGGATGAACAAATTCAATTCAATTCAATTCAACTTTATTTATATAGCGTCAAATCACGGCAATGCCATCTCAAGACGCTTTACAGACAGAGGGGAAAACATAATGAAGGCCAATTCATAATAGCCTATATAAGGAAACCAACAGATTGAGTTGAGTCCAACTCAATCTCCCATCCTGAGCAAGCACACTGGCGACAGTGGGAAGGAAAAAACTCCCTTTTAACAGGAAGGAAACCTCCGGCAGAACCCGGCTCAGGACAGGCAGCCATCTGCCTCTGCTGTGTGGGGGGAAGAGGACAGAAAGACAACAGACAACAGGAACTGCTACTCCCGGCCAGGGAGACCTGCTGAGACAGGAGACATACATGTTAATGATGCAACACTGTTATGGGGGGGGGGGGGATAAAAGAGAGAGATAAAGAGAAAAAGAAAGAAGCTCAGTGTATCAGGAAATGTCCCTCAGCAGTCTAAACCTATAGCAGCATAACTAAGGGATGCTAACCATCCCTAGCTATAGGACTTATCAAAAAGATAAGTCTTCAGCCTAGTCTTAAAGGTGGGGAGGGTGTCTGCTTCCCTAACACTAACTGGGAGCTTATTCCATAAGAGAGGGGCCTGATAACCAAAGGCTCTGCCTCCTGCTCGGCTCTTTGAGACTCTAGGAACCACAAGTAAGCCTGCAGTCTGCGAACGAAGTACTCTGCTTGGTATATAAGGAACAATGAGGTCTTTGATATATAGTGGTGCCTGGTTGTAGAGGGCTTTATATGTAAGGAGAAGGATTTTAAATTCTATTCTAGATTCAACAGGCAGCCAATGAAGAGAGGCTAAACCTGGAGAAATATGATCTCTCATGCTGGTTCTGGTCAGGACTCTGGCTGCAGAATTCTGGATCAGCTGAAGGGTTTTCAGGGCATATTTAGGACAGCCCAGTAATAGAGAGTTACAGTAATGTAGTCTCAAAGTAACAAAAGCGTGAACGTTTTTCTGCATCACTCTGAGACAGAATGTCCCTCATTTTGGCTATATTACGTAAATGAAAGAAGGCTGTTTTAGTAACCTGCTTAATATGTGGACCAAAGGACAGGTCAGGGTCAAATATTACTCCAAGGTTTCTCACTATAGCACTGGAAGCTAAAGTAATGCCATCCAGGTTCATTACAAAACCGGAAAATTTAGCTCTGAGTTTTTCAGATCCAACGAGAATTACTTCAGTCTTATCTGAGTTTAAGAGGAGAAAATTTCTAGACATCCAAGTCTTTATGTCTATGAGACAATTTTGTAGCCTATTGGGCTGATTTGTTTCATCTGGTTTAAAGGATAAGTATAGTTGAGTATCATCTGCATAACAATGAAAGTTTATTCCATGCTGTCTAATAATTTTGCCTAAAGGGAGCATATATAGCGTGAAGAGTATTGGTCCAAGTAGAGAACCTTGAGGAACTCCATGACTTACTGTAGTTTGGGAGGAGGACTTGTCATTTTCATGAACGAACTGAAGTCTATCAGATAAATATGATTTAAACCAGCTTAACGCTGTACCTGTAATTCCAATCACCTGTTCTAGTCTTTGTAACAGAATGTTAACAAATCATGTTTAGTTATCAGTCCTCATACTCTAACAATTTTCTCCTGGAGGAAAAATGCTGATTTGGTTACTGATTTAATATGATTTAATATCTATAATGTATAAAATTCAGATCAGAGTTAAAGTTAAATCAGAGACCAGAGTCTCCTTGTCAGACAGTGAGTGAGTTGTGAATTAATCAGCATCATTTTGGGAACAAAGATTGCAACAAAAGATTCATTCATTTTCCAAACTGCTTGGTCTGATGAAGGGTCGCAGGGAAGCTGAAGTCTATCCCAGCAATCACTGGATGTGAGGCAGGGTACATCAGACCATCAGGGCCAGCACAGAGAGACACGTTCACACACACTCCTAAGGAGAATTTAGAGTAACTAATAACCTAACATGCATGTCTTTGGACGTTGGGAGGAAGTCAGAGTACCCAGAGAGAACCCACACAGGGAGAATATGCACACTCCAAACAGAAAGGCCACCTTTTGAGCCTCCCCACAGCTGAGAATCGAACCAGCGCCACTACGCCACTGTGCAGCCCATAACAAAAGAGTGTTGACAATATATCTTATACCATTAAAAAGCCTGTTTTTCTTTTGAAAAAGGATTAGCATTAGCAGCATTCGTGGGTTGAGCTTCAGAGTTGAGAATGCAGGCTTCTCTCTGCCAACGCCAAACAGCTTTTTCTGCTACTGACTTGGTTTTGAGCTTCTGGTACTACAGGTGCTGATGATCAGGAGCCTGATTGGCTCCTGATTGGGAGCACCGTCGAGGATGGACCCTGCTACAGCGGTCAGTTTGATTTGTTCAAGTGTGAAGAAGATGCAGAGAAGGCTTCTCTGACTGCTACTGTGGTAGAGCAACAGGTTTTGATGGAAGTATTGTGATGGAGCAGAGTCTCACTCACTGGAAAAGCAAGGCTTGTTGTCACTGCAGAGAGATATCCAGATGAGATTCTGCAACCAGTAACAATCCCATACTTGCACAGTTTTGCACCAAACTGGATCCAGTTCTCCAAGATCACAACTTTTCCCACCACAGAGTCATGTTTATGAGAGACTACCTCTCAGCCTCACTGAGTACAACTCAGTTGTGCTGTTTGTGCCAGAGTGACCAACACAGTCACACCAGTTCACTTGGAGAATAAGATGCATCCCACAGTTGTGTATGAACAGGGGAGGAGATGCCAGGCTGTTATGGCTGTGTTTGAATCTTCCACAACCTACCGAGGACCCTCTTTGTAAAATGAGTATTGCCTTTCTTTCAGAAAGCCATCCAATAAACAAATGACACCAAACAAGACTCAACAGGAGAGTCAGCTGTTTGGTACTGGCAAAGAAGATATAGCAGGTTTTTCCACACGCGTTAACGTGCCCAGGCATTATTCATTTAACAACAGTATGCAGACCACCTCTTCGAACAAATAACATGTTTTTATTTCTTTTTTAAATCATTGCCCTGCACCAATATATGTATCTGCAAACACACACAACTCACAAAAATGTCGGGATATTCCACTTTTGTGAATTAATTTTAGCTGAACATCTGCAGAGCAAAAGGAGAACGCCACCATGGAGACGTAGAATGAAATATTTAGTGGTGTGGTGTGAGACATTTCCTCCTGCAGCTCACTGTTTTAAGTATCAGGTTTAGCTGACTCTTTATGAGTGATGCCAGGCCAGGAGTTCATTAAATATCAATCACATGGTATCAAATGATGAAGCTGCTTCTCTTCATAGGGATGTGGATGGTAAACATCACTACAGGAACTGAATTTTTTATTTTTTTTATTTTAAAGAGGGACATCTGTATTCAGTAAACAATTGCATTGATCTGAACGTGTATTTCAGTCTTCCAGTTAACATCTGGGTTTTCTCTTCGACTTTCACCAGCTTGTTGAAGTCCCGCTGAACAGTTAAAACGAGTCATCGCAGTTAAAAAGGTCTACAGCAGAACTGCCTGGGCCTAATCTGGGCTAAAATTTTATCCTGTTAATTTTCTTTTAAGGTAAACAAGTTATAGTATTTTAAAATACATTTTGTAGTACATTTAATTTTTTGTAGTAATGTATGCTGGGGTTTTTTTTTTTTTTTTTTTTTTTTTTTAGACACTACATTGATAATTATGTGTTTGATTTTAATAGACAAAAACTGTTTGTGAGAATAAGAAATGGACTGTGTGTTAGAAACTGATCCTGCAGCTCAAGTACAGAAATACTATCCTCCAGTTTGAAAGTCAGGATATGTGCACAGCTTCAGAGCAAGTGTTATGACCCTCAATGGAGTTTGTCCAGGGGTAAACAGGGGTGGCTACATTAACAAAAGAAAACCTGGAAAATGTGCAAATGAAGGCTTTATTTCTGGACCCACTAGTCCCTAAACGCAAAGGTCAGAAAACAACCAAACAAACCCAATAACAAAAGTATTAACCAAAGCTGGCACCAACCCAGCGGTAATCGCAAAAGCGTCAACTAAAACACCAAACAGTCAATCTCCTTCGCAGTCAGTGAAGGAGTGGCAAGCTGTGGCACCAAGGCTCAACCAAAACACAGCTGCCAGGAACAAAGGTTGGTGGCAGCTTTTATTCAGGTGCTCAGTAGAAGGTCTGCCAATCAAGAGTAGGTGGGCGTGTGGCGACCAATCAGCATCCAGCACACATCAGCCTGAGCTCCAGGAAGAAAGAAAGCCAGGTGTATCAGATCCCCCAGGTGATGCTGGTTGGAATGATGAGCTAGATGACTGGCCATGGACTGTAACACAAGCGAGAATAAAAAACACATATAACATAAGTTTATCATCCAGTGTAGTTTTAAATCCTTAAGTTTTAAATAATATATTTACATCACTTGATTTGGTTATTCTAACATTTGTTGGGGTCAAGTGTTCAACAAATAGCTCATTTCCACTGCATAAAAGTCTATTATCGCTGTGGAAATGCATTTGTTGAATTAATTTCAACACCATATGACCTTCCTGCTGTAGTCAGGTTGTTCAAGGGAGGAGGTAGCAACATAGACCTGCTTCTGGTTTCCAAATGGTTTACAATAACAAAAAAAAAAAAAAAAAAATCCCATAATACCATAAAGTGGGGAATAATATGAGGATTTGTTATCACTGTTAAAAAGACAAACTCCTGTAGAGCTACTCTGGTGTGAAAATAGCTGATAAAAGAGCTGAAGTTGCCCTTAACTCTTTAACTATGACAGTGAGTCTCACAGCCATCTGAAAGATGAACTCATCCGACAGTGTCTGTAGCTGATGGGATGTTGAAGACTCCATTCCTGGTGTAGAAAGTGCTGTTCACCACTGACAACCTGGCAAAGGAGGGAGTCCTGTAATTCAGATTGTAGTCACCTGTAGATGAAAGCAAAAGATATTAATCACTTTGTATAAAGAACATAGAAACTATAGACTTGTGCTGACTGAGCTCATGCTTGCTATACTTAGTATGTGACTTGATGAAGCATCTGTCTGTCAAACTAAATGAGTTTTAACCAGTTAGATGACAAATCATTCCTATTCCTATTTAGATTTAATCAGTGTCATTTTATAGTCATACTGTGCAATCTCATTTCAAATCCAGCTGTAAGTGTGGTTGGTCAAAACTTTTGATTTGTTTGCTCAGAGCAGCCATATCAGTTACTGAAGGAACAATTATAACATTGTAGAGCTGTTACAGTAGTGCTTGCCGTGGTGCTTGTGTTTTAATTCCTGAACAGTTTCCAGGATGCCCTGCGAAGAGTTTGATCCGCTCTTGCTTCTACATCTGTTCTACATCTTCCCTCAGAACGACCTCCTTTTCAAGGATTTTCTCTCTCAGTTCATACATCTGCTCTTCAGTCCTTTTTCTCTTTTAGTCAGACAGCTACAAGCCATCACAGGAATGGAGCAAACTTAATCTAGTAGCCTAGAGCCCCCTGGCAAACCTGGAGCAGCTAGCCGTCAGCTAGCCACCTGGAAATGCTCAAATATATCTGAACCCCGTAGTCAGATGGTTAAAAAAAAAAACCATTTCCAGTTTGCAGGATTTTGTTTAAAATGAATAAGTCTCATTTTAAAACAAACAGTAAAAACATTACATTTTGATGGTGTGTTGACTGAGCCTCAAAATGCCAGCACAAGCCTGTTCTGTAGACATTAAAGCATCTCTTTAGTTATTACTGAGGCTGTAATCTTTTGGTTTATTTGACAGACATGTGAGCTAAAGTTAAGTGATATGCAGCACACATTTCCTCCATCGTACCCAGTCTCCAGCCGTACTCCCAGGATGACAGCAGTGGAAAGTCAAATCTCTCCTCAGGTATAATGTGGCCATGTCTCTTCGTGTACAGACTCTGCCGTCTACCCTGTGGAGGATAGGTGCATTGCTTAAAGATTATCACAAAATCTTATTTCGATCATTTTATGTTTGTAGACTGATCTACTACATTATTGCACAACGTTGAAGAGGATGTGTTAAATGCATCAGCACTGTAAACTTTCACACTTTAGAAAGCTGAACATGTGTAATGGTATTTAACAGGGTGAAACAGAGACAACTGCTATCAACTGCACAATAAAAGCGAGGTGGTGTCACAGCGATTCATACACGATGGGAAGAGTCCAGTCTGGCAGGAGGAGAAACATCAAGCTGCTGCTTCTTTTCAACAGCAGGCAGAGGAGGAGAGGGAGGAAGGTTTCTCTGCTTCTCCGGTTCTCTGGTCACAGGATGAGCAACAACCCTGAAGTAGTGCATTTACAGAGTTTAACAAAAACATCTTCAAAGCAGATCAAAACCTGAATATTTGAGTGATGCTTCCTCCCAGTAGCACCAGTTCTACAGAGAACTGTTAAATATATTGAATGGGGAGACAAATACGATAAGCACTGGCTGATCTCTGTGTGTGGCACGGGATACGACACATAAAATATGAGATGCTCGGGGATTCTGCTGTTGTCAATATTTAAGAACCACATCGCAGTGAAAATACAGCACAACAGAACTGGGACACACCCTGGTTGTATCTAAGCAGCTCACCGAGTGTCTGCAGGCAGCTGAGGCAGCTGTACTGGCTCTGCCTTGTTCTTCAGGTTATAACTGGACGGATAAAGTTTGGCATAACGTCCTTTCCAGGCCAAACGAGTCAACATCTCCTTCTTGATCCGCTCCTTGTAGCAGTTCTGCCTCTGAGTTGTCAGCAGGTCTCGCATCTTCTGGCAGAAAGCCTCATAACATAAACATAAACAACCTTCACAAACAGCCTACTGTTGGTATTACTCCTCTAAAAAGGAGCTGTGACACAACTGACAGGTATACTATTTGTAGTCTTGTAGATGATTCTGATCTTTAAAAACTAGAGCAGTAAATGGTCATGAGGCTATATGAAGTCAGTGTTTTTTAGTACATGTCCGGGCTTGAAATTTGGGGTGTTATTGTCAGAAGTGTTCCCAATTTCAAAGAATCACAGGTTTGATTATTGTGAAGTTGATGTTGGACTTGGTTGTTCAGAGCTGCTGCCTTATAACAAACAAGCTAAAGTATGTTTGTGTTTTCTATATATTTCATACATATAAGCATCAACCTTCCCTCTATCTGGCACCACAGGTAG
>NC_136624.1:18094930-18397430 GCF_933228915.1 Telmatherina bonti
TGATGACACTCTGTGACACTCCAAGCTCAGTGGCCACTTCTGTCTGAGAACGTCCTGTTTGAAGCATCACAATGGCAAGGGACTGTTGTTCCATTGTTAGGTGTCGTCTTGGTCTCATGATGTCAAAATGTCAACAGCATGATGAGGACAACTGTTTAAACACCAGCTCTAATTGAACCAGGACATTGATTGGTCAATTCAAGGATCACACACCTGCCGTGATTTTTGCCGTTAAGCTCCTTGTTAGAGAACAGCAACTTGTGCAAAATTTATTGAAACATTTAACAGTTGGACATGTGCATTTAAAAGCTTAGAGAAGATCACATTAAGTTCACCTGTACAGGTTTGAATGCATTTTAGGCTTGTTGTGAAATTTCACCCAAAAGCTGAATATCCCTAACTTTTTGTGAATAGTGTATATACACATTTCCTGTGTAAACATAGCCTTGTCAGAACTACTTCCTACACTTTTATTTTTGTCTTAATGAGCAACAATCTCTGGTCAATGAGGCAGAAAGCACACTTGCATTTAAAGCATGTCTGGTTAACAGGGCTATCTTGCATATTTAGCATTTCTTTAGGTGTTTTTGCACATCCTCTGCAATCACACATTTTCTCAGCTGCAATATTCATTTAATGAAACTTTTTCTCCCTCTAAAACAGTAGCTTTTAAATGTTTAAATATTTAAATGATACTTCCATCATTTGTTCCACTATACAATGTAGCAAAAAAATGTAAGAATAGATTAAATAAGGCATCAAAAGAGCTTCTGCATCAGTTTAATTATCAAATGTACAGTACATTAGATCCAGATTCACATTAAAACACCCTTTCCAATACAAATCGAAAGTATACCACCCCACCCCCCACCCCACAAAAAGAAAGAAAATACAAAAAAATCCTCATCTTTATCAAAAGTAGCAGTGATAATGCAACATCATCCAGATTAGGATATGAACACTGGCTTGTGTAGATTTACAATTGACAAATGAAAAAATCTGGCCAAATCATCTAGTTCAGATCTGTCACTCAGAAAATGATCATCAAAGCTGAACTCTGGCTTTCTTCTTCTATCCAGGCTGATCGGGACTGATAGATTCATGTGGAAAATACAGAAAACAGAAGCACTATGATCCCTCAGCTGTTGGCACATTAAGTAGTCTGTTTTACAGTGCAGGAAGCAGTAGTCTGAAGGCAGCTCAGAGTCAACTTCTTTTGGCAAATCTAAGTAACCATGGATTTCTGTGAGCTAATGAGCAACAAATACACAATAATCAGTAGTTGCACAAACTTTGACACTTAAAGGAATACATCCCAAACAAGACATCCAACACTGTACTTATTAACTTGTACTTTTGTTCTGCTCAGATTCGGTTATTATTGGATGGTTTCCGAAAGTAACCTGTAAGTTTTAAAGAAACCTCACAGAACTCCATGTGTTTTTCATTTTGTTCTTAGAAGCTAAAGAAAAGTGCTGTCATATTCCAGTTGTGTTTACAGACATTTAAAGACTTGATGCTGTTAAATAACTTTCAATTGTTTTAAATCCAGTTTAATATTCGTAAACATGACAGAGTTTCGGGACAGTCTCACCAGTTAATTGTATAAAAGTGCAAAAAAAAGAAAAAACAGACTATTTCAGGGCAGCAATACTCAGCAGATTTTCTTTCTCAGTTATTTGGGCCACTGCAAAAAAATATACAAAAAAAAAAACAATTGTCTAATAAAGAACAGCTGAACAGTTTATGTTAGGCAGGAAAAACCTTAAATCGTCTGATATGAACAGGAAATGTAGTCACACAAAGCTTCGTTGAGCAGCTTGCTTCTTGGACAGGTATTTGTATTCATCACTTCAGTCCAAACAGGAATGCAAAATGATGCAGGAGGGGTGACAGCGTTTTTTTCTTTCCAGAGCATCATGGGACGGAGACGTTAAATGGGGACCCTGGGATGTGATCGTCACCCCACTTGACCACCAGAATGTAATCTCCTCGTTCCTTCAGCAGGTAACTAACATTGTACTGCAGGTTGCCCATGTGTTTAACAAGAACCTCCTCGCAGGGGATGTGCGGGCCGTGCACACTCACCATAAGCATGTTTTTGCCTAGAAAAAGAAGAATAAGATAACACTGGTTATGTCAAAAGTAAAATACTGAAACATGATCAGTTCTGACAGGATTCCACTCATGTTTACTAAAAACTATTCTATCAAATGGGACAAGGGGTTACTTGCCGGCTTTGCTGCAGTCAACAGAGAAGCTGCTCCTCTGTCCCACGCAGGCCTTGCTGAGACCATTTCCTCGACATGTCACTTTGGTGGCATCAGAGAAGCCAGGTTTGGGCATGGCACTCTGTGAGAAGCTGCTAGACGCCCGAACAGCTGGATCCAGTGTCAATGTTGACGTCTCACTCGCGTTTGTTGCACTAACCAGCCGAGTTCCTGATGGAGGAGACATTGAAGCTCATTGTGTGGTCTCAGACCAGTAAATCTGTGCAGTCGTCGCTAGATCTGTTTAAAAGCCTTAAGAATCAGTAGATGTTACATTCATTACCTGTGACTCTGGCTTTGAAGGGACTGCCAGTGATGTGGTTGGGTCCTCCATATTTGATGCTAATCAGGTAGTTTCCAGGTGCCATGGGAGTGTACTGCACTTTGTAGCCCTCTGGAATCTCCTGGCAGTCCATCTTTACTTTGGAAGGACCCTCGATGGTCACAGCCAAAGCCCCGGGACCGGCTTTCGTGTTGTTAATGATGAACTCTGACTGAGTACCTGCAAGTCAAATCAAACTGAGCGTGGTGGAAGTGTTTCTGTGTACTCAAAAGATTTAGTAGAGTTTCCAAAAGCACTAAATGGTGATAAAGCTGACTGAACAGAAACAGTGAACCTGTTCCAGGCTAGCAGCAGACAGCTGACCTACCTGTGGTGCCTCTCTCCAGCCCAGCTCCATATGCTGAAACCAAAGCAGGCTCTCCTGTCTGTCCCGTTTCTCCAACTCTGACCTGGAAGGGACTTCCTGGGATGTGAGAACCATTGAATTTCACATCGATAGTGTGGATGCCGTTCTCCCTGGGTATGAAGCGAATAGCGTACTTGTCTAGAGGAGAACACAGAGAGCCTGTTAGTAGCTAAACCAACACAGTTAGCTGGACCCACCGCAGTTCAGAGTACCATCACCCACATCTCCTCAAAACCAACAATAAAACACACAAACATGCACACATACACCAACCTCTTTCCAGCTCTGTGACAACACACTTCTCCAAGGCCCCAGAGGGGCTCTGGACTTTAGCCTCCATTTTGCCCTGTGCTCCATTGAGACGCACTGCAAAGGATGCTGGGTGATTCACCTTAAGACCAGATTCCTGCCGTGCGCGGACACATAGTTATTGTATAGGGCTGAACAGTTACGCAGCAGAGGAGAAAATGAGTAACACAACACACATGTAATAACGCAGGCTGTCCTGCAGTTAATTAAATCAGATCAAAATACCTAAATGAAAAAAAACTAAAAGAAAGAATTTGTTGTTTTTACTCACTTCATGTATTCAGTTTTGTAGTCTTACCTGAGCTCATCTGGTGGAGCTTCAGCAGAGTCAGACGGCCACAGTCAAAGTACACTATTAACATCATTACACTACAGTCTTAGAGGCTGTACTCAACTTAACAATCAGACATTTCTATTTATGGTTTTTCTTATTTTAATAATGCAGTATATTAGCTTATCAGATATAATGTGGATAGAAAAACCCACAATAATATAAAACAGGGTGCTTTGGTGCCTCCTGGTAGATAAAATGTATAATTACACCTTTTCCTGACATTCAGCACAAAGTACAAACTCTTGGCTCAAGGGGGTAAACCGGAGGTGCCATCTGGCCTGTCAAATGAATTTGCTGAATGTAAAAATGACAGATAACATTAGTTGCCAAAAAAAAAAAAAAAAAAAAGCTATTCCTAATTTACACACATTAAGATTTATTTTTAGACATAAAAATTAAATAACTTAATAGATGTGACTCCTGTTTTCATTATTTATAGGTTATCCAAAGTTATTTCACTGGTCCAGTTGACTTGAGATTGAAATTGTGGAGACTGTGGCACCTGATCTAACATGGCCTCTGGCATAAACTGTGTGCTGAACATCTTCGCTAGAAATCTAATATGAAAATTTAAATTAAAAAAAAAAAAAGAATCATGTCACCCCTTTATGTTTCACCTAAATGCATAACATCTGTCAAAGTGATGCAACTTAATGTCCATTAGTACTCAGATCAAATTTCACTTTTTCGTTTTTGGTTTCTTTGATTCATGAAAATAATTTGAATTTTACGTAAGAAGTCAAGGCTTCATTTTGATGTTTTGCATATAACATGTTTACATGTCTTTTCATAAGCCGGCTGTGGCCCACCCGTCTGCTGCAGCTACACAGAGAGCTGATGATGAGGATGCTGTTAAAAGCCTTTAAATGAAACACAAGAGAAACACCAACAGTTCCACACCAAATAAAAGGAGGAATGATCAGAGCCAGGCAAACGGCCGAGAGAGGCGACGTCCTCGCTGATATGCAGCACAGCTATTCTGAGCAGCTCTGCTTGGGTTACATGACTAAATATATTCTAAATGTCACAATCATATGGATTTAGTTAAGTTGGATGATTTTAGTCTCAGGGCATAAATTCAGTTTTTTTTCTAAAATGTATCAAGAAAAATTAAAATTAGATGTTTCATAAACAGTTAGAAAATTTGTAACCAAGACAACATACTGATCAGCCTTTTTGCCTGCTTTATTCAGTTCTCGCTGACCCTGAACACATCTGGAGATATTGGCTGGTCCAGCAAATTTACCAAAGACTTTACTTGTGCTTCTTTTAACAATTCTATTAAGATTTCATGCTTTCATCTTTCACTGAATATGAAGAGAGATTGGACTGAAGTGGGAGGAAAGACTTCCACAGTAAACCAGTATTTTTCCTCTTCATCTTTCCATTATTTCACCTCTCTCAGGCCAAAATGTAAACGTCACAGAAACTGGGAGTTTGCTTGGCTGCGGTCACATCCATGAGGCCAGTTGCATAAACAACCACTTCAAGCTGAATAACAGCGGTGCAAAGGTTCAACCAATGGTGGCTTTTTCAGATTGCTTTCAGACCTGAAAACTGGACTTTGTTTACTTTAAATGAAAATAGTTTATTCTGGTTAAGGAGTTAAAGGCTCCAAATCCGGCTGTCTGTGTTGTTGCAGCATCACAGAGGAAATGTGTTGCCTTTAACACAAACTTTAACCAAAGCAGCTGTAATAAACTTGTTGCTACTTCAACCCTAAACCAGTCAAACCCTTGCACCCTGTTCAGCTTTATTATGGAGCAAATTCTGTCTTTGCCCATTACAAAGAAATAATGTGCTTCCACTTTTTATGCAACTGTGCCCCAGAGCCCTTTAGCAAACCAGGACAGCTGGGTGTGGAGGTGTTTCCTCATGCCTCACCTGAAGGCCGGCAACAGTGAGGCGCCGAGCGTCATTTGTCGGAGCGACAACAGGAACCAGGTAGGGGCTGTCGGGTATGTGCTGGTCATTAAACTTCACCGAGATCTCATAGTCGCCTGGAGACGAGGACGAGAATGTTACTCGAGTGAGTCAAATAGATTAATGTGCAGTCATTAAGTAAACTCAAGAGTGTCGTCTACCAGGTTCCTGAGCAATGTACGAGACGCCACAGGATCCATCTTTGCGGTCATCAAAGGAGATCTCAGCTCTGCTGGGTCCTTCCACTGCGATGGAGAGCCCACCAGCCCCCGCCTCCCGCGTCCAGATGCTGAACTCAGCTGATGAATCACAAAGAGAAAACTCAGCAAATCCTCAAAACTCAGATTTGACTTTTTCCTTTTGTACAGTTGTTTTAAGAAGTTTTATGAACTAATAAATTAAATAATTTTCTATTTTAACACCTCAGACTTGAGACATATTTACAATGAAACACAGACTATGTTCACCTGGCTCTCCTGACATTGCACCCTCTAGTCCTGGACCTCCAGCTCTCACTTTGGTGGCGCCGCCCTCTCCCAGTGGCCCCACAGTAAACTGGAAGGGGCTGCCCGGCACATGCACGCCTCTGTATCTCACACTCACGCTGTGTATGCCTATTTCTGTAGGCACAAATCGCACGCAGTACTTATCGCTGCCAACGGCGACCAGCTCAGCAGGTTGACTGGCCCCAGATGGAGACGTAACTTCAACAGTGATGTCCTGCATGTCGATGGCTAAAAGAGACGGACGGGAACAGATTTTAATACAGTGTAGGTGTTAGACTGGTTGTGCATATTCTTGATGCTGCTGCATATAATTTAAACATCCTGCTAATAATTGTGTTGCAAAATGAAAATAAAATATGGTTTAAAAAGGCAACATGAAATAAAGGTTCTTCACCTCCACAAAACAAAATCATTGGAGTGGATCGTTGCATTTCTGTTTTCAAATGCCAGACTTCAACTTTGGCAAGATTCATAAATATCTGCTTTTTATTTGTCATTTGTGACTTTTGGAGTTTAGACTTAAGTTACAGTTTCTCCATGTGTGCGAGAACGTAAACAAGCCTAAATACTTCTGAAAGCCGTTAATCATCCATCACTCGGCCCAAAATAAAAATAAATTCTGACGTGAAATCAGTGGCAATCGCATCACATCAACGCACCCTCCGCCCCAGCTTTGCCAACTGAACTGCAGGTATCAACAACCCAAACACCCCTGGCTGATCTCACTCGTCCCGCCAGCACCAGACCGGACAGGCCGGAAATGAGACGGACACGCCCAGGGGACAGGCTCTGAACCCGGGTGACAACAGCAGGATGAGCAGTGCGATAGCTGGATCTTCCAGACAACCGAAGGGAGCAGAAGGAGCAGAAGGAGGTGGGGCAGAGGAGCTGCTGAGACAAGACCAGGAGGAACCAAGTCACTGGAGGAGAGACATGAGGGGGAGCAGGAAGAAGAGGAAAAGGAGGACAATGGTGGAGAAGGAAATGGAAGGAGGATAACACAAGGGGAAAGAAGGGAAGACTGAAAAGAAGAGATAAAAGGAAAAAAAGAGAAGAGCAGATTAGAACAAAGAGAAAGAAAAGTAAAATACTGGAAGGGAGAAGATCAGGAAAGGAACAAAGTTGACAAACAGCTGAGAAAAGAAGCTGCAGAAAGGAAACGTATTGAGAAGATGAGGCCTTGCAGCTCTGATGAAGGAGGATGTTTTCATAGGACGTCACACGCGGTCTTATCGTGATTACGTCGCTGAAGTACACTGAAGACGGCGGATCAAACCTTGCAGTTAGCTTAGTGTGGGCATTTGTGTGTACCTGGTATCTTCAAGTTGAGGTCACACACACTCCCAACACTGGTGACAGACGCCGCCTTCTGTCGCCGGGTGATGCTCTCCCGTATGCGACCCTCACCGGTCACCCTCACCGTGAATGGACTTCCTGTTGACAAACATAATTAAAAGAGGTTTAAAGTGCTTCCTTCAGCCTCTTGGCGCATGCTGATGTCACCCAGAGGAAGACTTGGAGCCATCATTTCATTTTTCTGGAATCAGTTGTGATTTGCAGCAGTGGAGAATCCTGTTCTTACCCGGTACATGTTCCTCAGCAAAGCGGACTGACACGATGTACTTTCCAGGTTCGGTGGGACAGTAGCTGACTCCACAGGTCCCATCCTCCATGTCCTCTGTCTGGATGTCTACTTTACTGGGACCCTCAATGGATAGAGCCAGACCACCAAACCCTGCGCATAAATGTTAATAAAAACTCTCCTGCAAGATTTTTTTAGCCAGTAATCATCGATCTGTCTTATAACTGCCGTGTGGAGTCCACTTTACTGACCGGCCTCCCGTGTATCAACCACAAAGCTGGCATTGTTGAAGGTGGTCCCCTGGATGAGGCCATCACCATGAGCTTTAACTCGGCTGGCATCTCCGATCTCAGACTGGATGACCACGATAGTGACGGGGCTGTTGGCGACATGCTGACCATTCTTTAGGATGCTAACTTGATGCTCACCCACCTCCCGAGGAATGAAGGAGATACCTGAGAAGAAAAGTAGGGAAAAAAAAAAAATAGGATGAAACAATGTGATAACATGTTTTCTGCCTTGAAAATATGTATTTATGTGTTTTACCAATGTGGTTGTTGGCCATCCTCTTCAGTAGGCAGGGCTCATCACGGCCAGATGGCGCCCTGATGCTGGCGGTCAGCAGGCTGAGGTCCGTCTCATTAATGTCCAGAGAGAAATCTGCTGCGGATCCCAGTTTGACCTGAGAACGCCGCTGGTTGTCCTCTAAAATAATACACACAGACATCAAGCTAAACCCTTACAATTACTGCATGTTTTCCACTTTATTATAAACCCCTCTTCCTTACTCATCATTTTTACTGTGTTGTCATTTTCCCCCAAGTTTGATTTGATGCTTGATTTGACCGAAGTCGAATCAAAAACCAAAATTTCCCGTCCTGTCAACTGAAGCAGTCTTACAGGTGCAAAGAATAACTTAAAGGTCCGTTCACAACATAGATATTTAAAACCAACATTCACCTCTGAGACAGTTTTTAGACACTTATTAGGGGCTAAACAAGCCTCATATCTTTTTATTAATAATCTACCCCCCCCGCTGTGGATCAATAACTGGGCTGAAGTGGAGTCTGACCAGTGATCTTGGCAGTGAAGGGGCTGCCGGCAATGTGCTCATCGTTGTATTTGACTGTGATTTTGTAGTCTCCTGGCAACGTGGGCAGGTAGCTCACGCTGCACGTCCCGTCTTTGTTGTCCACACAGCTGATCTCTGCTTTGGACGGACCTTCGATGGCCAAGTCCAGGCCTCCTGGATGGACAGGTGAACAAATGCTCAGACAGAACAATAAAAAACTTATTCTGTAAATTTAATAATATTATTAAATAATAATCAATGAAATTTAAATTGATCAGAAAAAACAGGAAGTTGTCAGAGCATATCTCGAAAAAAACATTTAAATCGAAAGCATTTTGCCTTCATTTCCTTGAATGTGTGAACAATGTCTGGCAGGTTTCTGCATTTAGCTGTTGTGTGCTGGAAGCCAGCGTACCGTCTGAAGCATCCTCTGTGTAGACAATGAATTTGGCCATCTTGTTGGCAACACCGTAGCTTAATCCAGGGCCGTAAGCTGTGACGTAGGGACTACTAACATGGCTCACATAGAACTGAAGAGGTGATTCTGCAACACAAGCAACATAGAAAAATAAAATAAAATAAAATTCAGCCTTCCCAAATAAGGATGTGCACCAAATACATTACTGAATCCTGACATCTAAGGCTCAATCCAAATCCCGCCATGGCCTTTTTACTCGGTTTTGTAGGCATACGGTTCCCTGTTTTCAGGAGAACATGTAGTAGTGGTCCATCCCACCCTTGAAATCAGGACATTTGTGGGGCCTTTTGGATGGCACAAGGATCACTTTTCCTAGATCTCCAAAAGAAAAAGAGGATCTTTAACCCGCAACGCAGAGGGGTGGGGCCACAGGGAAGAATTGGGGTTGGGTGTGAATGTGTTGGCGGACTAAGTCTAATCATGTGTATCCACTATTACAGTAGTGATGAGGAAGAGGTCTGGTGATCAACTGCTGTCTTTTAGCAAGGTTTGTTCCGATCAGGAACTAAGCATTTTATCAGTTTCACTAAAGAATTATGACCATTCTTCTTCTGGTTTCTGACCATGTCCGAGGTTGGTCCAGAAAGCTATGGCATTTTTCCGCTTGAACCAGAAGACCCTGACTGGTTTATAAAGAGCTGACAACACCTGGATGACATGATGATTTAGACTGTTATTCACCCACCACCAGAGTCTGATCTCACTACTACTTTAGTGGATAAATAAGAGTAAATCTGGAGGACAGACAGAAAACACACACAGCTGTTGCATGTGTGCATGACTGTTTTCGTGTTTGGGACCATGTGAAACTAGAAGTTTGAGAACCAGAATATAAAGTTTCTTCCTGACTTGGATATGTGAAACAGTTCGAATCAAAACATCTGTATTAATGAAAGTTTCCTGATAAAATATTTGTTTATTCTCCACAGCGGGACCAGTGTTGCAACTGGCAGCAAACTGGATCCTGACATGAAGGTGCTGTGATTCTTTTTATGGCCACCAGGTGTCTCTATTTCAGCTTCAGAAACACAACGGAACATAAATCATGTCACTGAAATTGTGCGCCCATGTGTGCCGACCTGGAATGTGTGCTCCATTGTATTTGATGTGCATCTCATGCAGGCCAGCCTCGGTAGGAGAGTACTGCACTGTGACCGTCCCGTCCAGGTTGTCTGTGATCAACGGCTGAGCTGATTTACCAGAAGGCATCAGCACCTCACCTAAAGAGAATAAGAAAGGGCTCAGCTTTCATTTTCATGGTTGAGTTTTGGTCAAGTTTTACCTTTTATAAGACAATAACGCTGACAGACCATCCATCTGATCCTTACCAGTAATTTCTCCCTTTCTGAAGGAGAATGGTATCACCATGTCAAAAGGTCTGAAGCCACTGCCATTAACGCTGCTGTTGACCGACTCGTAGCTATCTGACGTCACCTGGAAAGAAGATGGACAAACACACTTCAGCATGAAAACACCTTTTCCCGAGACCGGCGCTGCAAACATGCTGCTGCTGTATCCAAGCCTTGCTCAGTCAGGAACATCCTGGAAAGTGTAGTGAAGCGGAGCAGGAAGGAGGAAGAGGATGATGATTATGGTGATTATGATGATGACGAGCAAATGTTGTGGCAGCCATAGTGATGAAGAGTGCACCAGGGTGGAGCAAGACATTAAAGCACCAAAACAAAACCCTTATAGAATAAACATTCATAACACCAGAAACAATTTATTTGATGATGTTAGAAGTTTGCTGCGATCCCACTGGTTTAGACAACAAGAGAAGCGACGATATGGGAGGAGGCAAAGTGGTCGAGTGAGTGAACTTCAGATTGAAGAGAGAGAGAGAGAGAGAGGGGGGGGGGGGGGGGGGGGGGGGGGGGGTAAAGGTTAACCTGCAGCCATTCACCTACAACAGAGATGAGTGTGTGTATGTGTGTATATTTGTATGTATTACCATGCAAAATCATTAAAGATTTGCTCCATCACTGGTGCTTTCATATTTGTGGAGTACTGATTGTTTTAATGAATGAAATTAATTCATCATTAAATATATAGACATTCAGAATCAAATTTAAAAAAATTTAAAGCCAATTTGCTGCCTTGTTGATGGCAGTGAGTGACAATAAAGCATATGGAGGTGAAACTTCTGAATAATCTGAGTGTATGCCAGCGTGTGAGTGAGTATAACGGTGTGTGTATTCGGGTACCCATGGCTGGAAGCCGGCTCCAGGGGGAGCAGCTTGTTTCTGTAGAGATGTCTGCTCTTGCTTGATGGGTACCTCATCAGTTGCCTGAGGATTGACAGTAAGGATTAAGAAATCTAAACACACACAAGCTTAGTCCCATTCCAGATGTTAAAATGCTCCACTCTGATTAACATATGTTTCATACAAAACTGGGATTTCCTACACACTTAAACACACACTTGCAAACTTGCCAAGCTATCATTGAGGAATTTTTATTCACTTGCTGTCAGTGTCAACAATCTAAAAACAATACTAACCAGGACCCCAGAAAAAGTCCCCATAAGGATAAAGGTGCCATTAAGGTCAGTGATTATTATTGGTCTTATGAGGAGAGACAGACAGATTCACACACACACACTCAAAAATGCATAAAGACACAACAGACTCCTATCCATACAAATGTACACCTGTGTTGACAAAGCCTCATACAAACAAAAAGGGAGAAAAGTAGTTTCAACTCCAGGCATGTTAAAACAGAGGAGTGGACTTCTCATGAAGCACAGACAAATAAATCTGAAACAAAAACTACATTTTTTTCAGTTCCTCAGACTATAGTAAGCAGAAATTCAGGGCTTCCTCCGTGCATCAAGCTTCATTTGCTGCATTCAGAACTGTAACAAATACAATATATTGCCAAAAGTATTGACTAACCTATCCATATAATGGAATTTAGGTGTTTTATTCACGTCAAAGGTCACAGGTGGATACAATGAAGCACATTTGTGAATGGGCCGCTTTCAGGGGCTCAGTACCGTACCGTGAAAGGACTCTACTTGTGCAACAAGCCCAGTCGCTTGTTTGCTTGCTACTAAATACTCAACTCAACTGACCGGAGTATTAAGACAAAGCTGTAGTAATTGAGACCAGCAGCAGTTCAGCCACAAGGTGGTAGCCATGTAAAATGACAGAGTGGATTCAGCAGATGCTGACATGCGTTGTCTGCAGAGGTCACCAACTTTCAATCGCTACAGACCTCCAAACTTCTAATGGTCTTCAGGTCTCCACAACAGTGCCTAGAGAGGTTGATGGTTGGGTTGTCATGGCTGAGCTGCTGCATCCGAGCCATACATTAGTGCAAAGTGTCGGATGGAGTGGTATGAAACCCACCACTGGACTTTAGAGCAGTGACAACACGCTCTCTGGATGCTTCAGTATACTCAGAGATTCTAGACAAGTCCATGTTTCTTTAACTTCATGAACAGTTTGGGGATGGTTCCTGCCTGTTGACAGGACACCAGGACACAAAGCAAGGTCTGTAAAGACATAGATAAACCAGTTTGGTGTGTAAGAACTTGACTGGCCCACACAGGGTCCAGTCTGAACAGGACTATACACCTTTGGTGAGATTAGAGTAGAAACTGCAAGCAAGGGCTTCTTGTTCAACATCAATATTTGACGTCACTAATATGCTTCTGGAAGAAATTCCAATAAAACACACTCCTAAACTCTGTGCAAAGTTTTCCCAGAAACCTTGACGCTGTTTCAACTTCAAAGAGTAGGAAGAGTAGTCAGATGAGCAAATACTTTAAGCAATATAGTATATCTTTGTTTATGTGGATTCATTTTGGTTCCCTAAATCAGATTAATGCACACATTTTGCCTCTTTTCTCTTACCATGACTTTAAAGGGACTGTGTGGGATATTTTCTCCTCCAAAGCGGACGTAGATGACGTAGTTCCCAGGTGCTGGTGCAGTGTAGAAAATATCAAAGGTGCCATCTTCATTTTCAAGCACCTCAGCCTCCACCTCGCTGCCGTCCGGCTGAACCACCATGCAGCTCACCTTCCCTTTACCGGCACCCTTAGTGCTCACCACCAGGCCAAGCTCCTCGCCGATGGCCACTGTGGGACCAACACCTGGACCTGAGAGGAGTAAACTTTATTAGATTCATTTTGCTTGTGTTGTCAGTGGGTCATTGACTCTGTGCTTCATACCAGTGACGGTGCACTTGCTGGCATCGCCAGTTGCCGTGGCACGGACTCTGTAGGGTGATGCTGGGATGTCATCGCCACCATATTTTATGACAATTGTGTAACGGCCAGTACGGTCAGGGATGTAAGACACACGATATGTACCGTCACCGTTGTCATAGATACTAGGCTGTTTTGGTTTACCATCCTGGTCCTGAAGAGAAAGAGAGATGCAGTTAAAACAAGACGTTGTTTCTGCGTATATCTTAGTACAGCAATGTGTTTGTGTATGCGTGTTACTGACTTTGATGAGTACGCTTAGCTGGCCCTGACCAGCATCTTTGGCATCAATGTTAAACTCAACAGGAAAGCTGGCGGGGACACCGCTGGTCAGGCCGGGGCCACTGGCTCGTACTTTACTGGCATCATGAGTTGGCAAAACCCGAAACTTGAAGGGACTGAAGAAGTCACAGACAGAGGTAAAATAAAACACTAAAGTCATTGATAAGACCTCCAAGTGGATGTTTTCTTGCTAAAAACGACCTATCCAGTTTCAGACTGATCTGCTGACATTAAATCAAACTGGGTGAGAATTTCACATCTAAATTTTCCAGTGAAGCTGACAGCAGCTCCAATGACAGGATTTTTTTTTTGTTAAAAGGATAACAGCGATAAAGGTGCACTTGCTGGTCAAGTTTGACAAGATTTTTTTTAGCAACCATATATTTTCAAGTAAAAATTTTTTATATTTGTTTTACTGTTCATCTATCAGAAGGTATTGTCCTCGAGAGCGGGGGTTTCCAGCTACAGTCTTCAAAGCCCACTGTCCTGCATACTTTTGATGTTTGCCTTTTTCAACACTCCTAACTCAAATGAAAGGCTCAATAGCAGACAGGATGAGATCGTCAGATCTATTTAATTTGAAACAGGCGTGTTGCAGCAGGGAAACTTCCAATAACTGGATGAGGATTGAGGATGTAATTTTTACATATAAAGTTTATACACAAGATCAAACCTTCTTTGAACTGATCTGAATCCTGAAGACAATCTGTATCCTGTTAAGTGACCCTACTGTGAGTACTGGTGTACCTGTGTGCGATGTCCTCCTCTGCATACTTCACAGACACAGAGTACGGCCCCTCCACAGATGGCGTGTAGGACACCATATGAGTTCCATCTCCATTGTCCGTCACCTCCACGTCCTCTGTGACTCCTTTAGGACCAGTGACGGCCACAGCCAGAGGGGCCTCGCCTGCCTTTCTGCAGTCCACCATGAAGGATTGTGGGATATTTGCTCTGACCCCTGATTCCAAACCCGGACCAGCCACCTTGACCTTACTGGAGTCCACCAGATCCTTCACTGAGACGCTGAATGGGCTTCCTGGAATGAGGAAATATTTATGCAAAAATAAATTTACTTTAAATGTCTGTAGCAGATTTTTTCACAAGAAATATTGCTGCTTGTCAGTCCATATGGAAAGCAAGCAGGCGGCAGAGAGGCTTCTTTTCTTGCTGTGTCCCAACTTCACCTTTTTAAGTTTGTGTTGCTGATGTATGACGTACAAACTCATTTACTGTAGCGTTTAGCTTAATTATTGGTAAACAGCGAATTCTCTGCGCCTCCAAGCAACAGGACCACAAATGCACAGCTGCCCATAAAAAGGTGTCGAACAAGGAAACACGCTGAGCTTTTTTGAACAGTCAATTAATCTGAGAGGCGGCTTTTTATTTACAAGCCAGTAACTTCAGCAACAACTTTAAAACATTACCTTAAAGCAGTCGGCATGTTGTTGATGTTTTTAGCTGGTAAAACAACAACATTTTTATAACAGGACTGAACTTTACGGGGTTTTTTTTTGTTTTGTTTTTTTTACATGACTGTCATTTGAAGACAAATTAGAGAAAAACCAGCAAGGTTTTTAAAAAGTTACATAAAACACTTGAAAATCAAACACATGTGAGATCTCACTTTATTCCTTTAGTCATGAGGATGGGAATCATTTAGCTCCACATTTATTTGATGTTGTTTCAGTAAATGCCCTAGAATGATTTAGATTTAAATGATTATGTGATTTTGTAACATGTAGCAAACTTTGGTCTAAAATACCCTGAAGGAATCTTCTAAGAGACAAAAAACAAAAACACACACAAAAGGATCAAACATCTGAACCACTTAGTCGCACACAAAAACAGTCAAAACTTCGGGGGGGGGGGGGGGGGGGGGTTTAATCTCTGAAATGCTGATCCCACCTGGGATGTGTTTTTCTCCGTAGGTGACGTTGACGTTGTAGAGCCCTGGTGTGAAGGGAACATACTCAACGCTGCAGCTGCCATCTTTGTTGTCTTTGCAGGACATCTTGGACTCTGAAGGACCCTCCACAGTGATCCCAAGGCCGCCTATGCCTGCTCCTCTGGTAAAGGAGTAACACACTCAAAATAAGAAGCAGTTGATACAAGGGTGGCTAAATATTTCATTGCAAGACAAATGTAAACTTAAAAAAGGACAATATACTGGAAAAGTTTGCTTTCATACTTATAATTTTACATAATTTTTTCTAAATCCAAGATAGTTCATTTTGTTGCATTAAAACATGCAACCAGCATTTTCTTTTACAACATTCCTTCAAATACAAACTGTCTCCATTTCCTCAAAACAGGACAAACAAACTACATCTGTTCACAAACATGGGCTGAGTAGCTCCTCCTTTATTAGAATTTAATGTTCATCAAACAGACTCAGAAATTACTTTAGATTTGTTCAGGTACAGTTGGGCTTTTCTGCAAAGTGCCTCTGAATTACCTGGTGATGATGTCGAAGTTGTTGGGCTGATCAGTCAGACCTTGTTGGAGTCCGGGGCCAGTGGCCACCACCCTGCTGGGATCACATCCCTCTGACACAGAAACCTTAAATGGGCTCTTTGGAACCGGAGTCTCGTCGTACAGAACCTGGACGCTGTGGATGCCTAAAATATTAACCGAGACAAACAGCGGGCAATGAAACTGACTTCACAGGACAGCAGTAAAGCTGGGATAAAGTATTTCAGTCCTCATTTGGCACTTTACCATTCTCAAAAGGAGTGTACTCGATGTTGTAGGTCCCATCAGCGTTGTCTGTAACTGCACAGTCCGTCAACGCTCCAGACGGGTTCCTGACCTCCGCCTTCACGTGGTCTCCTCCTTTTCGGGTAAGAGGACGGGCATCCACAGTGAAATCTGTGGTGGCTTCTCTGAAAACCGCTGTAGAGGAGAAGACAGAGGGGGGGTCTCACACCTGGCCTGTCACAATGTTCGGACTCAGATAGCCCGCAACCCACCTTGTCCGTCCACTCCAGGTCCAAACACTTTGACTTTAGAGGTATCAACAGCAGAATCCACCATCACTTTAGCCGGGAAACCAGGGACAGCCTTGTCCCCGTACTTCAGCAGCAGAGTGTACATCCCAGAGGTCAGGGGGATGTAGGTCACTGTGTATGTCCCGTCTTTGTTGTCCACTATTTCCGTCTTCACTTTCTTGCCTAGAACAATGAAAAAAAAAAAAAAAATGTCCAAAGTAGTCTATTTTACATATTAATAAATCTCCATTCAACAGAGTAAATTGAATTTAAAACAAGACATAGGACAAAGTTTTGTAGGATTCCTCATGCTCTGACTTGTTGGTGAATCAAACTGTTGACATCAAAACATGTGGACTTGTGGTTTTAAAGCGGTCTCAGTTTATTCAAGTGAAGACGCCACAGAATAATCAAATTGCTAGTCATGCCTCAGTTATCAAAATTTGTTCACAAATCCTTCGAAACTTAAAATTGTCTGAAGTGTACAAATATGGTAAGAAACTAGAACACTAAAAACACAAGACAGTATGAGTAGACTCTCCAAGTTTGTCAGATTTTCACACTTTTGTTTCTTGTAAAGAAAGCTAATTCCACATCCATCTTGCAGCTTCTCTCTTCTCTGAGCACTCCCCAGCCAGAGAAAGTCTTCTCTTATCTCTGCCAGTCATCTTCTTCCTAGTTTCCCCTTCGCTTCTTTGATAATGTAATCTCACAACTTTTTTTTTTTTTTTTTTGGTAAATTAGCCTTGGTGCACATTCAAAACAGCCAGTGTGCTGATATCCAGGTAGTTGTGTGAGATGTTGTGCCATAAAGTGAAATAGAGCTGTAAAGTGATGATCTGAGCTGAAATAGAAAGTTGTGAAGGGAGGTTTCTCAGCCTCTGGACACTTCAAGATGACGACGACTTCAGCAATAACACATAGTGACTGTGTGTTTGTCATCAAACTAAGTCAGAAGCTTGGAGTTGTTTGACTAAATATTGAGTCAGTTATAAAGTGCTCCTTTAAGGTGAGTTAATAAAAAAAAAAATTGTAAAAATTAAAAAAAAAAAAAACAACAAAAAACTCTAGGGGGGCTGTAGCTCAGGACCGGTGGATCAATTCCAGGCTTCCTCTGACTACATGCCTAAGTGTCCTCAAGCAGGACACTGAACCCCGCATTGCTTCCCAATGCGCCTATCGGGTTGTGTGTGTGTGTGTGTGTGTGTGTGTGTGTGTGTGTGTGTGTGTGTCATGATGCAGTGTGAAGTATTTTGAGGAAAAGTGCGAAGTACAAGTCCATTTACCATGTACTTGCATGTAACTGCAATGAACTCCTGGTGTTACCTGAACCCAGAGAAGAGCCAGCTGGGTGGGTTGAGGAGTCTGGTGCAGCTTCCAGGGTGAGCAGGCCTGGTCCAGCTCGAGTGCAGTCCACATTCACAACGCTGGTCTCTCCAACCTAGCAAGATGGTAAAGGTTTAGCTAAAAGAGTAAGCTTTAAAAGAAAAAAGTAAAACCTGATGGAAACAGGACATTTGTTAGGCATTTGTTTGCTGAAGTAATTTAAGTATCTCTTGCTTACTTAATGTTTTACAGTAATCATTCAGACACTTAATAAAATAAAAGTCCAACTAAAGTTAACATTTAATTTTTCCCCATCACAACCAAACGTAAACCTTTTTCCTCCCACGTCAGTAACTCTTAATGCTTCATTAAAAATCTGTTTCTGAATAGAAACACTGGAGTCTTTTAACCAGGACTCGCTCCTGTTTGATCACTTTAATGGACGCTCTGACCACTCAGAAATCCATTCATTTATAAGTCTGAGGCTAAAATGTAAACTCCAAAAAATGTAGAAACCTCTTCTCTGCAGACATAGCCGCATTCATGCAAAAGGGAGTTCTTATGCTTAAATTCTGGGGAACTAATTTCTCCCTGTCTCCACACCCTCACCTTTCCTCTCTTCAAGCCAGAGCCCGAGGCCACCACCTTGGAGGGGTCAAAGGGCATCTGGACATCAGCTCTGAATGGTGAGCCAGGGATGTGAACATTTTCAAACAGGATGTTGACCAAGTAGTCTCCGGGCTCAGTAGGCAGGTAGGAGACAGAGCAGGTGCCGTCTCCATTATCTGAACACTCAATCTTGGCTTCAGTCGGCCCCTCAACCGTCAGCCCCAAACCTCCAGCGCCAGCACCAGTGGTGTCGATGGTGAACTCAGCTGGGTTCCCCACTAGACCTCCCTTTAGACCAGGACCAAACGCCTTCACCTGAAACAACAAGACCATTTTATTTTAACTTTGAAGTTTTGTTTATATTGATCTGTTTGATATTTATTTGCAAGTTATCCAAATTCCTTCTTTTCTTTTCTTTTTTCTCTTTTGGAGCAATAAAATAAACTGAAGCCAAAATGAACCATAATGAAAAAAAAATTTTAAAAAAACATCATAGAGCAGAAAAAGTAAACACTTTAGTGGCAATGACACATTAATCTGTCTCACAATTGTCTTGAGGATAAGTAAATAAACTTAACAGTCTAGTTTAATTTACAGACAGTTTTCTTTTTTTTTTTTCTTTTTTTTTTTTTTAATGGGTCACCCAACAAAAAATAAATAAATTTTAAAAAAAAAAAAATTAAAAAAAACAAAAAAAAAAAAAAAAACAAAAGACCAAATACTGACAAAATAAACAATTAAATGTTAATTACTATAAAGAAAACTTTTTTCTCTATTGTTAAGCTATAATAAGCCAATTAAATAATAAGGTCAAACTGTAACGGAGAATATTATATGAAGACAGAAATGTTTTTCTTCCGGAAGACAACACTGCGCCTCACCTTACTGGGATCTGGAGGCAGATGGGCCTCTACAGGGAAGGGGCTCCCAGGTATAGGGTGTCCATTGTAGGATACGTTGACAGCATACACACCTTCCTCTTTCGGGGTGTAACGAACCAGTCTGGCACTTGCATTACCAGGCTGAGGCTCTACTTTACAAGGCACTGCTCGCTGGCTGGGACTCAGCTGATACAAAAACACACAAAGTCAGGACCAGTCCAACAAATGGCTTATTTTATTTTCTACTCCAGGAAATATTAATCTGTTTGTTAGCTCATGTTAATCTATGTGCAAATAAAATTTAAAAAACAAACAAACATCAAAACAAAACTTTCACACACCACTGCCACTTCCAGGTGATCTTGACCTCCTGCACCCTTTGTGTCCACCATGAACTGCTGCTCTTGGTCAACTTCCACTCCTGAAATTATATTTATATTTAGTTTAAACCATAAAAATAACTTGTCTCCGTATTTCTTTTTGATAAATTTATTCAGACTTTACTTCATAATTGTCTATAGTTCACAGGTGTATGAAGGATTTCTTACTTCCATTCAGGTTGTCCACAGAAACTTTGCTCAGGTCCAGTGGAGCAGCAACTCCAACTGTAAAGGGACTCTTTGTAATAGGATCTCCTCCAAACGTCACCATTATAGTCATCTCTCCCTGCAGACACACACGGGACACTCATTTACACAATGTTTATACTTTCAGGCCAAAAACAGGAAACAGGTTGCTAACAGCAACTAAGTTCAGCAGCTAATAAACTCTTAAAAACGCAGTTTTAAAAACACTCCTGCAATACTGTAGCGAGGATGGACTGGTTGCCTGAGGAAACCAACAACCTCTTAACGTGTAGGAGACGACTTGTCAGATGATAAAGAGATGATTGATAGCGTTTCAGAGCTAGAAAAAAAAAAAAAAATTAAGCAGACGAAACCACAATGCTTGACTTTACCATTAGGAGGACATAAAAATGCCCCTATTATGGGTAAAATCACGTTATATTTGAAGCATCCTTGCACACTGTACTCCTTTAACGTGGGTAACTACAGGGCATTGCGTATGTCTTTTTCCCTCTGGATTTGGATAACAGGATTTTTATACGATATACAGGCTGGATGGCATTTACAGCAATGCAGTATGGTGTGGGCAGGTTTTGAGGAAACTCCAGGACCAGTGGCCCAAAACAGAAATGAAGAGGGGGTTTTGGCTAAGCTACAAGCACAGACCAAGTCAAAGACTGCTCTTGTCTGTGGTGTCCTTTTGTTTCATTCTGCTGAAAATGGGCTGCAACATGAGATGAAGAGTGCTTTGCTCTGTTCTGCTTTTCCACAGATGGGTGAAAACTACTGCACATCAAGCGTTTCTGACGAGCCCGTTTACTGGTTTTATAGGTTTTAACATCCTTTCTGCATGTTTAAGGTTCGTTTTCATCACAAATATAAAATCTTGATGTATTATTTGCTGGCATGGTGCCCTGGCATGATTGTGAAGTTTGTTGAAAGTTTGATGTCCAGGTTGAATAACTCGGTGTATACGTGACATACCTGTTGTACAGGCGTGTACTTGACAGTCTGAGAGTAGTCGTAGTTATCAATGATGTCAAAGTCATTCACAGGAGTGGAGAAGTTAACATCCAGCATAGCTTTACCAGCCCCTTTAGTCGACACCGTGAAATGAGTGGGCTTCCCGCTCTCTACACCTGAACAGGCAGAGATGGAGAGAAAATATGCAACAATTACGACATTTTCATTAGAAATTCATCGCCTTGATGACACAAGATTTACAACAGTAGAGTGTAGTACATTCAATACAAGATTTCTTGAAGTAAATGTACTCTTGCTCCACAAAATCCCAGTCAGCATCCTACCAGTGCGAGCCAGTCCTGGACCCTCTGCTTTAACCTTCGATGCATCGTGGGACGGATCCACTTTAACAGTGAAGGGGCTGCGTGGAACTTCCTGCGTATGACAGAATTAAAATAAAATTTCCTGCACGTTTAGGACATCAAAATCTATAAGCTTGAATTTCAAAAGACCCACTATGCCTGTGTGTGGAGGTGTGTGTACCTTGTCAGTGAAGAGGACTTTGACTGTGAGTTTTCCAGCTGCAGGAGGGATGTATTTTACTGTGAATGTGTCATTGGCATTGGGGATTATGTCAAAGTCCACATCAGCCTCTGTTTCACCGAGCATGTTGGCGTCACACTTTATGCCCACGCTCACATCACCTAAATTAAACACATGCCAAAACCAAGTTGTAAACTTAACATACTACAATATGTAACCATGTTGCTTACAGAGTGAGAGACCTATGGAAAAAAAAATCATGTTTAATATTCCGTACGTTTCTCTGCTCATTGCAATGTATATAAACAGTTGCTTCTTTCAACTTTCAGCTGCATCGTTTCTACTTTAGGCTTATTTTTCTGCACTGAACCTGAAAGGCTGAAGTTCCACACAAAGCAAAGTAAAGCGAATGTTTATTTTTTATCGCACCTTTCAAGATAAAAATCACAAAGCGCTTTACAATGAAACCCAAAAACTCAAAACATAAAACATAACAAGCAAATAAAACTAAGTGAAAATAAGCCAGCATTTACAGCAACATTGAAAGGCTTGAAAGAAGCAGAGCAAAGGAAACTGTTCCAGCAAAGGAATTCATAGTATGAGACGATGAATAATACAAGAAACTATGACAGACAACAACAGAAACTACTCTCCATGTGAGAGAAACCGGAAATTGTTTACATTTTGTCTGAGTAGAGAACAAGAGCCGATAGCGGTCAAGTGATATTAGGTTAAATTTTACTAGAGCTTTAGGGTGTTGGAAAAAGTTGGTCCTTTTTGATACAAACTAGTAAACACCTAAACAGAAATTAGTCCTGCTTATTACAAGTCTAGAACACAAGTTAATTTATTTTTGTTACCTTGAATGCAAAAACAAAAAATACATAAATAAAGCCCACATCAAAAGTAAAACATTCAGTAATACAGATTTCTCCTGGTGAGAATATCATCACAATTCTAGATTTTAATTAAAGATATAGCTCATTTTATTAATTGTCTGCAGCACTACAGTAGTTTTTTCACTGATCAATCATCTGATTCTCATTTGATCATCTGTATAAAGTAAAATAGGAGGAGAAGTCCTGAGCGTCACATGATGTATATTCTACTGTACCATTAAATTACTGTTTCAAAGAATACTCAATCTAGATTTAAGACTGGTTTGTCAGGCCACATCTGATATCTGATAGTCTAATGTAACTCGTTATAAACCACCTGAATTGAAAAAAAAGAAAAGAAAACAAAACTTTAGGAGATGAGATTGATTATCCATCATTTGTTAACCTTGAAGGCTTCAATGACATTTTACAGAACACTGTTTTACATAAAAAACATCACGTGTCATCGTTTGTGTATTATGACCTCTGCTAATAATAGACATGTGTTCATGAGGGAAGAATTTTACATACGACACGTAAACTGTTGGTATGCGCCGTGACAGTCTGCAATGCAGAAACTACAGGTGCCAGTAAGGGACAAATAGGACTCATCAGGCAAGTCTACCCCAAGTTGAAGGAGCTTAAGGAGGAGAAAGATTTTAAAAGGGACCCTAAGGTTGCCAGATTTCTTATCATCTGCTCCAAATTAGCCTAAAGCTAACTTCATTTGGTTTTGTTGTTAACAGTTTTGCTCATTAATATGAGCAACACAACAGTAGATCCTGCAGAAATGCACCAGGCTCAGTGGTACAGAGGTGTGTTTACATTGTTTCAGCAGCTTTCAATGCTGTGGCAGAAGCTGGGATTTTGTCACAGTAAATGCAGCACATAAAGCCTTCCCCACTGGCTTTACCACAACTATGAAAGCTACTGAAACCCCGTAAACCTCCAGTTCCATCAGGAGTGTGACCGGCTGTAACGGGACTAATGATCTAATGGAAGTTCGCAACATTTATGAAAAGATGAACCTTGTCACCTGAGATAACTGTCTATGGAGTATCTGATGACATGGTTTCATTATGGTTTTGAGGCTTTTTAAATTGAAGGTCAGCTAAAAGGTGAGGTGTTAAAACGTACCATTCATTTTAATGCTACATGCAACTTCAACATTAGATGGGAGTCATTCCTACACAACGTCCCTTTAATGAGGACCACGGGGAAAAACCTGTTTAGGAGAGTCTATGAACCATCCAAGGGTTTTAACAGACTTCAATTACTTTTTTTTTTTTTTTTTTTTTTGGAAAACACTTAGACTTCTCTTAACTTTGGAAAATGAGTTTGGGACGTTTATAGAGAACTTGTAGACAACAGCTCTGCTTCAACAACCTAACCTGTTTTGCAAAAGGCTGAGATGTTTTGGCTGAAGTGAGGATGTGTTGTGGTCAAACTGTGTCAAATTTGAGCTTTAAGAAGTTCACTAGATATTCTGTTCCATGTTGTTTCATGCAGACTACACAAACATGGACAACCCTGTGAGACTTGGTGCCTAAAACCATCTCAAAAATGAGGAGAAAACCCACAAAAGCCAAGTAGATAGTTACTGACTACTCACACTGGTGTCCTTACTTTTATGAACCCAAAATGACCACAACTGTATAAAGAAATGCAAGTTCTAGGATCACCGACATGCAGAGTGGCCGTTGAATGAAAAGCAATCCTTATAATTTGTGGTTATGCGTCTCAGCCATTTCAACTACAGACACCGTGTGCTCCATCCACGTGCCAAACCTTGAGGCTTCATAGCAGGACACAAACCAAGAGGAATTGCTACGTCCATTGTTCCCATAAAATCTGTTTAAAAATAACTATTTTACCAGTAGTTTGATAAAACTCCTGATTTTAGACAGATAACAACATTCTTTGCATACACTGCCTGCAGCTTCTTATTTTCCACAATAGAAATGATACTTTGTAAGAACCGATGTTTTCTTCCTCTTTGTCCGCTTGTGGAGAGGCGCGCACGTGTGTGTGCGTGCGTGTGTGTGTGTGTGTGTGTGAGCCACAATGTTGCTATGGATTTATGTAGGTAAGTGATGAAGGATGACATGTGTGAGTGTGCGTGCTGCTCTCCTCAGGAAGGTCAGAGTGATGAAATTTCCTGTTAGGATGTTTCTGCCTTGAGATCATTGCCAGAACATACCAGGAAAACGTGTGTGTGTGTGTGTGTGTGTGTGTGTGTGTGTGTGTGTGTGTGTGTTTCACCATCTACAACAAAGGTGACTGTGTGGATAGGCTAAATGTGTAAATGGAAATAAAGTTGTGGGCATTTTCCTGTCTTTATTACTGTGTGTGTGTGTGTGCGCGTGCATGCGTGCGTGCGTGCGCATGTTTTACCGTCTCCAGCTTCTGAACAGTCCACAGTGAAATGTGTTGGCTCGTTTGCTTTTAGTCCACTCCTCTCAACTCCCGGCCCAAACACCTTCACCATGTTGGGGTGGCTGCCTACACCCACATTCACCTGCAAACAACACAAAATGACAACATTTATTCTGTTTTTACAAAAAATAATCTGATGGCTGAAGCAGAAAAATGATTTCCTCACTTATATTGCACATGTTAAAAACAGCAGTGACTGTAATCACTTATGTTTTCTTGCTACAAAGAACAAACTGATGTGAAGTAGCATAAAGCTCAATCCTGGAGCCTCTGGTTTTGTTTTGGCTTTGCTTTAAACTAATGAGCTTCATTTGCTGATGTCCTTTATGATAAGTATTTTGTTTTTTGTAATAAAACACTTACCTACATGTGTCAGTATGTTTAGAATTTCAAAATCATTTAACGAGACCGCTGTCCTTGTTCCCACATAGAAGCTCAGGGGAGGAATCAGTTTATCGACGGATACCAAAGTACCCACTTTAAGATTTTAATCACTGGGGGGATTTTTTTCCTGGTAGACTGATTATGACTAAATGTAATTATTTAGCTGACCGTTAATTATGATATCTGTGAAATGGACATTGTTATATCTCGGTACACACTTAAAGTGGCTCTGTTATGCACATTTCAGTCTAATTTGTTTTAATAAGTCCAGAACGGCAAGAAATAATGAAGCATTTTTCACAAACCACACCGTTCATTTTGCATTGATCCTCTCAGATCAGCCTCTGCCAGAAACAAGCGGACAGAGGAAGCTCTGCCCTCTGTCCTGCCTGCAGGCTGCGTCTGATTGGTCAACTGCTAGTAGTAGTAATACTGAGCAGTGAAGGTGTTGTGCTTTCTTCTCGTGAACGAGCACAACCTAGAGAAGATGATCAATCACTGAGTCCCTCCCCCTGACATCACTACAGTTTTGAAGTATTAAAAAAAAACAACCTTAAAATCAATTGTTTCAGTTGCCATGGAAACCGAACATAGAGCGCTGGAAAACAACCAAATGTTTAGGTGATAAAAAAAAAAAAATAACAGTGCTGCTCATATGTCTCACGAGTATTCAACACTAACACTGTAGAGAGCTCAGAAAACTAGAAATAGCATCATGGAGCCCCTCTAAACTTTTTCCCAGTTTAGACAGGCTTCTTCTGTTACTTGCAGAGAAAATCCTGGCAAGATAAAAGTAAAAGCATTCACTTTGATTAATGCACATGAATTACTTGAACCTTATACCACAGTATCTGGGCATTTGTCCAACTTTTAGAAATTCTGTGAAGTTGGATTTCAGTGGGACAAACATGCATTTTTAAAGTTTTCAGTCAGACAAAAACGTTTTCCGAGCACCAGTTAAACATGATGAGCCTTTTCAGAGGGATGCTTTCATATAATAATGAATAACTGCTTTCAGAATACAAAAACTGGTCAGGCAGAGACTGTCTGGAGTATTTAAAACAAGTTTATTGAGGATTTTACTGAATTAACTTGAAAAAGCAAAAAAAACAAACAAAAAAAAAAAGTCACCACCTGGATTTAACTAAGCAGATCGGTATGAACGTCTTATTGGATAATTACAGCAAATGCATGTTTATCAGAGCTAAAGAAGGTCCAACTCATCCTATTTTTTCCCTTCTCGGTAGCACCTTTTTAGGGAGGCTTTTTATTTATTTATTTTTTTAAATAAATCTTCATTCATTTATCCAAAAAACCCACCTCACAGTTAAAGGAAAAACAATGGGGGAAAAACTATTTGCTCTTCTGGCCAAAAGACACCGTCCATGAGACATCGCGATTACTTCATGACCAAATACTGTAGAAGTTTTCTATTCTGACACACTTTTAAAATAAAAAAAAAAAAAAAAAAAAAAGTCTTCCTACAATAACAGAAACTTGCATACATAAGAAATTATAACCTCAGTTCACTTAAAAAGTACTCTAGTTAGTGAATGCTGAAGTATTCAGATTATAGAAGTAAAACTAAAACAAACAGACCAAACACAGAAAAACAATAAAATGTCATTTTATTTTTTTAATCACCCTTAAGTCCACTTGATTGGCCGATCAATTTCATCATAAATTGATTTTAGAACAGATTTTGATTTAAAATAACCAATCAGCATGTTAGAGTGTTAGACAAATAGGTTAATGCAGCAACAGACATAACAATTAGGTTTTGAAAAACAGATGAGTAAATTTTTTTTTTTTAATCTCAAGCTTTTGATTTAAAGTAATTTTTGCCAATTACACAAATCACAGTCAGACAAAGTCTATCAGTTTATCAGCTGTCCTCCACATTTGCTTCAAAACTAAAAAAAAAAAAAAAAATCACCAACTGAACCTGGGCAAACATTCAGGATCAAAATGCACATTTCCTCCATTTATATTTTGGGTTTACTTGTGAGCAACATCCTGCAGCAAACCAGGTGTAATAAGCAGTAATGCGAGGCAGAATTTTTACTGCACTGACAGAAGAGATGGTGACTCCTCTGAAAAAAAAAAAAAATCCTCAGATTTAACAACTCTGGAATTTAACTTGCCATTCGTGATTTCACATCAACTGCAAGATCAATCAATTTTCCGCCTCAGAGATTAGCCTCCATTGATTTTCTGATTGTAACCACTATGTTTTCATCTGCAGAGAGTATTCTTGGTTCTGTTTACTTGCAGAGCAGCATCACCATGAGCTTCTTGTTTTTGTACAAAACAAAGCTAAGTTTCCAGGAGTGTCAGGAGCTGGGTGTGGCTGTTTGCTTTCTATCCATCCACTGTATCTACACTAAAGTCAAAGAAAGGTGCTGCCAGTGACTGCTGAGGTTAAAGTCTCTAAAAGCCAAATACAATAGACCTTTTACCAAGTACAGGCTTGTCTTAAGCTCGTATAGTGATCTTTGGACCTTTAAGAAATCCTAAGAAAATCAATTCACACTAACACTTTAACACCAGCTTGATCCAAGCAGAGTTTAATTTCATCATACACCTTCACCCTGCCAAGCCTCTTAAAAATGTCAGAACCTCCTCTTGTACGAGCAGCTCCTCAGTGTTACGTTCTGGATGCTGCATCTGTTACCACACAAAGAAATGAGCACAGCTTTGCCAACATTTTATTTCAGTTGGCATCACTAAACATTCCTGAATGATGCACAAACACATCCACACAGTTTCACATGACACTTATTTGTTCTGGGGATGAAACTGAACATTTATCAATTAGAGCAGAAGGCAGCTGATAAACTCACAGAACACAAAGCAAACAAGTCTCAATATGAACAAAGTACAAAATGGAAAAATGTCTTCGTGCAGAAACGTTTAGTTAGTGAACATCAACTTAAAACAAAAAAAAAACAAAACAAAAAAAAAAACCTTTTTCTCTTTTTTCTGAATATTTTGTTAGGGGCATCACATGAACAAAATATATGACATGAAATGGAAAAGTTGATCTGTTCGTCGTAATTGAGGATCAATTGGAGAATTCATAAGTCAAAGATTGGGACTCGGGCTTCAGCAAAAACTGATCAATTTATGTTGGAGGTCAGTTTAATTTTTACTATTTCAAGGTATTCAATTCAGTCCTATGAAGTCTGCGATGGAGCATGTAACCTTGCTCCAACACAGCTGTCTCATTGTGCAGAACCTGATAGACACATTTCATTTGAATCAGGTGTGTTGAGGCAGGAATACACAGAAAACTGGCTGGTCAACCTTGCAGGACCAAAATGAGTATCCCTGTACTATTTAATGCTGAATGATTTGGATTTAAAAAAAAAAAAAAGAGAGAGATAATTAGAAAAGAGTGAAAAAGGTTTTTATTAATTAGAAACAAAAACAAAAAGGTGATGAAGCTTCACTCATCTGAACTTTAAGCTGCCTGGGATGCTAACCTGAACATCTCAGCAGCAAGCTTCAGACATGGTTAGACTTGTGTCATTTGCCTCAGTTTGGATTTTGCCTTCTTGTCAATTCTTCTGTGCTTATTATTATTTCACAACTGATTTTGTTTGCATCAACTTGCGCTACACCTGTTCCAGCTCTGCTGAGAACCTCACTGGTCTGTTCCCACCACACACCTGTTTGTTATGAGTCATTACTCCCCAGGCACTTTACAGTTTCTTCTCCACATTCCTGCATTTCTAATCCCATTCCTGATTTCCATGTTTGGCCTTTGTCTGGTTTTAATCTTGGATATTCCATCTTACTTGACTTGGAGAGAATCTGGACGTCTGTTGATGGATTTTTATCTTTTCCTGGATCTCGCTCGTCTGCAACCCTGAAACACTTCCTGTTCCTTTATTTTTTCCCCCAGTTTATACATAAACTTTGTGTTTGGGTTTTACATCCATGTGTTGTTTACAGGTAGCTCAACCTCATCACAATTTATAAGAAATGATCTAATATTACCCAAGAATATGTAAGAAAGTAGTAAAAGGGTCAAAGCTGCTTAACAGCCTGATTCCTGATGGTTGGCTGATTTATTGCTTTTCTAGATGATTTATAGTTTTTCTAAAAATGTTCAAAAGAAAAATGCTAAAATAAAAGCAGATTAAGAAAAGAAGCATGTAAGGATACCTTGGGTTTCTTGATTTTATATTTTGCATCTCATTTAAATTGTTGCTTATTTTCCAAGTTGGACATCTGTTATGTGGTTTCAATCTGGTTTTCATTGTTTTGCTTTATTAAACTTTGAAATATTTGTCCTTTGAACTTTAGAAACGAACAGAAAAACAGTGGAAATATTGTTTGCTTTGGCATCAACTACGTCTTATCAGCTATCTTTAAAATGCAATCCATATTTTAAGCCCTGCCTGTGTTTAGAGTGAGTCATTTTCATAAATCAATGTCAGTGCTGAAGATAACTCATCTTAGTAGATCTATAGGTCAAATCAGCTTGTTTAGAGTTAATGGATCCCTCATAGATGAAGAACCGTTGCACAGTATTCATTAATATGATCAAATCAGTGAGATGCCATCTCAGTAGCAGATCCAGTCCGAATCAGCTTATTCAACTCAAATCATTTCAAACTTATTAACTTTATTTCTTGAACAAAGCCTACTGGTCTGTGGATAAACTACCTGGAGGTCTGAAGCTGGGATCAGATAAGTTCAAGTGAGTGAAACGGTTAAAAAAAAAAAAGTTACAGACACACACAATAAAAAGTCTAGAAAAAATTATTACAGAGAAGGGATTACAGATAGCACATAAGATGATGTTATCTTGTCCATATTAAAATAGTTTAAAGACAGAAAGACAACAACATTTTTTCATCTTTGATTAGTAGTTTCAAAGTGAGGATGAGGAAGACAAATGAAAAGGTTGTTTAGAGTATTTATCAGTATGGTGAAAAATTACATACAAACCAAAACTGGTCTGAAGACAGTTATCATTTTAAGACATATTTGGACATGAGTGAACAGCGGTTTTATTCTAACTGTGGTTCTTTATTCCGAAAGAATCTGCAGACCTGGATGCCTCCATCATTGATGTGTCTGTCTGTATCAGAGCTGCTGCTCTTCATTTTTTAACTATTAATCTAATAATCCTACCCATTAAATTATTAAATAATTTTTTAGGGTTAATATTGACAGTGCCTTTATGTAACAGCTGATTAGATAGATGTATAACATTTTTAAATTTGACATTTCTGTCTATAAATTCCTTATCCTGAGAGACGTTACAGTAATCATATTGATCCCTGCACATATTTTAACCACCAGAGAAGTGTCTCTTACAGAGGCTGCAGTTCGTTGTCTTAACTTTCATGTCTTGTTAAAACTTGGTTCATCAGGCGATCTTGGCTCAGTCTAAAAGCCTGTAAACAGTGGCAAAGTGCTAACTCACCTACCAACGCCTCCAACATGTTGTAACTCATCCATTTATGCAGCCTTACACGGAGCCATTTGAGTTTGAAGTTCAACAATGACGCAACCGCCTCCACCCAGCACTGATGTGCTAAAAGCTATACCTCTCCTCAATATATGTAGTGATAATTATCAGAGGCTTCTTAGTTTTTCCACATCTATCTGCACACTTCACCTCCACCTTATTCAAACCTTTCTCCTGATAATTTGCCTCTGATTTGACAACTTTGATGCTCCCTGACTGGTTAAATTTGGTGCTTTTTGGCTCAACTATATCCTCGTATTTGGGTAGATTCAGGTTACTTTCTGTCATAACAGAGCACTGTGATTGGCTGCTTACCCTAAAAGGGCTGTTGGGGATGCCAACTCCCCCCCAGGCAACGGCCACAGTGTGTTTGACAGGGGATGTGGGAGTGTAGGAGCACTGGTACAGGCCATCACCTTTATTCCTCACTTTCACCTCCACAGGAAGCCCTTCAGCATTCTAACAAACAGACACACACATACACGCAGGAATACTATTAAAAAGTTGATCAAAAGTTCAATTACAATGTCTTCATCTTCTTTTGGTATTTCACTGGCAAAATGAGCAAATAAATATAAACAGATGAGGTCTGAAAAAAATTAAATGCAGTTTAATGAGCAAGAGGAAGAACAAAGTATTGAGACGTTAAATTAAACACCCTTGGCTTCAAGAAGAGTGCACGCATGTAGCAACTGCTTAGAGGGTTTCTGCCTCTAACCTGTGCTGTGATTTTCAGAGGACCTGTCCCAGCACCCTCAGCATTCACAATGAACTCAGCAGGCTGGTTGATCAGGCAGCCACTCTTCTCAAGACCCGGCCCAGAAGCTTGGACCTGCAGTCACAAAACCAAAGAAAGAGTTGTCTGGTTGTCGAACCAAAGTCAATCAAATGTCTGAGCTAGTTGGAGGGCTTGGCTCTCTGACTGGATTATACGTCTGACAGACCTTGTCTGGGTCAGTGGTGTTGTTGTCAGGGACGATGTAGGCCATGAAGGGGCTGTATTCAATGTCCTCTTCATCGCAGGTCACACGGATGGCGTATTCACCAGGTTCTGTTGGCCAGTAACGCACATCACATGATCCGTCATTCTGATCCTCACACTCTATTTTAGCCTGGGAAGGTCCGGCGATGGCAAAACCTGAGAGTAGATCAGATAAGAGTACTCATAAGTACAAGATTTAACCAATTTAAAATAATTTTTTAAATTTATTTATCCACTTCTGAGCGTCTCAACTTGTTTCATCTCGTCACTGAAACTATTCTAGGATACTTTTTACATTGAGAAAACATGTTTGGTGCATGAAGATAATCACAGCAGCCAACAGATCCCATGACTAGGGGTGATAAATGGTTGCCATTTAAACAACTTACCCAGAACTCCTGCATCGGGACCAATGGACTCCACTACAAAGGCAGCAGGTTTACCCACAATGCCTCCCTCCAAACCAGGGCCCCATGCTCTGATCTGCTGAGGCCCCGCTTCAGGACCAACCACCACTTCGAATGGACTGAGAAGAGGAGGCAGAACTATCAAAATGTGTACAATAATACAATTCACTGCTCTGTAGTCGCTGTAATGATCTTTGGAAAATGCATGTGGCTTTCTGTGCCTGTTTTAGGACTGTATGAATTACATATGAGGTTGTTACAAAGTTAGCAGCTTACAGATCTGTAATCCCATATTCACCAGTTACTGGCTTTAAGAGTGTGAGAGAGTGTTTGTGTAAATACGCAGCACCCACAGGCCAAATAAAACTGTCTGCTGCGATTTATGGTCTGTACTTCACACAAACACGGCTCTCATTAAACCAGTTGAAGCGAAGAAGCAACTTCACTGGACGACTGGAGAAAGGATTCATATTTCTCACCGGAGAAACACAACAACTGTGTATTCCTGACATTATCTGCATTGTTATTTAACTTGTTTAGTTCAAAGGTATTCAAGTACAGCAGCTGCAGAGTAACTATACCTCACATTTTCATACACCAAAATACTCATTCGGAAGTTTTCCACTTTTTTTAAATCTTCCTTTTCGTCCAGCAGAAAAAAAATGTATTGTGAATGAATGGTTCTCAATGTGGGAGCTTTATGACCCTTAATGACAAGCAAAAGGTTTTGCTTAGAAATGTTTTGTTCTGACTAAATAGGTCAGTGTTTGCCTTGTTCGTTTTATTAAATATCACATGTGGCTTCTCAGAAATCTGATGAACTTTCAATGAACATTCATAGAAAAAAAAGCACGTCATCTGTTACACAGAGCCCTCCAGGAACACACAATATATAAGATTTATACTTTTCATTTCATATTGCATGAGGTGTATTTCCTCACCTCTTTGGGATGTGCTGACCACCCCAGGTAATGGAGACTGTGTATTTTCCAGGACTGTTTGGGTGATACTCGTAGCAGAACACACCATCCTGACTGGAGAGCTGTTTCAGTGGCTCTTCGACGCCCTCTGAATGAACAAAAACAGTTAATATGCATGTCACTTATATCACATTTATATTCATATTTCTTATGAGGCTGACATTACAAAACACTACTGGGCATGTTTTTCCCTTCATCTGATGAGAGGGGTTGAGAAACAACGTTGTTGATACTTCATTTGTTCAGCTGGTAAAAGTTGTACTCAAGAAGGGAAAAAGGCTAAAAACGAAGCTTTACAGAGCAGCTGGGAGCTTACTGGACATGTCCGTGGTGTTGTATGGAGAAATAGGGACAGTGAGGGATGATCATGAAACTTTTCATGTCCAAAAAGAACAAAAACAAAATTAAATAATTAAAAAACATCTTTGTCTTTTACTACAAAGACAAGTAGTATGGAGAAGATTTGAAACAGAAGAGGATCTGAGGTGGACATCATCTGTAAAACATGTGGAGGCAGAAGATGGCAGGAGTATGCGTTGTCTGAGCCAGTGGCTTCGGTCACTGCACTTCATCATTGATAAGAGAAAACAGAAGCTGCTGAACGAATTCTTGAAATCTGTTTAAACGGTCAGCTCAGATTCAGCGAAATGAAGCGAAGCTTACGGACAGAGCTTCATGGCAAAGACGGACAAGAATTAAAAACACTTCATGGGAGTAATTTAAGAATTTTTTGAAGGCTAATGTCTGTAATAGCCTGGTAAATTACATGATTTGAGCTTGATTGTCCTTGGTAGATAAAATAGAGTGTGAAATGAGTAGAATCTACAAACATCACCAATTAAATTTTTTTAATTACATTTGAGCCTTTTAAATAGAGTAGTGTTTATTAAACAGTGTGTTTTTTCAACTCCTTGAGTCCAAATACCAAGAAATGAAAAAAGTCTGCACTTTAAAGCCACAAAGTGTTAAAATATTTCCAGACAAAACCATGGCTGGACTTTATGAACACTTAAGGACTGAGTTATGATGCCCTTAGTTCTTAAGCTGCTCTTGTTTCTTTTTTTACTTGCTTTGTTTTTTTCTTTTTCTGTTTTGCTTTTAAAAAAAAAAAAAAAAAAAAAAAAAAGAAAAGAAAAAGTTGTGACAATTCACATAAAGGGGGAAGAGGAGGGGGGGGGGGGGGGGGGTTGACAAAAATAAACAGAATATGAGTATATGTACGCATATAAGTGTATGTAACTGTGGGAATAGGCTTACATATATGTATTGCTTAGACCTCGCAAAAACATACTAAATTTTGTACACACATTTATTGTCACTGCCAACTGTGTGAACTCTCCCCTGTCAAACCAAATAAAAAATTGATTTAAAAAACAAAAAAGAAATTCCAGACAAAATATATAAATTATGCAAGTTATTTGTCACTGAAAAGAAAACAATGTTGGAGCGATGGCAAATATAACCCATTCCCTCGTTCATACATTTTCCATTATTAAAGATTTCATGAGCAGTTTAATAATGACATCCTATTGCATCTCCATCCTCTTAAAATGCTTTAATGCCATTAGAAAAGTATTACACCTTTTTATAGCTATAATAGATGGGGGGAAAAAAATCAGTAACATTTTAAAATTACATTTTAAGCAGATTTTCTGAAGTTCAGCAGGAACCCTAGCATATGTGAGAGCTGGTTCAGTATAATTTTATCTCTACTATCTAAACATTACTCACTTGGTCCCTTGATGAGCACCTTCAGTTCTCCACTGCCAGCATTCCTGGTGTCCACCTTGATATCACCGACCTGCTTCACTCTCAAGCCGGACGGTTGGAGACCGCGACCTGTGGCCCTGCAGGCTCCAGGCATGCAGGCTGTCAAAGAGGGAAAGACGCGATATGAGCAAACTGAATTATCAATGTTACCTGATTTAATTGGTGTGGAGCATAATTGACTAACCAGGTCCCACATCCACACTGAAGGGGCTCCTGGGAACTCCCACCCCTCCAAAGGTGACAGTGATCGTGTGTGGTCCCGCCTGTATTGGGCGGTAGGTGCAGCGGTACGTGCTGTCGCCTTTATCCTCCATCATCACTTCAACACTGTTCTGGTGACCCTGAGGGTCTCGGATCATGACCGTCACATCTCCTGTGCCAGCACCTACATAAAAGGAGAGGAAGACGAGAAACCTTAAACAATAGTTTGTGGTAAAGCAGCTTACCCAGTCTGTCACTGTTAACAGAAGCCAGTTAGTTGAAAAGCATCCTTTTCTCACCTGCAGTGTAGATGTCAAAGTAGGTCGGTTTGTTGGCAATGTTTCCCACAGGCTCGACTCCTGGGCCTTTTACGGTCACTTTGGAGGCGTCACCCAGCGCCTTGTCCACATTCACTTCAAAAGGACTTTTTGGAATCTCCTGGCCGGCAAACATCACAGTCACCTGGAAAACAAAATGAGAACTTTATAAAGTTTCAGTTCCAGAAAATTTCACTTTAAGCGCAACTTAAAACTGAAGACAATTTTACTCTTTAAAAATCATATTCAATTCTTCACAGATTTCAATTGCAAGGTATTCAGAGCTACAGAGTTTTCTAAATTTACCTTGTGAGGTCCCACGACTTGAGGAATGTAGGTGACGCAGTACGTCTTCTTGCCTTCGTTGAGCTCTGCTTTCAGCTATTCAACACAAATGCAAGATGTCACGGGTCACTTAAAAGAGGTTTAATACACAAGATCACAGCAGGCCTGACACTTGAGGATCTTAATATTTACCTCCTCTCTGGTGCCATCTGGGTGGTCTAGGTAGATGGTGACCTGTCCCTGACCAGCACTGAATGTGTCCACAGTGAACACAGCAGGACGCAGCACTCTGTTTCCTGTCAGTTCAATACCTGCACAACAGAAGATTATTGGTGACACAACTTCAAAGCATGCATTTAAATCCTCTGCATACATGAGCTCAAGCTACAAACGGACCTAAGCTCGATTTATAGTGACAAGGGGATAACTGGTGTTCGCTCTAAATACAACACAGGTCCCAATTTATAGCACTACAAAGTAAGTCTGATCCAGCTGCAGTGTGCTTTAAACATTTCCCACAGTAACAATGTTTGCATTGATTTATTTATTTTGTGATACAAGTGATGGTGGAGGCTTTGCTTTGTTTTCATCCAGGAAATGAGTGTTTTCTTCAATGCAACCATCACAAGCTTCTGCAGAAGAAGTCTTAGATGAAAGTGAAAGAAGAATTTGTCAGACACCCTCAAAACACTGCTCAAATACTCACAGTGTCAGCTGAACTAGTTATTTTTCCTTCATCTTTGTTCTGATAGCATAATTACATTCAATAAATAGTAAAAAAATACTGGTTCAGTAAAATTGTTGTTTTTTTGTTTTTTTTTTAAAAACTATCTGAAAATGCACTGCAAAAACTGAAATCTAAGATTAAAAATCTTAAATTGAGTACACATATGCTTTTTTTTTTCTTTTCTTTTTTTTTTTTTTAAAAAAAAAAAAATTCTTCGTTATTATGCCAGAGAAAGTCTCTGCAGTTATGAAACAGTCAGGTGCTGAAAGAAACTGTTTGAACGCTTAACCAGACTAGAAACCACTGTGCTGTTAGTGATACTGTGGAAATAGAGTTGTTATAGTGAGATTTAAAGTCAGTCTGATAAGAAAGCCAAAAGAACTGCCACTAATGAAGGATCCTGTTATAAGTGTGTATAGCCTCTTTAGCCATTCCACTCCACTAGCTACTAAGCGCTTTAACCGGTGCCTGTACGTGTGTACAGCTCATTGTTCACACTAAAAACAGCTCACTTCCTTGCATTGTCGGACCAGCATTTACAGTGTTTCCACTGTCCCAACCTCATTTGACATTTAGCTGATGTTTGTGTGACAGTGCTTGCAGGTGTGTTTTTAAAATCCCACTGGAGGCTTTAAACTAAAAGTACACCCTCAAAAAGGGAACTCCCTATCACTGTGGGGAACAAATTGAGGTTCACATGGGTCTATACCGCTTTTAAAAAGTTATGCGTTACAGGAATCCATTATGTCAGCATAGTCTCGCTGTTGGGACGTGAAAAACAAACATGAGTCTGTGTGAGTTTACCAGGTCCGTATGCACGGGCCTTCTTGGGGTTGAGTTTGGGCTTAAGTGGGGCTCCAGGCTTCAGTTTGGCTTTGGGAAACTGAGACAAGTAGGTCATCACCGACTGCTCGTCTACACTGGGGTCAATGATCTCCTCTGGAGCAATCACCTAGATGTGGACACACAAAAAGTTTAGCACTGACAAAATTAAACAGAGTAATAGAAAAATCTTTAAAAAAAAGGGTGGATTTAGGCTAAAGATGCTCATAGTCATTTCTGCACGTCTGGATTTGCCATGTGACTCCCATATACAAAACAACCAATGCAAAATATACAAAATAGCCTGCAGATTACATCTGCTCAGATATCCTGAGGGTTGTTTCACCTTCTCACACAGCATCGGAATAATGCTACAAGTTATACTTATCATGAAGACCCTATGAATGCAGATGGGTTGCACCAATCCTGGGTGGTAAACAGCAACTAATTTAGTTAAAAGCTGAATGGGTGCAGTTCCAGCTGATTAGGAGAGAAAAGAACCAGAGTGTCTGGGGCACATTGGATGATTTCCCTAAGGTAGCTTTTAGAAAATAATCACCAAAAGTTCCTACTGTGAGAGAAAACTGAATAAAAGCTTTTATTTAAAAAAATAACAGCGTACCATATAAAAATCATTCTGGCTTAATAACCAATTTCTTCCCTTTTATTTAAACTAATAAAGGGTTTGAAAATCTATCCTTTCGGTAGGTGCTGAGCTTTTCGCCCAGTTCAAATCTGACTTTCAAACTAGACCCCCCCCTACCGTCCCACAGCCTCAGAGGAAACAAAAGCCCAATGGAAAGACTATTTTTTATGGCAATACTCCAGCATGTTGTGATCTCTATACAGCAAAAACATGCTAGTGTGCACCAGTAACTGTGTATGACTGAATTATCAACCAGGGCTAGATGAAAATGGGGTTTGCGACAATATCTTTCGTTAAGACATGATCAGAATCAACCTTGCAGAAGAGGAGAAACATGCAGGTACAATAACGTGCTTTGATGGCTACTGCTTTGTGTCCAGATTTACGACTGACTGGCATATTCAGAGCCGTAAAATCAAGATAAACAGTGAGAACAGTGGAAAAAACAGAAAAGAAAAAAGCACCCAAATCAAAAAATCAGCCAACCAGAACAGGCCATAATCCCCTAACTAACTACTTCCTGAGAAGTAGCATTTCTTCCATAACTCATTGTAAAATATTTCAGATGGTGAATAGAAACAATGAAGACAGGAAACCAAACTGTCCAAACAGTAATGCCTCACACCTGTGTGAGACTTTATTGGTCAACTTTGGCCCCAAGAAGAGAAACAACCAGAGCAGAGTCAGCCTCTGTGGGGCTGTGTGATGCAGAGACCACAGGATGTGATGGATTATGATGTGGTGATACAAGATTAAGCATCACGTAAATGTCGCTGCAGTTTTCTTCTCTTAGATAATGTCAGTCTCTTGAAGACCAGAGTATTTTGCTAGAATCCATTTTTTCCTCTTCATAGTGCTGCAGGAACTGTAGATAACATTAGAGCAGTTTACAAATCATTGTTTTAGCTTAGCTATGTAACCCCCAAAGAGGGTCATCTCAGTTGTGATGCAGCTGATCCCACGGTCAGCTGTAATGTGATTGGTTCAAGTTTATGTTTATCAGTTTGAGTGACACTTTTGACTGAACATACTGACATGGCTCCGGCTGTGAAAATTAAAAGAAGTTGGCCATTACCATTTCTTATAGGTCATCTTTCCACCAACGCTGCTGCACACCCTCATGACTTACATTTTACTCTGATCTTTCTTCAAAGCAAGTTTCATTTTCGAGATGGTACTAAAATTTTTTAATATCTTGACTTTGCTTGTTGTTATTAGAGCTAAAACGAGTAAAGGTTTCACTGTGGCGCTGCATCAAATGGAAACCAACCTGTGGAATGCCAAGCCAGCTGTCAGCCAGTTGCATGGCTTCAGTCGCGTTCTCCACTGGTTTTACTGAATCCCAGCTCTCCCAGTCTGGACACAGGCCTGCAAGGTTCAAACAACAAAAACATGAGATCTGAGACTAAATTTTAGCCTATTACTTGCAAACATAACACACAAAAACACCCAACGTGACTAAAACGACTAATATTTCCACTTTTACTAGATAAGCAGTAAATGTCTCAAAATCAATCTGAGCAGAAAACTACTGGCTAGACTTTACTTTGAGGAGCTAAATCGAAGCTAATTATTAAGAAAAAAAAAAAGGAAAAAATACATGTTAATCTTTTACCGCTGAGAAGGTTTTGTACTTAATAAATATAATTGTTATAATTTAAAATGTAACAGTCAAATCTCTTGCCGTCACTAATATAAATGTTCCAACATCCATGGACATCAAAGTCCTGACAAAAGTAACATTTTCTGCAGTATTATAGCAGCGTGTGCCTAAAACTGGCAAGGTCTGATTCGGGTGCGACATAAAAACTCAAATATACCACTTTGTGTTTAACTAAACTTAAAAAACAAAAAACAAAAACACAACCCCGTTTCACTGTTTAAACGTTGCACCAGCTGTGCAGGTCTTTAAACATATACCTGGTGCACAGCTGTCCACCAGTGCCCCCAGCGCTTTGCCGTCTCTCCAGTCTTGACTGAAATTGGTGATTGGCAGATCAGGAACTTTGTGTTGAATCCAGCCCAGCAGACGCTGTTTAGGTGTTTTTGACTCTGCCTGAACATAAAAGCAGCACAGTCAGTTTCTGGAAATTAACTTGTTTTCCCATTTTCTTTCCAGGGTGAGTTTTATGACAGAAGGTCATGCTGGCTGTTACCTCTTCATCCTCACCCTCCCATACTGGCATGGAAATGGAATAATGCAGGATCAGAGTCCAGACCAGACCCAGGATCAGCTTTAGGTTTCCATCAACAATGGCTTTAGAGTCTAAAAGGAGTGGAGACAGACAACACAAATCAGATTCACAGCCTGCTCTGTGATGGACACAAGCTGTTAAAAACAATCTAAACAATTAAATACTACATGAAAACCATATTAAATCTTTCAGCCCCCCCATTTTTTCTTTTTTTTTTTTTTTAAAAAAACAAAAAAAAACACATTTTCGTGTACTGACCAGTTATCTTGTATTTTTTCCTGTTAGCTGCAGTGAGCAGCTGTTTTCTGTTGGTCTGCCAAAATTAAAAACACTTGTATTGAAATAAAGTTAAACTCATGAGCTCACTTACGAAAGCCTAAAGGTATGTTGACTGCAATACAACAAAAATACAGCTTCAATCAGTTATTCAGCTTCAATACAAATCCACAGGATTAAAGAGATAGCCAAAACATTCTGAGATTTGTTCAGCGAGTTCCTGCAGAGTCACTAAAATTCAACCACAGACATCCATATTTACCAAACAACTCATTTCAAGTCCTGCCTGCTGAGTTTATATCAGATCCAGATGAAAAACTGAGCTCAGTAACAAACTTACTCCCAAACTATAGATTTTTCCTTCTCTGGTTGTGCAGAATAGAACAGAGAGCTGCTGAAAAATGTTTTTTTTCATTTATTAGACTTCACTGTACCCATCAAAGGACAAGGCCATATTAGCCAATCTTTGGCTATAGTACATCATGTTCACCACAAAGCAGACAAAACAATAATTCTTTAATCTGACTCCATTTCTCTCCAACAACTTATTGCTGCTGCAGACACACAAGCGAAGGGAAACACATGAGGTCCAGAAAACACTTGTGTGGACACACAACTGGACCTTCTTTGGAGGGTGGCACTCCTTAATATAGCTGTAGGGGAAACACTGGATTTTAATTCATTACAATTGAGTGAGGAGAAGGAGAATCCCCCTTCAGTAGTTTTATTGTATAAAAACAAAAGAGACCTAATAATGATGAAATATGATGTAGCTGACAGATTTAATGGTACTTCTTCAGAAAACTGTCACTTGTATTCTATCCTTTAATGTAAAGACAGACTCCTGCTAACAAAATGATCTGGGGAAAAAAAAGAAAAAAAAAATTTATATATATATACACACATACATACACACACACACCCACACACACACATATATACACACACACACACACACATATATACACACACACACACACACACACATATATACACACACACACACACACATATATATATACATATACACACACACACACACACACACACATATATATATACATATACATATATACACACGCACACACACACACATATATATATACATATACATATATACACACACACACACATATATATATATACATATACATACACACACACACACACACACACACACACACACACACACACACACACACACACACACACACACACACACACACAATAATGACGAGCGAGGACTCCAGACAGATTTCTGCATAACAAGTCAAACAGCCTGCTGATATTTTAATCTTCTTCAAAGTAGCTTGGATGCTTCATTCTGTATCCATATTTGCATCTGGACAGACACCTGAAACAGTTTGTTTAATTTCATGCATTTCAAATTTAAATGAAAGGTTTGCAACACAAACTTCAAGGTGTTTTAAGGTTCTTCAATTCAGCCTTGTGTTGTCAGAAAAGGGACAAAAGGTCAACATTTTTCCCTCTTCTACAGTTATTAAAACATCTGTAGAGTTGAAAGAGATCCAAATCTATCATGTCAGTAAAAGGAGATGTCAAAATCTCATCTCACAAATATTACGAGTGCTCATTTTTTTCAGAAGCTGAAGGACTCATTTCATTAAAGCCATTTTTAAAGGAAGGTGGGGTGCTTTTATTAAGAAAGGCTGTAGGAAGCCTTGAAATTCCTGTTTTCATGCCTTCACATAATTAGACACATATGAACAATACTATCAGTCATACACACAACTTCTTCAACTGGAGCCGGCACATCTTCAGAGTAACCAAATGTTGGTCTCTTTCTTGTGCAACTGTGTTGCTGTAGGCCAATGTTTGAATCAGCTTATTGCGAGCTCAGCAGATACGAGTCGTGTCCCCACAGTGTGAGACATTCTCTGATCCGCCCAGTGAAGCTGCAGCTTTGCTCCACCACCAGCACAACAGCTATGATCGAAGCATGTTTCAGCAACTCAGGTTTAGGTAGAGTTTTGGGAAGCCACTGCTTCACCCCTGGTGACACCACACTGCAAAACACACACACACACACACACACACACACACACACACACACACACACACACACACACACACATATCCACAGAGAAGCAGCAACACCCAGATTTCTGAGTTTCTAATCCTTCAGATATCTCTTTCCCCGTTTCTCATGTTCTATTTACAACTCTGTCATCTCCCTCAATCACTCCTCACCAGCTTGAATTCTTTACGACTCATTTTTCATTCATCTGCGTGACATCATCTTCCTCCCTTTTTTTCCCCTGAGGTTGTAATGCCACACGTGTGAGCGTGGCACATCTCACAACCTCAGCGGAGAACTCACCAGTGGCCTTTGCTCCACCCTGAGCTGATCTCATTCACTCGGCTTGCAGGCCAATTAGTCACACAAGTGAAGAAAAATTAAAATCATTATTGTTACACACAATTCGGAGATAAAAATTCCACTTCGGTGTGAAGTGACAAAAGTTTTTACTTTGCAGCTGCTTTACCAAAGAGGAGGAAGAGGGAAACAGTATTACTGGCATGAAAGGCCAAATAGCTGCAACTTTTTCCATCAAGTTTGAAGAAATTTACATGGCTGAGAGCTCATCATCATGGTTCTCATGTCAGTGCATCATCAACAGTTTAGAGGGTAACGAGGCCATCGCCATGGTAACCTATTGTTCATAAGGTGTAGAGTGAATGTGCATGCATGTGACATTTCTACACATCTACAGAAGACAGCTAGTGCTCTTGGTAAGACTTTGTGCATGTGGCAGATAGAGCTGTTTAAAACCCTCCAACACACTTTAATAACCAGCTTCATTGTTTCCTTCCCCCTTAAAGCCTGATCTCTCCCCTCTGTGTCCCTCCAGCCTCCTCATGTGACCCACTACATTCTCACTTCTGGTGTAGGTTACCAGCATCAACCCCTGCCTAACTTTCCCGACGACTGGAAAAGCGCTGGATCAGATTTTAATTCCAGTAATTAACGTCTACACCAATTCTACTCCCTCTGAAGATCACGTTGTGCTTTGCACCAACTGCAGCACAAATTACAAATTTGTATAAGAGGTTCGCTTGACTCTCAGTCCCTCCCAGCAACATTAAACACTGCAGTCACATCCTTTTCTCTGTCAGAAGATTTATGTAGGCACAGATGCATTCACAAAGGACTCCTATTTAATTCAGCCCGGATCTGCGTTTGATGAACGGTGCCTGTGAACCACTATCCCTGCTGATATCTGGTGATTTGTTGACTTGTTGCTATGGAGATGCAACAATACAGAGGCACTAAGGGCACTAAGGGCTCAACTGTAGAAGTGGATTTAAGTTTGTATAAGAGGGATAAAGAAAGCCTGATTGTGTACGTGGAGAAAAGGAAAGTGAGACAGAACGGTGTGTGTGTTTGTGTCCAAAGGTGAATCAGCTTGGAACAAAATCCCCTGCCTTATCAACGTAGCACACCCTGACCAGAACAGGAAGTTACATAATCAGACTGCATGAGACTCCAAAAAAAGAAAAGAAAAAAAAACCTGCCTGTGATTCTGAACTAACCAGTGAAACTCTGACCTGCAGCAAATCCAGCTTCATGACAAGATTCTCAACAGAGAACTAAATGCACCAAAAACCAGAGGACATAGGTGGGTCTGACTCAGAAACTGCAACTCTTCCTGGTTATGTGTGAACAATGTTTGTGTCAATTGTTGAGTTATGGCTGACAACCCACTTTCACAACGACACTCCCACCTTCAGACTCTAGTCTTCCTCTACAGCGCCATAAGTTTTTTGGGGTTTTTTTTTCAAAATTTCAAGGATTTTTCATGTTGACATCATTTGAGTGTTACAATGAACTATTCCAAACCCTCAAGGTCCAGCAGGCAGTTGGAGATAAATCTGAGGCCATTGGGGACTCTACAGGGTCAGATCAGGCTTTGTAAACATATTCAAACCTCATTTGATGACCAGTGAGGTTAAACCTTTTGGCTACCAAACATGTCAGGTAGAGAAACAGTCTAAAAATAGTCTAAATATTGAATATACTGTACAAGTGGTTTGAAAAGACTACTCTTTCATCGCTTCTTTTCCAATGACCCACATATCATTAGTAAAGTCTGTTCTTCATAGTTTGTTTTTTTTGTTTGTTTTTGTTTTTTTTTTTAAAGTGGTCACACAGAAGGTGGATTGCAGGGGTGCCCAAAGTGGGTCTTCGAGGGTCACTGTCCTGCAGGTTTTTTTTTTTGTTTTTTGTTTTTTTTTTTATGTACATTTATCTCCAACAAACTTGCTTCCATTAAATAGAAGCAGCAGCCAATGAAGTTCTGCACAATGAGTGATTAGCTGGAGTCAGGTGTGTTGGAACAGGGATACATGGAAAACCTGCAGGATTGTGGCCCTCGAGGACCAGAGCTGGGCATTCCTGAAAGCAGAGGAGAGACATTTCATCAACTCTGATGCAACAGAGTTACATCACACATGATGAGTAAATCATATTACAAAATAAGTGATGAATAACATCAGTGCAACAAGGAGCAGGTAGATGATAAATGATTCAGGATAGTTAGTCATTAAGAAGGTAAATACGAACCTGAATGAATCACCACAGTCGACTAATTGTCCTGCTTCAACTTTAAGTTGTCATATTGTAAATAAGTCCTAAGTTAATAAATAATAAATCGCAGGTTAGAATTTGCCAATCCTGGTAGTGATATAAAAGAAGAAATTATTGTACATAGACACAAAAAAAAGCTTCCATAACCAATAAACAGCAGGTCCATTAAGAGGTTTCAATGTGTACATGTACATCTTTAAAATAAAGATTGTTAGCTGTGAGACTTAAACACTCTGTAAAACATTTTGGGACCCTAGTTAAACTAATTTAGCACAGTTAGCCTTTCCAAGTGCAAACATTTAGGAATTAACCTCATATTTTAACCTGCTTTTTCTGTCAGAACTTCCAGCATTTCTGCAAGACTGAAATCAAACCCCCTGAGGACTCCAATGCCACTGTACTTATCTTAGTACAGCTGTAAAAGTAACATAATAAACCTGAAATTGTCTGTGCCCGACACATCTAATCAAACTCTGTCAGACAACTATAGTTCAACTATTGTGATAGCTGAATCTGCCCGTTGGTCCGTGTCTCCTCTTCTGAGTCACAGCTCCTATCTCATGTAGGCTACACATTGTCGTGTTGACTCAGTCGCACAAGTTTAGCATCCAACCCACTAATTTACTGGTGACTGGTACTGAACACTTGATTCCCAGGGCAGATTATCACAGTGATTATTGGATTTTTTTGTGATTATGATTATAAACCAAGGAGGTGCCAACAAATGGAAACACCATGTCAGTAAGGAACAGGGTCGCTTCAGGTCACAGATTTCTTTTTTTTTTTTTTTTTTTTTTTTTTTTTTTTTTTTTAAGAGGAGTCAGAATCTAATGCCGTCATCTAGGATGAACATTTTGTTTACCTAAAACATTTACACTTGTGAGCACACCGCCAAAAACCTGCAGTTTACACCAGTACAGTTTATAAGACAAAAAAGGTATTTTCTTCCTCTCTTCCATCTTTTACATTTCTCAGATTTGAAGCTTTGAATTGTGGATTATTCCCATTTATTTGGCCCAATCAGCATCTTACATTGTTTAAAGGTTGTAAAAGCAAACTGTTTAATTTGCAGAACAATGTTCCTGTTAAGTCCTGTTATAGATGTAAGAAATGCAGTGTCAGGAACGAGCCTAAGACCCTTCAGTTTGGACATCACATCAGTTTAAATTGAATTAAACTCAAGAAAATCAAAACCAGACACTAAACTGAAGGTTTGGTGGAAATGCTCTTTAGAAAAACAAAAATGGACGGGTCATCCCACAGGATGTGCTGCTACTGTGCATGTATGTGTATGTGGTTTAAACCATTGTGTACACACAGATTCCAAAGAGGTGAGATCATAGTTCCCCACCCAGCAACCCCCCAGGAAAGAAAAAAAAAAAAAAAAAAAAAAGAAAAAAATCACTTTCCACTGCGCTGAGGCAAATATATGGTGGCAGGGGAACAAAGGACACACAACCTGTACACATACTGCAAACACACAATTAAACGTCCATACACGTAGCCTCCACAAACAGATCTGTTACTAAATCATCTGTCAGTCAACACACAAGGAAAAATGCATTTCCTTTACAAACACACACTCCTCCAGGTGTCTGACATCTTCTCTAGGGTAGAGCTCAGAGAAGACCTGACATGGACTGAACTGGATCATCATCTGTGATCTATTGGGAGATGAGAGTGAAAGCAATGTCGTGGACTTTTTTTTTTCCAACAATGTGTTTATTTGGTTTTTTGAATTAAAATTAAACACAAACATTTAGCAGAACAAAACAAAACAAATATCCTCTCAGATACACACACCAAAAAATAAAACAATAAAATCTGATGCAGTCAAATCTACATTTAAATCCAGGGCAAGGGACTGCCATATGACACTATGTGGCACTAAACAAATGAATGAACATACTATTCTTCAAATTTTCAGTCTCGATACCTGGCTGGACCCAGTAGAGAGCCCAGAGAGCCCCACGAATGTCCAGGCTTTACAATCCCTAAAGCGTATCCAGATCTATTCAAATCAGTTCTTAGGCATTCTCCTCTTCTTCATCCTCAGTCAAGTCCATGGCTTCGGCAAACAACATAAATGGTCTCCATATACTTTCAAACTCATCTTTTTTTCCTTTTAATAGAAAAGTGATTCGTTCCAGAGGAAGAGTAGCCAGCATTTGATTGGTCCACTGTCTAATACTTGGTATTCTAATATTTTTCCAGTGCAACGCTATTAACCTTTTGGCTTGCAATAAACATATCAACAAAATATTGCTCACTTTTTGTAAACCCCATGTTCTTGGGATATAACCCTAAAATTATAATAGAAGGATCCAATGGTAAATTTTTTTAGATAATATCTTTCACAGTTTGCGTTACTGCAACCCAAAAGGCTTTAATTTCTCTACATTCCCAAATACAATGGAAAAAGGTTCCCTTTTCTTCTCCACATTTTGTACATGTGTCTGAAATATTTGGATTGTATTGATTTAATTTTACTGGGGTAACATACACTTGCATAAGCCATTTGTATTGTAATAATCTTAACCTAGAGTTGACAGTTTGCTTGTGAGCTTTTTTGCAAACCAGCCCCCATTCTTCCAGTGACATATTTAAATCTAAATCTTCCTTCCAAGCGTTTAATTTTAAGATTGAATCATCTAAAGAGTTTGATAGTAATAAATTATAGAATTCGGAGATTGCTCCCTTTTTTAACGCACATTTAGTAATCATTTTTTCTAACTCTGAATTGGGGGGTTTTAATAAATTGTTTTGTTTTGCTAATATATAGCTTCGGAGTTGGAGATATTTAAAAAAATGTTTCCTTTCAATATTATATTTGTGCCTAAGCTCTTCAAATGACATATAATCAGCCTGTTGAGTATAAATCTTGAATTTTTCTCAGTCCAATTGAAGCCCATTGCTTAAACACTGCGTCAGCTCTCCCAGGGATAAAGTCCTGATTTCCCCAAATAGGGGTGAGCCGACATAAAACAGATGGTTCTTTAATAAATATTTTTACATTATACCATACCATAACCATGTTTTTAACAATTGGATTTCTAGTTTTCTTAATCAGATTAACTTTACTTTCAGAGAAGAGGTACAGAGGCAATGAAGGGCTTAAAGTGTTACTTTCCATTTCTGTCCACTGGGGAACATCTTTTGTGCTGAAATAATACCTTATGGATCTGAGCTGGGCAGCCCAGTAATACCATAATATGTTTGGACACATCAGGCCTCCTTCATTGTAAGGCAAATGAAGAAGGGACAGCCTTATTCTAGGACGCTGATTTGCCCATAAAAACTGCAGAATCAACTTCTTAAATTTTTTAAACCAGTCAGCAGGAGGCGGCAAGGGAATATTCTGGAAAACATATAAAACCTTCGGAAGTATATTCATCTTATAAATATTAATTCGACCAATTAAAGACATGGGGAGAAGCATCCATCTATTGATACTGTTCGTAATTTCTTTAGTTAGTGATTCATAGTTATGTTGAACTATCAAATCTAAATTTGGAAGTATTTGTATCCCTAAGTAAGTAAATTTTGAAACCGAAGTGAACTGTGAAACGGCTATAGGTGGATTATCTCGCACTTCTTTATCTAGCAACATAATAGATGATTTCAATTTGTTAATTACATACCCTGAAATGCGAGCAAACTCATCAATTAGTTTCATCAAAGCAGGTATAGAGGAATTCAGTTGCGAAAGAAATAGTATTATGTCATCCGCATATAATGAAAGCCTGTGCTCTGCCTGACCAATTGTGATTCCTGTAATTTTTGAATGTGACCGTACAGCTATAGCAAAGGGTTCCATTGCTATAGTGAAGAGCAGAGGGGATAACGGACACCCTTGTCGGCATCCACGTTTAATAAGAATTGGTTTAGAAATGTTTTTGTTTGTCAAAACCTCTGCACTTGGATGCAAGTATAGCAACTGAACCCATTTTCGAAAGGAGGGACCAAAACCAAAACGTGTTAAGACATTGAAAAGATAGGTCCACTCCACCCTATCAAACGCTTTTTCAGCATCTAGGGAAAGGAGGGCCGTATCTGTGGTGTTATCTAATCCTTGAATGATGTTAAGAACTCTCCTAACATTATGCAGTCCTTGGCGGCCTATAATAAAGCCATTTTGATCCCTATGGATGATTGAAGGGAGAGTGTCTTGTAAACGGGTTGCTAATAGTTTACTAAGTATCTTTATATCTGAATTAAGCAGACTTATTGGTCTCATATTCTCGCATTTATTGCCTGGTTTGCCTGGTTTAGGCAGGTCGTGGACTTTTTTAATAAGCAAGAGGGCCAAATACTCTGTGGCCTCAGATTCACCAGAGGGGCAATTTTAGGATAATTATGTTTTAGTGGTGAACTGATGACAAGTAATCATCATCCTGTCCAACTGTGGGACCAGTCAAAAAAACCCAAGCTCCAGTTTTTTTTAACCCTCCATCCACTATTAATACTGTGGGAACGACACAGACGTCCATGCGATTCATGGCCATGACCAATGATCAGAAACATGAACGTGTCGAACCTGAACTTTTGTTGAGGACAATGAATGAGGTCAGCACATTAATCATTTTCCACCCATCACACGTTTCCTGTCCGAGTGGGACTTTGACTTGAATCTGCTCCAGTAGGGAGGATCATCAGAGTCCTGCTGCTAACAAGGAAGCAACTTTGTCAATACAAATTCTTTTCAATATGGTTTCAGATCAATAAGAAGAACATAAAGGAGCTCTGTCTCAGCACATCATGAAACCAGGTGATATGTGACTACAGTATCAGGTCACAGTATTGTCCTTTTAGTACATTTTCTCAATCACATAGTTTACATATTTGTGGAGTTTCAGCCGTCACCTCCCAGTCTGAAACCTAAATATACTCACACACTGCGGCTGCCAAGTATCACATCTGACACTGATGTTCATCACACCGGCTTGTTGGAGACTAAAGTACTATGCTGTTGTGATACACAGCAGGAGCAAGATGAGGGGTCTTTTCTCTTATTTTAATACTAAAGCTTCTTCTGTAGCAAGTGCATCAGATTCAATTTACAAAAAACTAAAAACTCAAATGGAAAAAAACTTTAAAATAAACTTTGGCAAATTGACTAGATTTCATTGCATATTAAACAGTATAATGTTAGAGAATGGCTGGAACTGCTTTATGTGCACGTAATGCTGATGGAAACAGCCAGCATGTTTTGTGGATTTAAGTCATTCCTGTAGATTTTTTGTTCTCTAATACTCATTAGCTCAACATAAGGTTAATTCTTGCACATACCTGAGTGTATCAAGCCAATGAAAAATGTTTCCTTTCATTTAGTGGAACTGAATCTTAAGGTCTGAAAAGTTTTGAGCTGCTTTCAAATAACTAAAGCTTGTAATCTGTTTTTAAGGTCTACTATCTAAAACTGAAAATCATGACGACACTCCTAAACTGTGGCACCCAATGGTGACATCACTGCATGATGCACAATAACAACAGCCCAGATGAGTCAAATGAGTCATGCACCAGCAGCTCAGAGTAGGGGGGGGATAACACCACAATAAAAAAAACTATCCAGATTACAGACAAAGAGAAGAAGGCAGGTCTTTGATTTGAGTAATGAGGAGTGAGGGAGATGGTGTGTGTCATTCTGTCTGACTCTTTAATCTGGTTTTGGTCGGACACAAGCAGCTGCAGAAAGGGAGTAAGAGGCAGATCAAAGTCTGATGAAAGCTCACTCATCAGTTTTCAAAAGGAGCTGAAGTGAATGAGGCAAGAAAAACACTTAACGCACTACAAAATCTGAACCGGCTGGGATTGGTTAAAGAGGTGAACCTCGGCGGTTTTTATTCTAAAAGGTTTTGACAAAAACTTAAGGTAAATAGGTGACGCAGTTTTTGTTAGCACACAGAACATGATAGTCTTGTGGTTTTTTGGTTTTTTTTTTAACTTTACTTTTTACTACTTAAAAGAATAAGATCCAATCTAAACAAAAAATGTGGGATGTTCTCACCAAAACATCAAATGCACCCCCATAGATCAAAAGACTGAAGCTGCAGCAGCAGCAAGCAGGAAGGAAATAGAGTTACATGTAGAGGTCGATAATCCACTGCAAGGACAATGCATCCTGACAACAGTATGCTGGGACAGACAGAAATCTGAGCACATGTAAGCAAACTGCATGGTGCTGCCCTGCAATTAGCACACAAACATCTGGCATGACGTCTATACACATAACCCCCCCCCCCCACACACACACACACACACACACACACACACACACACACACACACTACGGACAGCGTGTAGCCCTGCATGACATCATGCCGGTTCTCAAACTATGGTGTCATCAGAACCAGACCTGCCATGTGGTGAGGAACAGGAGGATAAAGGGAAGAAATCAGACATGTTTTATTAGATTGAAGCCTTTTGATGATTTTCCACGAGGAAAAATAAAAAACACAGGTGGAAAAAGAACACAAACAGAAGGGTGCTGGTGACTGGTCTGTCTGGCATGTCAAACTGGTGCCAAAACTTAATGCTAAATATTTAGTTTACTCTATTCTAACTCACTTAACCTTTAAAATAAGATATAAAACCATTTTCTACAATCTCATCAAAGAAAAATGTGAAGGATTTTCTAGTCCTCGGAACACTTTGGTTTTTTTTCATGGATTAAAAGAAAAGAATGTGGTAAACAAAAGAAAAGCAAACCATGAAAAGATGTGTGGCAGAGCCAGGCTGCTGGAGGTCCACCACTATGACTGTAAATAAGTAATTACAGTAACCCACAACTCCCCCATCATTCACACACTTAAATAGGAAGAACACTCATTGACATCACGTATTAACATCCAGTTAGCACGGCAGAGTAAAATGGAGAAGCATCATTCTGTTGATAGTCATTTAATTTCTGACTCGCTGATCAGTCACCTATACGGCTGTTTAATATGATTCACACCACTTCAAATCAAAAAGCACACACTTATTAGGACAATGCTACTTTTTTCATCAGGACAAAGCTCTCTCTAATGTTATTCCTGAAACAGGACTGTAATCCTACAGGCTCTTCATTTTAACCAGAAAACACACATCTGTGCAATGCAGGGAGTCTGGGCACCACAGGTGTTGTGGCACAATACTTGTTTCAGAAAAGCAAATATATCGCATGCCTTCTGCTCAAGCAACTCAATTTATGAAAAGAATGAATGCTGATAAGAGTTAAAGAGACATAGCTCATGAAATTATGTCATGTAAGGAGTGAAGAAACTATGGTCAGTCTGACAAAAACCCATCACAAAACGAGTTTGTCTGCTTGCCATTATTCCCAACACTGTCTTTTGTTCACAGCTTCAACCTGTGTTGTGCAGCCAACTGACTGCAAACAAATGTGTCTTTGGTTCATTCATATAGAGAAGTTCACCTTTAAAAAGGCAATGCGTTTTATTTAATCATTGAAAGACTTGATGTTTATCTCCACTTGTCCAGCCAACGTTAACCTCAACTCCGAAAGCAAGTCTTCACTTCACTTGACAGTACGGCCGATTTTATTTAAATTGCAATTGTTACAATTCTTTGATATTGCTAATTTTTGTGGACAAAAAAATAAATAAAATAAAAAAATAAAAAATAAAAAAGTACAAAACCTTTGCTAGTCATTTTTCTTGATTTCAATGAGGAAAAAAAAACCACAGTAGGCAGACCATCATTCTGCTGCTATAATACCTAAGACGACAGGTAAAAAGATCAACATAAAAATTTGATGGATTATTTTAATTTGAAAATAGATTTAACAAAAAAATGGATTTAAAAAAAAAATTGTGGAGCAAAAAAATCCCGATATTTGATTTTTCGATTTGATTTCCCACCCCTAACTGACTGAAGTCATACATTTAAGACAATATAAACACTACACTTACAAAGCCCATTGTCCCTGAGCAGAGTCAGTGCATTTTCCCTTGTCGTCTATCACCTTCCTGTCAGGGTGCTCATCATCACTGACCAAATATTTAATGAACAGTCACTGTCCTGAACTCTGCTTCCTGTCTGCAGCCTGTCCAGACAACACAGGTGTGTTTCCACCCACCACATCAAAGAGGGCTCAGCGCCAAGCCACAATGCTGCCAACGACATGACAACAATTAAGTCAAATAAAGGCTGTGGCGTCTGCAGTGAGATAACAGCACGACTGCTGCTGACAAGCCAGACAAAGACAGGCGTGAGACATTGGTTTTACCCAAAAGGGTTTGATGACACAAAATTAATTTGCATTCACTTCTTGCCAGCAGACACCTCAACTAAAAACAGACGAACAAAAAAAATAAAGTCGTCACTCTGCAAAAAGCTAATAAGTCAGATTTTACAGGTAGCTGCATGTTCAGGCTCGCAGCAGCATTTAGGGAATCACCAGGAAAGCCAAGAAGGTTAATACAAACAATTTTTGCCATCATTTTAACCAAATGTTTAGTCATAAATTATCAAAGAAATAAAATGAAAAGTTTCTTCAACATGGAAATATTTTACATTATGGCTTTTGTGGGTCACATTATCAGTCAGGAAATTCATGCTTATTTTCTCTAGACGAGTCATTTACATCAGACTCACTACCCTTCAAGAGTGCAGAAAGCCACTGAACAGATTCATTTCCTTGCAAGCCAATTCACAGAACTTCAAAACTTTTACACCTCACCCCCCTGTGCGCCTTAAAAAAAATGGTAGTCTGTTAGCCATGCAGAACATTACCGACCATTGCTGATAACGCCAGTCTTATCTGTTCATGACAAGTTAGTGGAAACAGTCTATGAAATGACATTTCCAAGGATTTGCTCAAATATTCTCAAATGAATGGAAACTGGCCACTTAAACCAGTAAGATCAGTATTCTTTAGCATGCGAATGACTGATACAGCAACATTTATCCTAATCTTTATAAAAGGAGCTCTTGATGGCTTAAATCAGCAGCCTGTATTGGACTGGACCACTTTTTTTTTTTTTAACTGTTTCTTAAAAGTGAATTGTAGGTGACATTTATTCACACTGCAGGGGGAAGAGAGGGAAGAAAACAAGCTGCTTGACCCAACAAAGACGCTTTCTCTGCAGAAAGGTGGTGTGTGTTAGTGTGTAAGCCAATATCTTTTCTCACGTTACCTCTCCTGCAGAAACACACAAGTCTGTCTAACTCACTACGGCCTGCTGGCATGGGAGCAAAGCTGACAAAGAGGGGGGGGGGGGAAAAAAAAACCTGCACCACAAATCTTTATGTCCATCTATATATTAAACTTTTTCAACATCAAACACATTCCAGATCAACCCACACCATTTGACCTGCCCTAAAAAGACGATTGACCGGAGGATGTGGAGCATTTAGCAGCTTTTTACGTCTTGAGCCAGAGCAGAGCTTTATGGCTCAGTAACACCTGAATGAGGCTTTTGGCAGAGAAGCTGCAAGTCTGAACGAGGAATGCCATTCATGGTCAGGATACAAAGGACCCACAGAAATGACACCAGTTTGCATGCGTATGCTGTTGCACATGCTGAGCACAGGCGAAATTGTCCCATTAAAAAAAAAAAAAAAAAAAAACAATATTTCAAGAAATGAGTGTATCTAAGTTTCAGTTTTACATAAAAACCTGCCAGGTAACAGAAGGAAAAGATAACAGATTATATGATTAAAAAAAGAAATGCCAATGAAAGGCTTCAAATCATGCAAGGGACAGAACAGACATCTATAGCTTAAAATCAAAATTAGATACATATAAAAGGACACCAAGGATCCAAAGACACCATCTGTAACTAGATCTTAAAGCCTGAAGCAAATGATACGTAATCAAATCCAGGAGAACACAAAGGATGGAGGTAATTTGTTTATGTTTTGTGCACTAATGACTTTACAGAGTTTTAGAAGAAGGTCTGAAAGCAGCTGCGTTCTTTGTTCCAACATCAAGTCACATTTCTTTTTAATTACTCCGTAAGCAGCCATAATGGCGGACAACCAGAACCTTGAACGAAGTGCAGAGGTTATCCACATCTGTTTATTAAGTCATGCTTCAAGTTTTTGTTCTCACTGAAAGCAACACATGTTGAAATCTGGTTGCGATTATTGATCTGATAGCAATTAAATATGGAGGAAGTGCAAAAGGAGCCAAGAATGGGAATCTGGATGTTCTACCAGCTGACATAGTTGTGGAGGAAAGATAAAAAATAAATAAATAAATAAAAACACTCAACTCCTGCAGCAGGAAGACTGGAGCCATTAACATGGCATAGATCTTTTACGTCCTGAAGCTGTGTAACTGAAGAACTGAAACAGATTAGGGAAAGAAGATGGAACAAAAAATGGAAACGTGTTTCTATTAAAAGGTTCAATGCCAGTAAGCTTTCAGAGTGTGAGAACATGGCCAACGCAAACATTCGTGCCAGCTATGACTTACAGACGCGAGAATCTTCTCAGATGGAGGAGAGAATTATACGTCTTTCTGGCTCCAATTTCCAAAAGGGAATTAAAGAGATTCATGAACATTGTAATACGATATTATTTTGCTTTCCTTTGGAAAGCTCCACCATTGTTACACATCCACAGTGAAACCAACTGAGACCCTCCAAGGCCTTCCAGACCAGGAAGAATGATAAATTAATGGTTGTAAATATTGGCGTTCTCACCACAACCATTACATGCAGCAGCAGTTTAACTGACAGCCAATCAAAAGTATACCGGGGTCATGTTCGCTGAACACATAACGACTCCCAACTGTACCCGTCTTACCACCTCATCATTACTCACTCTTTACAATAAGCAAGTTATTGTAAAGAAAAAAGGTCACATGCTTTACTGGTGTGACGTGTTCTTACTACCTCTTTTATGTGTGCTACTCGGTGGTTTTCTAAATACTTTCCTTCTGAAATCACAGTCTTAGCTAAAGTATACTATTGTTCATTATAAATTATCAGCTCACATTAAAAAGTAAAGCTACCAACGTTACCAAGGAGCCTTGGACACTGATGACGTCTCTGAACGTCCGTAACCACTATCCTCTCTGATGTGAGACCAGGACATCAAGCTGATGTTGGACCAAAGTATAAATGGAATTTGTTCTGGAACAAAGATGGCTTTTGTCGCATTGTGCAGCTTTTCAGAACTCAGTCTCTGTTGACCTATTAACCCACAACCTTGTTTTGTTTTCTCTAGGGTGGATGACCCTTCAGACACATTTTAAACCTTTACTGCTGTCTGACAGCAGCTAAACATGCAGGGAAGGAGCATCCTACAAGTAGATATCTGAACTGCAGCAGTCACATTGTCTTCTCAGCAGCACTGCCACATCAAGTAAGGCTCATATTTCCCTGCTTTACAACACCTATGCTTATAATTATGATACAAATAAAGCCTAGACTATCATATTTAATGCACTGGTCAAACTTATGTCACCACAGTTTGGAGAAACAGAATGACTTTATATGAAACATCACCTGTTGAATATTTCCCAACTCAAAATTTTTCACAAAACTACAAAATACAAAAACAAAACACTTTCAGGAAAGCCTTTTGGTGTGGCTGCTGTGGAATAATGTTTTTGAATACCTGTTGACCAGCGCACCAAAAACAACAGACTACAGTGGAGTTCATTGACCTGCTTTTTTTTTTTTTTTTTTTTTTTAAATAAATATTTAAAAATACCAGCATTTCTGCATTATACATGCTGTATGCTGATGATCACACCTCACTGCTCTCCGTTTACTTTGGAGGTTGGAACTCTGAGCTGGGAACCTGATTGGCTCCGTTCCAGTTGGATGTCAGGAACCAGTAAGATCATACCAGTAAGATCAAGGAACCAGTAAGATCATAGTTTTTCTCAATGGTTGTCAGGAAGAACTAGTTAGATTCCAAACAACATAGTGATCAAGTCATCGTTTTATTTTTTGTTATGTATGTACGTAATTTTATATACACACACACACACACACACACACACACACACACACACACACACACACTTTCATTGCATCTGTGTGTATAAAATGTTATTGTTTAACTTCTGCTTGTAATAATTGTTAAGCACTTTTGTAAATGTGTTTTACAAATAAATTTGATTTTATTAATGACAGGTTTAATAAAAATGTGCGTGACTGTTTTAAAAAGAAACAGCCATCCCCACTATCGTATCCGAGCCGACCCTGTTGGATGTAAAGGTCTAACCCAGTAAGGCTCTTTCGACTGAGACAGAAATCCTACTTCATTGTAGTTATATTGTAGGAGGTATTCTGATTTCCTAGTTTAAACATAATGCACCATAACTCCAAATAAATATCTAAATGTCCTTTACTGTATCTGGTTGGAAAAGCCTTTCTGACACTAAAAAGGATTGTTTTCACTCTAAAGATATAAATTTATGCTTTTTTACCAAATCGTATTACAGTTGTTGGCAGGGTTATTCCTGCCACAGAATAATTTTGGTGCATGTCCCAGTCAGAAACAGCCCATAAGATGTGGAAGTTTTCTAAAGAATTCCATAAAGTTTTGTGAAGCCTGACATGAGAAATACTAAGATTACTGGAAGCATTTATTTCCCAGGCTGCAAGACAATCTGATATTTTTTAAAGAAACAATTCTTAGAGCTTTATTTTTTTTCCCCAGATGATTAAAACAAAGATTCTGCTTCCAATTATTTCTATATCTACACTGCCATCTCCCATTTCAAACCTTATTTAGACAATACCATAACAACAGGGATGCTCCTCCCTCCTGACCTTGAGAAGCATTTTTCTGCAGGTTATCAATCAGACCTGTGGGTGTGTGGATGTGGGTTTGTGTTCAGCTCCCACACTGCCATCTCAATACAAATTCTTCAGATTGGAAAAAAACACTGTCACCATCAAATTCTGAATTCAGTTTGAGTGCCACCATCTTCATGGTTGATAAGTTCATTCATTTCAGCAGAAAATCAGTAAGGGGAAAAAAATGTGCCCAACAGACAAAACAAAAAATACAAAAGAAACAAACACACACATAGTTACCAGAGAAAGTGTGAGTCTGTTGCCAAAATTTAAAGAACACAAATAAAAGAATACAACAAATGACCTTTTCTTTGGATAAATAATGTAACAAAATCTGACAACAGGAACTGTCCAATTATGACCAACTTCTAATTCAATCAAAAACTATTTTTCAGGCAGTTTTTCAGAGGGTTTGTGAATTACAACTGCTATATTATTTTTCCTAATCTCATTTTCTAACGTATTAAGAAATTACTTTAAGAAATGTGTTTTAAAAAAAATTTTTTTTTAAAAAAAGCCAAAAATGCAACGCACACAATCCAAATCAGTATTCAGACAACCCATAAAACCCATTCATAAAAAATAAACCAAGAACACGTGGATATGGGTTGACTTGTGCAGTCAGCCATTCAGATTTCTCTAAAAAATTGTTAAATGGTTTAAAAGGTCAATCATCGTAACAAGAGACATCTCTATTTTTTTTGGTGGTGGGAAGGGGGATATGTGTAACACACAGCACAACATCAAGAATGAGTGCATCATTGCATACAAATGGAGATTACACATAAACATGTTTAAAACAGGTTTAAACAAACAGAGGAGAAAGACAATAGAAGTTTTACACAAACAGCAGTGATAGAAAATAAAGCATGCAACACCTGAGTGACAAATGACTGGAAGTTGCTGAAATGAAAATAAAAAGGGAAAATAAATAAAAAAATAAATTAAAAAAATAAAAAACATACACAGACCGCAGCTAGGCAGCATGAATCCTATCAGTTTATCTGTTGTCACACAAGCTCACCTGGTTAAAGATTGTTGTTTATTTATTATTGTGCATGGCAACAGAGGAGGGGGGGGGGGGGGGGGGGAGCGGGCAAAAGAGAAAGACTGAAAAGTATGTGTGGTTTCTGGGTCTAAGACTGGAAAATCCAGCCAGATATTTAGTTAATGTCACAGAAACTGATTGAGAGCTGTTGATAAAACTTCTGTGAAAAAGTGTGGGGATGTGTTAGTAGCTCTATATGCTAGTGGACAACAGGATGAGGTCGATGTCAAACCTGAGCAATTCCTTTAAGGAGAAGTGGTCATGCAGCTTAATTAAAAAAAAACTGCTTGTGCAGCATACCCATAAAGTTTCTAACTATTTAATACAGAATACTGAAAAACAAAAATATGGGGGGGGGGAAAAAAAAGCCCAGTTTTGTTGTAAAAGTCCCAAAAACATCCTATTTCAAACAGCAACCTTCTCAAAAAAGAAAAAAAAAAATTCTCTGCATCACCGAAAGTTTTTTTTGTTGTTGTTTTTAACCATTCTGACCAAAATATGTTAGATCTTTTATTAAGCAGAACATAATACTTGTGTGTGTCCTTTAAAACAGTTTCACCATGTTAAAATGCTAAAGATTTATTGGGGGAAAAAAAACGCACCTAGAGTTTGGCATCTATATCAAATTTAATCATTCATGGTTGTATGAAGGATCAACTTGTATAAAAACTTGCCAATCTTAAGTTTAGATTTATCCATTGATAGATACAAAAAAAATCCCAACCCTGTACAGTGGAGTTTCCATGGCAACTGTATCAGAGACAGGTGCCATAATTTGTCTGATCAGTATGAAATTTAATTTAGCAAAAGTAATCTTTGAAATCACTGATGCAGGTTAAAAAGCACAACATAGGTTTGCTTGAAGAAACAGACGGGAAATGTCGTGGCAAAAAACATGTGAGGACACTTCAGGTTGACTGTGGGTGTGCGAGAATGAGGTCACACAATGCCATGACAAGAACAGCTAAAAGCTTCTGAGAACAGGCCCGACAAGAGCCGACTGTTCACCTGGCTCCTCTCACTCTGCCACAGACAACAAACACACCATTAGAATAAACTTGATAGAAATCACAAAGCTAGTGTAGAGAAAATAGTCAAACTTTCTGTCACTGACAGATTGAAAGAAAGAAGTTAAAGCAGCCCAAGGGTCAGCTGTTTTTTTCCCCCTCCTTTCTTTAGGAGTTTGGGATCTAAATAAAAAAGATAATCTTCAAGCTCAGTTTCTGACAGCACATAACTCCGGCAGTTTATTTCAGACCAGCTGCCACATAGTCTCAACACAAGTCCATTCTCAGATGAAAATCCTTTCCGATCTACTGCTGAAGCCATGATGCAACACACCTGTCTGCACAAGCGGGCCAACACCCTTTATAAACAACACACACCACCTAGTTCACTGGTCGATTTTCAAAACAGGCAGGTAAAGCACACACCATTTTACAATTTCACAGCATTAACTCCAGGTTCTTACTGGGACCAGGTCACTTTAAGACAAAGATTTTCCAGTTAAACACAGCTACATAAAGAGCCTTTTGGGACTTTTCTTTACTGTCATGCATGTAGAAGAAGTTCTGTAAAGTAACAAATCCACACCAGATGCATAGAGCACACTGCCACTGAACCATTTACAGTTCAGGCGGCTCCTCTGTTAATCATCTACATCATCGTTAAGACACATCGGTACAAAGACTGCCCAGCACAGCAAGTTTTTCATGAATGAATGATTGTATGAGTGGATGAATGAATTTACATTTAGCTGTGGTATAATTGAAAATCAGAGCAGGTCAGGTAGATATTTTGCAGAACCCCACTGTGCCAGTAAAAGCATCCTGGTGTTGAGACAAACAGGCCCCACCAGATAATGTTATGCTTCAACATGATTTCTGCACAAACCCTGAAAGACTTGAATATTTTTTTCTTCCTGCCACAGTTTCAATAGATATAAGAGCAAGGGGCCTCCTTAAGGGTCCCCATACCACAGCAGTAATGAGCGCGCGCACACACACACACACACACACACACACACACACACACACACACACAGAGCTGAAAAGGACAGAGTTACATCACTCTTGACAACAGCAAACATGTCCTTCCCACGCTCACTGCCACTCCTCTTCTGCATGGCTGCAACCCTCTTCTCATCATTTAGATGAGGCATGTGACAAACTACTATTACCTGTGTAACTAGACTGGAACCTTTCCCAAAAAGGAGAAAAATTCTGAAATGACACCGGTTTTCTTCCCAATATATTCTATTCAGAGCCCTCATGCCTCTCAGCAAACACTGCCCCGCTCTGACATGGGAAGACAGTTACACATTACAAAACGTTTTTCCCGCAGGCATTGAAAACACCACAGATACACCCTTCAGACTGTGGTTGACGTGTGAGTCTGCGACACTTGTTACAAGAAAAGCCATCTGGCAGATTTTTCTGCACAGCTGAGCTCAGGTGCATTAGTTCCAACCAGAGGTCTGGAAAAAAGGGTCCACATCTAAACAGTCAGATTTTGTTAAAGCAAAACAAAGTGTGTCACTAAATGAGAAGAGATGCAGTGATAGATGACAAGAAAAAAAAAAATATGGTAATTGTCAATTTTAGGTAAGTTTCAGAAAAAGAGATCAGTCAACTTGTTGACAAGTGAGGTTTATGATTTTTAAGTTTTTGGAGTCCAGGAATTTCCTCCTGGTTCCAGACCCGAACTTAAACCAAACCTAGACAGATGCTTCAAATGAAACACTTCAGCATTGATCATAAAAAATGGCTCAATATACATCCCAATCTAGGGTAAAACTATGAAGTTATCATTAAAAGGAGATTGGAAGGTCACTCCATGTCTGAAAGAGAAACATGTTGCATCTGAGGGGGTTCAATTAAGCCCAAAGCATTTCTACACTCAAGATACAAGACCAATTTGTGGGTTAAATTAGCTGAAACAGAAACCAAATAGTCAGGGGCGGAAATGAGTGGTTTTCTTATTAGGAGAGACAATACTGCAACAATAAACCGTACTGACTAACCCCAACTCGCTGACTCAGCCAGCAGCCACTTCAATAAATGCACATATCATAAATTAGCCTGTTATCACAAGAAAAACAAGCCGTTATCTAATGAGAACAGATTGACTTGCATTCACAGATAATGGTATTTTTAAAAACACACACACTTCAAGCACAATGCCTGCATCTTTGACCAGAAAGAAAAAAAAAAGCCACAATATTCAGTTGAGGATTTTTTTTTTTAAATTAACTTATCTTTAACTATTTCAATTATAAAGTAATAAAAAGCTGTTGTCAGCTGTTAAAATGTGTTTCTTTATATACAATCAGTGTTTCTGACTCCTCTGCAACTGCGTAGGCTGAAAAGACAACCAGCTCTGCCCAACGCTATGCTGATACATGTGTGGGTGTGTGTGTCTGTCCCACCCAGTCACTCAGTCATTTCCTTTTTGGTGTGGCGAAAGGAAAGAAAAAAAGGGGTGGGAAAAAAAACTTCACCACAGCCTTGCGTCCCTGAATTAACACAGACCTGAGCACGCTCCCATCTCTAAAAACAGACCAGCTTGTTCCTACTGGTTATTTTTTCCCCCTCCATCAAACTCAACCTGATAATTCCCAACTCAAACCCTCCAGCAGTTATAGAAAGCGGATTAAAACTCCAGAACTCAGAGTGGTGAAGCTTGGACACATTTATCTTATACACATTGGTTTTTGTTTTAATTTCACTACTGAAGAAGAGTCCACACAAAGATGTGTGCAAGGGTGTAGAGATCACGTAAAAGTCCACACCAACTTGCAAGGAAGCAGAACCTCATACACCAGGCTCTTTCTACAAAGCAACCACAGAAAGCTGAAATCACCTGAAATATGTTTCAAATAAGTGAGTCAGCTTGTTGTAAAAGGGTAGAACTGTTCTATCACGAAAAAGGCAACAATCAGCAAACAGGACCGAAAGTATACTCCAACATCCCGGTACCCACAAAGGACCACACCTCAACAGATCAGAGCTGCTTTATCAGAACAAGAAGAAGAAGGTAAACCAGGCTCTAAAGATGGCTTTAATGCTCAACAATTGCTTCATTAAAAAAAAGCAACACAGATCAGCAATAAGCACATGTTAGAATAACTCATGCTCATTAAAATATTCCATATTATTTAAATGTTTAAAAAGTTTGATAGGTCAAAAAGACTGAAGATGTTTTCTTTACACCTTACGATGCTGATTTAGAGTTGGACAGCTTTCATTATCAACAAGCACAGCACAGCATGAAATCAGCATTCAGTCCTGAAGACTTCACTCCTGACAGACAAGGAGTGGCATCCAATGCTGAGTCTGATCATTGAAACTGATCATCAGCAAAAACCGACAAAAAAAGTTCCTGCACTGAACTTACAGCTTTTACCTTCCCTACTTTATCATTAAAATCTAAATAACTTCAGCCATCAGTCAGAGATTTTATCAAAGAAAAACAAAATGGAAATCAGTTTTATTTTAGAAAGTAAAACTGTCTGAATAAGCTGTTTACTTTATGAAGAACAATATCACTATATAGCTATGAAATAATTACTTTCAATCTAACAAGACATAGCTGTGACTTGGTCAAACTTTTCCCTCCAGCCCCCAGACTGAGGAGAGCTCAGGTGAAATCATTAACTCAGGTAACACAGCTGCGTCCCGCCGCTGCTGCCATGGAGACGAGGCGCAGACACACAAACCCCATTCAGAAATCTTTAATAGTTGGAATTAAACCAGGATATATTCACGTTTTCAATGTCATTCGTTTCTAGCCTCCAAAGATGACTTTCCCGTTAGAAGTATGAGTACAGACTCCTGAACTCTGGGATAAAAGAATAAATAAATAAAATATGCTATTAGTGTTGTAGTTAGCAGAGACATTTCACCAGCGAACTGATTTGATTGGATTTACATGAAGAAAAACTTCCCCAGAATTAAGCAGACAAAGACTGTACAGCGCTGCACTGCCCCATTTTCCCCATTCCGACTCCAGTCTAGGAGTTCATTTGGAGCCACTAAGCTCATTTCAATGAGCCAAACTTTTAGATATGACTTTTTACTTGCGCTCAACTCGCTTGTCAAGGTGTGAAATGAGTAGAAAATACATAAAAACAAAGATACGCATTCCAGCTCCAAACAAATGTGTTTAGGAAGGCAGACAGCTGCAGGAAGCTTCCAGACATATGAATGGATCCCGGTCACTCACCTATGGAGACCAGTTTTATGTTTTCCCTCTCCAGGAACTCCAGCGCCACGGACACGTTCTCCAGCTTCATCTGCCTGAAGTTGGGCCTCGCGTGGTATTTTCTGTACATCTTCTTGTGGCTGAGGACCTCCAGGAGGGCGATGAGCCTGAGACCGTCGCCCAGGTCCAGCTGCAGGTCACCGATCCGCTTGTTGACACATTTCAGGTGCTCGTTGATCCAGCGGGTGAAAGTGTTCTGCTGGATCTTCTTCCACGGAGCGTCTTCAGCCAGGTCCTTTTCTGTGGTCGGCATGTTGAACTGCTTTTCCCTCTAAGTTATATCTGGACGCTTCTTGTTCGGTCTTGGGTTTAAAAACGACTAAAACTGGGCCGCTGCATGCGCTGTCTTCCCTCTCCTTAGGTTGTAAGTAACTCACTGAAACGCGAACGCCGACGTGCGCGCACACGCTGTCTGTGGTGAATGACAGAGTAAGAGCTTCTTACAGGCTTTATACACTGGCGCTTCCTTGTGTTTTTTTTTCCTCAGCTTCTTATTGCATAATGTTTCGTTTCTACGAGAAAACAATAAGAAAGACTTCCAATCCCGTCCTCACCAACTAGAGCTTTAAATAAGTATTTGTTTATTTTAAATAACTACAACATACTATATAAAATAAATTGCATACATTCCAATGGGGGAAAAAAAATATTTAGTTCAATAGAAATTCTGTGAACAGGTGTTCTAATTGACTATATGACTACAAGACAAGATTTAGATCAACGTGAGAGAAAAAAAAGCTAAAGAAATGACAAGTGAATGAATCTGAAGACTTTTTAGCATCTTCATTCATTTTCTTTCCTTTAACACTACTGTACTTGATAACAATCTCCATATTTTAATGTGAATATTTAAGACTTTTTAAAAGCAGAATATATAAAGAAAAAACAAAACAAATAGAATACAGCATGCATATGTATATATATATGTATATATATACACACACACACACGAGTGCGTGTACATACGTATGGTCAGCATAGAGCAGTGTTTCTTTATCCTGGTCCTCAAGGAACACTGGTGTGCATGTTTTAGTTCCTACCAGCTTCAGCACACCTGATGTAGATCAACTTAACAGCCTGCCAAGTTCTATGAAAACCTGGTTTGATTTGATTTGAGTCAAGTGTGTTACCTATAAAATGTGCAGGGCAGTGGGACCCGAGGACCAGGATTAAGATACACTGGCTTAGAGGATGGTTTTACTGTCATGTGCAAAACAAATTTGCTTTGCCAGGGGGGTGATGTAAGACTCCCCTTGATGGCTGATCATTTTTTTTGGGGGGGGGGGGTATTGCTTCATTACATTTCAGTGCGATATCTGACCAGGGTAAATGGGGGGCAGGGGGTGTGATGACAAGAAAAGAAAGAGTTGGAGGAACAGAAAGGAGACAGGGACAAAAGGCAACCACAATAACTGTACAACCAAAACAGAAAACAAGCTACTATCCCTGTGCAGACACATAACCGCTGTAAGAAATCAAAGTAGACAATCATTGGGAGTATTTATTAGAAGGCAAACTTAAGAAAACTTTGAATAACACCACCAGCAATAAGATTGTGAAATACAACTGTAGTTACTGGTATTAAACCTACACAGAAACACAGTGGCTGTACATTACTGAAAGTATTTAGGACTAAATCAAGGAACAAGTCATCCTTTTACCTTTGCAAGACAGTAAAAACTAAGTTCAATTTTGGGGGGAAATATGAAAACAAATTGAGGTTTAAAAACTGCTGCAGGTGACAGCAGTTTTCCCAGGTGACAATTTTCTACAACTTTATCATTCAGAATAACAGCTTTTTTTAAAATTATGATTTAAGCCATTAAAGTAACATAAGGATGTTCAAAAACATAAATTTATGTCAATTTGGTCAAGATTTTTTCTTTTTTTAAAAATCTTTTTCCAAGAAAAAAGCTCTGCTATCAGCAAGAATTTTTGTCTTTATTTTAAAATAAGTGATCACTGCCGTACAGATCTACATGTTCATGTTTCCTCGCTGTAAACACCTCAGGGACCCTCCTTTTCTTTCTTTTTTTTTTATATCAGCAGCAGATGTGACTCGAGTTTCTGGTGGACAAGAATTGTCTCAGTGCAAATTACTGAGAACGTCTGTTTTCAGTTCTCCGGCCTTTTAAATTTGAGGTGAGGCTTTCTTGAAGTGTTTTGTCTTGATCTGCGACCCCTTAAATCTCAACATGTTTTAACCATCTCATAAAGATGACATCATGTTCCAGTGGGATGATTGATGCATATTTGTCATCTGAAGACATTCAGCTGATAGAGGAAGCACACACCCATACAGGTCTCAGCCTGTGTTTTATGGTAAAATCTTCCCCTTTATTATTTATTCCCATTATTACTTAACATAAATTTAAAGAAGTAGGCTACTTTCAAGGTAGTTCAATTCCTCTGTTCATTTGACTGTATTCACAGTGACATTGTTGGCCTATACCTTTTCTTCACATGAGGCAGACTTGACAAAAAGGAAATTCCAACATGAAGTTTCACTGAAAAGGCTTCTTCTGTCTGTTCTGGTTATCAGTATCAGCTGTCAAACCATCGCCAAAAAAATGTTGCATTGCTAGCAATTGATGCATACACAAGTATCCAAGTTGCTCTGGGCCTGCCGGGGCCTGTTCCAGCTGACCATGGGGGGGGCTCTGCTTGGGCCCCCCCTCTGCCACCTCCGGAGCGGGGTGGTTTGGGTCTGTGCTTGGGGACGGCCGCCAGCTGCCCGGGCCTTAAGGTTCCCTGGTCCTTCCTCTTGCCTGCGTGTGGGCGGGGCCACATTGGCATGATCACTCTTCTCTGAACACGTTCCACTCTGCATGTTCTGCATGTGACACAGTCACTGAGTCGTCTGCAGGTTCATTTACTAATAATGGCTGGTTTTCTTCCTGTGTCTGATTTAGCTTGTGAGCTCTAGGTTTTCCTGATAGTTGATGGCTTCGTCCTCCCACAGGGGGAATATGACTCCATCGTCTATAGGTGTATGGATATGTGTATATATAAGCGGGTGTGTATGTGAGCTTTTTCTAAATGCAAATGTATGTAGGTTGTGCTTTCTCTTTTTTTCTTTCCCTTTCTCTCTCTACAAGGTGTTTTGTTTTCTTTTCGATTCTCTTTCTGTTCCTCTTCTGTCCTCTCCGGTCCGGTCCAGCAGTACAAACTTTGTAATACAAACAAATATGCAAAATAAATAGAAAAATAAAATTAAAATCCAGAATATCAAGGGGAGCATTATATCTATGATGCAAAGTAAATTTGCCCAGCAGAACACAGCATCCAGAAAAATCCATTTTGCCTGCTTAAATGCTGGACAAGACAAAAAAAAAAAAAAAAAAAAAAAAAAAAAAAAAAAAAGCCGTGTGTGTGTGTACTTTACTGGCCTGCATGAAACAAGATGAAACTCTCTTCTGAACTAGAACCAAATGTTCTTGTTCAATTTTCTATATGAAGTAACAATCAGTACTGTCAGCTCCTAAATGACCAACTAAATTATTTAAAAGTGACATCAAAATGTTTATGTAATACAAAGGTAAAAATGTTTATTTAAATTATTTTTGTGCTGGAGTATCAAATTTTAAATCATTTTCAAAATATAATGAAACTGTAAAGTGAAAATATGGTGTGTGTGTGTGTGTGTGTGTGTGTGTGTGTGTGTGTGTGTGTGTGTATATATATATATATATATATATATATAGATAGATAGATATATGTCTTTCATATAAGATTAAAATGAGAAAACAAATTTGTTCAAAACCAAACTCTTGCCAGGAATTATGAATTTACAACTTTCATAGAAAAATTAAGACGTCACATTGGCAGAATGACTTACAGCGTCATGTCCACTTCCAAAAAACAACTTTTATTGTATTTTCTCATAAAATTCAGTAAAGACATTCACGTGTGAGGTTTGTGATTGAAGAAGCTGGAAACAGGTGTGGTGGGTCAGCTTGCTACAACTTTAATCCAAACATTGCTTTGCATATTCAATACATCATATTCTCTACATAGCTCCCTCTTACCTTTCTAAACAATTTTAACAAAATAAGTCTAGTTGCACATCATTCAATAACTTTATTTTACAATTCTCTCTCTGTACTTTAGTGTTTTCTCTTTAAACATCAGGAATATTTGTTCGCTGTCCTTTTTTTTTTCTTTTAAACACGGAGACAAGACAGAGTACACAGACGATAACAAACGCTACTCAAGAGTCCAAAGTGTAAACCAACACACACCCCTCCATATACCAACACACATTGTTATAATTTGTCTGCTAAAAACCTTTCAAGAGGCCTGAAGTGTTAGTGTGTATCAGACAGTGTTGATCCAATCATACCGTCATTTCTTTTCTGAGCTTTCTGTCCTGTTTGACACTGTTCATGAGCTGAAATCGAGAAGGTAATCAAGACATTGCAACTAAACGTGAGACAACACAGATGGAAGACTGAAACCCTGCGAATTTGATTACTGAGCAGAAATAAAACATGTTTGGTGGACTGAGGCATTTTTTGTTGTGTTCATGTCATGAAGGTTAGATGATACAAAGGAAGATAGTTTAAAACACTTCATTACCAGACAACTTGGGAGTATTGATAGGGCAGTTTGTACAAGTCTGTGCTTTGAAAATACACCAAACATTGAATGTCAATTTGGTTAATATGTATTATATTTATATGTACTGCTAATTTCCAGTGAAGAAATGTGATCAATGCTGTAGTCCACTGTATGTTAATGTGTAGTTTGCACTTACATCAGAGTACTGAAGCATTAAAGTTTTTATTTTGACCTGACAGAAAAAAAACAACAATTTGAATTAATCACGTCTGGATGTCTGTTAGCTGCACTGAAGCATCGCTGTGCTGTGAAATAAGAGGATGAACCTGTGACTTGAGGTTTGACTTTTCCTGAGCTTTTCTACCTTACCTCACAAGCTTTATATGAATAATTTTGATCTTGAACAGTTTTTAACAATAAAAACACAGTTTTCCAGGAAATAAACTGCTTACTGTCTCCCAAAGGAAAATACTAGCCATTTGTTTAGCAGAACATTTTAAAAACTTCAAATTTGGGAAATCTTGGGGGAAAAAAAGCTGAATAATTCGGAGGATTTATCCAGGAAAACATGAAAGTGAACTTCCTTCAGTCAGTCAAGTTGAGAGCTCTGGAACAAGCTGGTACAACATAGATCCCCATCTTCTGTCCTCGCCCCTAACACTGACAGGCCTCTCTCTGGCAGTCAAGTTAGCCAAGCGTGTTTTTTAATCCAATAAAGTGTGTGTGGTTGTCTGCAAAAACTGTGGTGTTTATTAGTTACATCAGAGGCACTTTGACCCCCCTTTCTGCACTCCCTAAAGTGAAAAAATAAGAAAACTAACCAGGATTCATCTCAGTAATTTGGATTCAAGTTTCCACCCCAACCTTGAACACCCGCAAAACAAAAAAAACCCCAAACAAATACAGAAAAGACCATGTTAGACATCCAACAAGGCCGACTAAAAGAACAGATCCGAGCAGAGCAGGACTTCCTGAAACCACCGGTGTGACTTGGGTAAAGTGTTAACTATAATACTGATGGAGCTGAACAGACACACTTTACGCCAATATTTGTGCTTCATTTGTGCTCTCACTGCCTGCATTAACACTTATATCATGTTGTTTACTTTGTTTACTCATCTTGTCCAATTATTTCTGTGATGCAGATTGTGTCGCTGTGTGAACATGAACAGAATCAGATTAACCTGCTACAACTCGAGTGTTATGCTAATTTCCCAGCTGATAAGACCCCACCTGACTGCACCGAGGCTGCTGGAAAGCATCCTGTTCTCTCGGTCCTGTTTGTTTACACTAAGATGAGTGTGAGTGTCACGACGAGCAGGGTTTTTTAAATTTTTTTTTCCATGAGGAAGCTCTGCCTGCCGAAGAATGCTTCATTACTGAAAGACAAAAACCAAAAAGGCCCCCACCACAGCTGAAAGCGAGTAGAGAATAAAAATAACAAAACTCCTCTCAGGAAAAACCTTAAAATAAACCAAAAAGCATCTGAGTCCTCTGTAGAAACCACAACCTTTATATTCCCTCTACAATTATGTACAATTACACTTTATACAAGTAAAGCAGTGATGCTCTCCTCACAGAGTTTTGTGTGTGTGTGTGTGTGTGTGTGTGTGTGTGTGAGTGTGTGTGTGTGTGTGTTCTAAGTAGAGCTGCTTTTGGAGAGGTTGGGGTAGAGGACGGCTGCCGTCACGGCGACCATCACTGCGATGACCGGCATCCAGGGGCTCCAGCCACTCTGTCCGAGATGACAGACAGACAGACAAACAGGGAAGAAGAAAATCTGGTTAGTCTGGAAAGTTGTGTCTGAACCATCAAACTGGACAAAGGTTGAACCAGAGATGGCACGTTTCATTACGCTAACATGTTTTCTCGCTTTCCTCGCTCGCTTCTTATTTCTGCTGAGCAAAGATAAGAGAGAGATGTGAGGAAGGATGCATTCTAGGAGCCTTTTAGGTACAAGTTAGCATAATGAAAATAATGCAGTTTAGAAAGTGGAAGGTGAAGATAGGGAGAGTGAAAGATTGAGGACTGCCCAACAAAAAAAGGCAGGTCTGTTCAGTCCAAAAGATGATATTTTTATTCTTTCTTTAGGGCCAAAGTTAGTCTCCTCATTGGCAAAAGTACAACAAAGTGCATCTGAAAGAAACAATACACGTAAAACATTTTCTACACAAACACATTGTTGTAAATACACTGATGATTGTTATATAGTTCTGTTAACCAACCTTATAAAACTGATTAAAAAACCAAAAAAAAAAAAAAGTTTTAAATAGAAAAGTTGCCATAAAAAAAAGAACTTTTCATTCTTTTGGTCCTTAACATTAAAACAAGTAAGAAGCAACCCAAAACGAGACAGTCGCACAATCACTACCACATGATTTTAAAAACTACTTTGTATACACTGTGAAATTCATGTACCCTGATCGAATGTCTGAGGTCTAGTCTAGCCCCTTGCTGCGCCTGGATTTGACTAAACAATCATCACAGATGTTTGCAGCCAATTTCCTTGAGGTGTCATCAAGACTTTGGACACAATGGCTCTGAGACCGGGGTGCCGGTCCAACAAATGTCTATACTCTATAAACTGCATGACAGAATGAGAGCCAGTCACAATGGTGGGTTGTTGAAAAGAAAATTTAAACATTACCCATAAACTTCCAGGTATCTGTTTCTGACATTCATCCAAATAATTTTTCATTTAGAGGCAAAAAGAAAAGGTTTAATTTATTTTTATTCTTCAGGGAGAAATTCTATCTTCAGTCAAGATCCAATTCCTCTAAAGGTTTCTTGGGATTTGAAAAGCATCTATCCACACCTTTGCATATTCCAGGTCATTCATCATGGACACAAGCACAGTCAGACACAATCCAAGTCTGTTTCAACCTTTCATCGGTGTGGCTGATCATTTGTTCAAATACTAAACAGATGTGTTGCTGCAAGCAGCATTCAACATTTCAGAGACAATGTGTGAACTATTTATCAATGGACATTTTCCACTTGGATGCACCTATGCAAATCAAAGCATCGAAGCGTATGTTTCCACGCCTTGCGCACCGAAACAAAAAAGATCTTAAGGTTTAAAAAGCAAAACAAAATATCATTTTTTGGGACTGCAAAAGAAACAGTTAAATGAAGAAGAGAACTGAAAGCAGCAAACTAAAGTTACCCAAGAAGAAAAGAAACACAGAAAAATTACAGTCCAGTTTTCCTTCAAAAACTGGAAACACTGGGAAGACATTTTCCAATAAATAAGCAAGCAGCAAACAAGATGTGACAAAAACAATGGACATGGTGACAGAGGTTTAACAAAAAAAATGTCTTTTTAAAAAAAAAAAAAAAAGGACATTTAAAATGAAGATGCATGCTCCAGTTTAAACAAAGCAACCTGTGAATGCATAAAGGCAGAAATAAATGGAAATACAATCCAGATTAAAGCAGCAAACAGGATGGAGAAATAAAAGGAACATGAAAATACTGAACCTGCAACAGATAATGGAGGAAAAACAAGCATGAAATTAAAAATGGAAGAACCCTGCAGAGGAAGGAAGAGCAGGTTGATGAAAGTATGAAGCAGGCAGGAGGATACTGTCGATGTCTGACGGTCAGAGCCCGACTATTTAAAGTGATACCAGCCTGAGTTTCAGATGTGTTGGAATTTTTCACCTCCTGGATCAGTTTTTAATCATCAGAAACATTTTGTTCAACATACAGGGGAAATCATGTCTAACTTGAATATTTAAATTTAGCCCAAAAAAATGAATGATGTAGCCTATAAGATGAATACTACTTGGCATACCTGTGGAAGCAGGTCATAAAATGTGGGTTTGCTTCAACTCTCACCTGAAACTAAACGTCACATTTTTGAAGAGTTAAGAAAAGTTTTGGTCAAAGGCTAAATTCAAGGCAAAAGATTAGTTAGAAAGTGTTTATATAGGAAGTCTGGTTTCGTGTTTTGAGATTGAAGATTACAAAACGAGGCTGAATCATTTTGAATAATTTAGATTTATGAGCACAGAAAACTGGTTGTAATGTGTTTAGGTTTCATAGTGAACATGGCACAGCTGTGGATCAGCTGCTGCAGCCTTTACTGGGACTAAACTCTGGGTCAAGATCAACGCTGTAGCTGAAAATAGTATTTATCACATTAAACTCTGCACTCAAATGATCCCGTTACAGGTTTGATGCAGGAGTAAAATAAAACGAGAACAAAGGGAGGAGAACAAACTGCATGGTTTTATTCCAGGCCAAACTCACACAAAAAGACTACAAACTATCATAGTAGTATTTCTCTCATGACAACTCACTTTAGGTGATTAATCTGCCTTTAATCCATGAGTTTGTCATGCTTTTAAAGACTGAGCACTGAAGGCTGTGATCAAAGAGGCCAGAAAGCATGCATTATTATTTTAACTGTTTCAATTAATTCAATGTGTTTCAGTGTTTAGGTTCTAATTCTTGAGAATACAAAAAATATATCAAAATAAATCAGCCATTTTTGTTTAAGTTTTTTATTTTTATTTTGAGGGGGGGTTCTTTGAGTTTGTTGGCTGAGTAGAATAAATCAACAGAAGCTATTTATGATACTAAGCAAGAATGAATGTTTTAACTTACAATAATAATAAAAAGGTCATTTTGAGTCCAAAATTTTAGTAAACGATGCAAGTTTTTACTGTGAGCCAGAGGTGTTTTGTATCTCTGAGGTATCGCTTTAAAGGGAGGGTTTATGGATGGTATGAGTCCATTCCTTTCAGAGAGCAGAGGTCAGTGTTGGCTGAAACAGAGCAGAGGCAGACGAACACGCATGCAATTAGAGCTGTTCAAACAAGGAGACGAGGACCAGACACCACAATGATGAGGAGAATTCAGGGTTACTTCCCTCAGACTGGCCACATTATGTGTCTAAAAAATACACCGCAATATACGAAGAAAACGTTCAATTTCACTGCTAAACTATCAGACATGACACTAAACATCCTTGACGGCTGAAATGTGGGGGTCATTTCATTAATGCTGTGATGAAAATGACCAATTCTTCACAATCGTTCATCTAAGTTTGTTTGTGAAGATCAAGTAAGTCAGTGAAATCAGAAAATGAAGCATTTCAAGTATTTTTAGTTGAATAAAATCATCTGGAGTGAAATAGTCCAACAGGGTCTAAAAATGATGTAAAAAAAACATAAGATGCTTTTACTGTTCCAGGACTTGCAGACTTTGCAATAAAACTACTTCTATAAATGTTTCTCAAATCAATCAGCAATCCCTGTGATGTAAATATACATCATTACCTCTACATATGTGACACTTTGTCATTTTATTATTGGATTATCATCACAAAAAATAATCACATCTGTGCAGATTTGACAGGAACTCTGAACGTCTGAAGATCGAGTTTGTATTTGCAGGAAAGAAATATGTTGTAAGAAAAGGTATGCAAGGTGAAGTAACCCGGAATTCTGACAAAGGTCTCAACACTAATTTCTCTTCTGTCATCTCTCCTTCCACAGACAGAAGGCAAATGGAGGCAGCAGCGACAGACGGACAGAGACAGACTGATGTCATGTTGGTGTGTACCTTTCTACCACAACTGGCCGAAACACCAGTAGAGCAGAGCCAGGACAAGGCCCATGAATATGGCTTGGACAGGCTGCAATATGGATGGCTAGAGGGGAGGAAGGGAGGAAAGGGAGAGGGGAGGAAGGGAGGAAAGGGAGAGGGATAAGAAGAAATCAGCCAGCAAATCAACCAAAACCAACATGGAGGATGGAGCAGCTACAGCGAGGCAGGAGGGAGGGGAGAGGACAGAACCATCGAGACAAAGAAAGAGGATGGGGAGGGAGATAGGATTGTATCCTGTAAGCAGTTTCTATGAAGCAACACGACTTCTTCTACGCGTTTAGAAGCTGCATTCTTAAAAACACCAGAAAAAGAGACCAGTCATCACAAGCAACACTCCTCTCTAGGGTTTCAGCTCAGCCACTGATTTATTAAAAATCAGCTGGTGATTCAAGGCAAGAATGAAATGTTTGGAAGCAAAGCAGATTTTTCATCGACTGTAAAAACACAGCAGATATAAACCGAAGGCCCACAGATGAAGTGAAAACTCTTACATGACATTTTGTTTCTGATGAAACCGTCTTCCTCTGACAAAAAACTAAATCTCTGCAGTTTGTTTTACTCAAGGTAATTTATTTACCTGCACCCTGACCTTTTTTCTGCACATGTTTAAAGTGTGCAGAAGTAAAGTAGTATTTGTATTTAATAAGGCATTATTTGTTGCAACAGAAAGCTACAAACTAATTATACTACATGCATACAGGTACAATATGAAAAATATTGAACTTTTTCATATTCTTTTTTCACAATATTCTAATTTTCTGAGATCTACCTGTATATATAAAAATATAAGCTATGATAATTTGTTCAAACCCATGATGAGGAATAATTATATTTGAGGATTCAGGTGTCAGGCTAAAACATACTAGTTTTGTTTTTGTTTTTTTCTTACCTACAACTGAGATTAAGAATTGTCCAGGAAACCTAAACAAAAGCTGAAGACAAAGTGAGACACCTGATGACAGGTCTAAGAATGACTGAAACGAAGGAAGAGTTGAGTCCAGGACAGAGAAGAATCACAGGAAACGAATAGAGAGGGAACAGAAAAGAGGAGGCTGCTCCGCCTCGCTGATTTTTAATACAGCCAGACATTTCTGAGAGGTCGAAACAAACTAACGGGTTATTTATCAACTAATTATTTGTCAGTTCTGAAAGAAAATGCATTAACAACCAAGGTCATAAGGTTTCACCTGAGTAGTGATCAATGTCCTTTGTTAGATACAAACTTGTGATCACAGAATTATTTAATCCAGCTATAGTGAGAATGGCGGCTGTGAGCTGCTAGCGCTGGGTGGGATAAACCCCCGAGTCCAGTTCTGAGTGTCACAAAGACATCTGGACATCTGGAGCTACCTCCACACTGGACTTTACAAATACTGTGGAGGAAACGTTTTTGGTCTAAAAGCTGTAAAATAAGAGTAAAGTAAATAAAGACTACGCGTCAGCTCCTATCATTTTTGGTATCCCATGTGTGCATGCTTGTGTGTGTGTGTGTGTGTGTGTGTGTGTGTGTGTGTGTGTGTGTGTGTGTGTGTCTGGACTCACGGAGCTGGTTTTGTCCTGCAGCAGCTTCAGGCTGCTCCTACACTGCTCCAGCTCCTGGTGGATGTTCAGCTTCTCCTGCTCAGTCTTCTCGTAGCGCTGACGCAGGTCTAAGAGTTGCGACTGTGTGTCTTCGTACTGCACGCACACACAGGAACACACACCCAACACAAAGACCAAGTTCAGATCATTTCTACAAACTGAAGCAATCCATTCATGGAAAGTCAATGTCAAAGGACGTTTCGCCTCTCTGGCTGACACCAATGTGAAAACATCTTCTGACATTATTTAAAAAAGGTTGTGTGAAGGCAGCTGCTAGATTTAGTGAAGGTTACGGTGAGAGGCAGCACAAACGTGTGAGTACCTCTTTCTGCAGTGTGTGTGTGCGGGCCTGGGCCTGGTCCAACTGGTTCTTCAGTCGGCTTGCATCCTGTATGTGCTGATTCTCCAGAGAACCTAGTTTGTCCTGCAAAACCTCCTCCCTCTTCTCCAGAGACTCCAGACTGCTGGTTAAGACAAGACTCTGCTCTCTGGTGCTGTACACACACACACACACACACACACACACACACACACACACACACACATCCCAAACACCTTTAGTCTGTCAAGAATTACTTAAATGAAATTAACAAAATCAGACGGCTTTTGGGAATGTTAGTAACACCTATCTTTCCAAGAATTTGCGCTTGTGATGTGACCTGAACTAAAGGTGTGCAACGGGTTTTCCACAGCAGCCTTAACCAGTAAACAACCAACTTGTTTTAAAAACAAAGTTAAAACAAATGAAAACATTCTGGCATTACAGATATGCATTTAACCAATCAGAGCTTCAGCTTAATGAGACCTGGGAGTTTGTTTTTGTTCAGTCAGGACTGCATGGCAGCATAGCGGTTAGCATTGTGGACGGTCGCTGGTTCAAGTCTTAGCCGGTGGGAGGTTCAAACAGTGGCCTTTATGTGTTTAGTTTGTATGTTCTCAATGTGAATGCAGGTACTCTGGTTCCCTCCCACCATCCAAAGACTTGCATGTTAGATTAATTGGTTACTCTGATTGTCCCCATGTGATGTGTGATGTGACTGGCAACCTGTCTAAGGTGTACCCTGCCTCTCGGGATAGACTCTAGCTTCCCTGCGACCCTTAATTGGACAAGCGGTAGAGAAAATGACCGACTGTTTATTCTTATCTTGAGCAGTTGTCTGACTCAGAAAGAGGCTGATCTGCTTAAACTGATTCTTGATGCTTCTTGTTGAGGCAAAAGGACAACCCTGAGGCTGACATAATACAACTTATGTAAGGTTGTTGCTTCACTAAATACATGGTATTGTTTTGCTTTTTGATAAACAGCTACTGATATTTCATCCTAAAAGGAAAACTTGAGGAAACTTGTTCTTTGTTTTGGATATTATGATGCGTTTCTATTGATGAAGGAAACCATGTTTTGTTTAAAATTATCTGCACATATTAGAAATACACATCAGGCAGAGGCATTTAGCCATACCTAAGTGAGGCCTTGCGAAACTCATCAAAGGTTCTGTCAATGAAACCTACAGTTTATTGGAAATGCAGCTGAAGCCCAGATAAAATCCTGCCGAGTCCTCAGCCCTGATGAAAATGTGAAAGGATGTTTTCTCCCCACAGAGAACAGAGCCTCAGTCTTAACTTGCTCAGACTGCTGAATTCAGCCGCCTTCGGCCTGAATCAGCTAAAGCTAACATTTCCTAATGTCAGTCTCTGCCTCTGCTGTTGTTTAATACTGAATCAAAAGCATGTTTTCATGATGTTGTGCAGTCCTCCCCTACTATTGATGGGTAAATGTAGGCAAACAAACAAAGCAAACATTTTAAACCAATCGCAAATACTGCAAATAAACACGGGAATCATCGTGTGTTACAGACCTGCTCAGCTCAGCCTCCAGGTGGTGCAGTTTATCTGTGAGAGCTTTCCGCTCAGCTCTCAAGCTGTCACAGTCCTGCTGCAAACACACGCATCGTTGCTGCAACGTAACACACTCCACTGAGAGAGACACAGCAAGACGGGGTGCATCGTTAGTTTCCACTAAAATCCAACAGAATTATCAGCAAAACTACACGTTAAGGTTTTGATTTCGTCAACATTTCTAAACAAACAGAAAGTGTGCTCACCCTCCAGCTGGTTGGCAGTGTTCTGTTGCTCTTGCTGCTGTGCGAAGGCATCCTGCAGCCGGCTGATCTCCTCTTCGTACTTGGCTGCAGTGGTTCTCCAGTGCTCTAACTCAGAGCGTACATTGCTTAGGTCTGCCTGCAGGGTGGAAATCTCCCGCTCCCGCTCTGTCGTGGCTGCCTCCATGGCGTGTCGTAAGACGAGAATCTGGCAGGAGAAACGCAGCGTACGGGTCAGTCATGTGACAGGGATTTACAACAAACAGACAGCAAGTGAGGCTTCCTCAGTGGAGCATGATGTCTGGATATTTTATTTGCTGTCAGTCAGGAAGAGCTTGAAAAACTCACACAGGAGAGTCTGTAAAAGGTTCTTTTAGAGAGAAAAGCAGATGTGTGGGATGAGAAAGAACCAGACGTTTGTTAGATGCTAAGAGTAAAGGGAGTTGATGTGAGGTGCAGTACCTCCTCCTGGGCTGAGTAGAGCTCCTCTCTGGTGCTGCAGATGGTGCTCTCCCTCTGCTCCCTCAGTGCCTCCATGTCTGCCTGCAGCTTCTCAAGCTGAGCTATACACACACCAGAAATTGTGAAGGAGCAAATTAGCTGACAACATGTACAAGCTGACAGCATTTTCTTCTGTGTGTGTCTGTGTGTGTACTTACTCTGCAGGTACTGAATCTGTTTGGTCGACTCTTCAGTTAACTTAGAGTTACTCCTCCTCTCCTCTTCCAGCAGAGCTACAGAGAGGTACAAAGTCAGAACATTTTTGCAATCAGACCAAAATTACAAGGGGCTTTTAACCAACAGTTTGAGGAATTTTTATTACCTGCATTTTATTTACCACGCTAAAAGAATTCTGTGTGGTACATGTTTCCACTGTATCGCAAAATTTTCTAAAATGTATAATATATAATATATAGGCTGATATAACTCAATGGTGCGGCAGTCTGACCCACTGCAGCTCTTGCTGTGCTTCTGCTTCATTAAACTTATTTCAGTTTCTCTCACTTTTCTTGAAATTTGCTTTTGTGTGTGCACTAGAGCCAGCTATGCCAGCTTATCTTCCACTCTGACATTACGCTGGCCTATTCAGCTGTTGGACCTTGTCGTTTGTCCACTTGCTGCATTTCTCAAATGATCAAGATGTGGAATACAGTTTGGAGAAGTTTCTGGGCGACTGGTTTTTTTTTTTTTTTTGTTTTTTTGTTTTTTGTTTTTTAAATCCCAGACAACTGAAATGGTAAATGGACTTCTATAGCGCTTTTCTAGTCATACAGACCACTCAAAGCGCTTTACACTACTTGTCACATTCACCCATTCACACACACACACACACACACACACTCATTCTACACACTCATACCCCGATAGGCACATCGGGGGGCAGTTTGGGGTTCAGTGTCTTGCCCTAGGACACTTCGGCATTTCAGGGGAAGCCTGAAATGCCGAAAAAAAGGAAAGAGTTGCTGTGGTGGAAAAGGGGCTTGTTTTTTTACCTTGTAGCTCCAGGCATTTTTGCTTGCCAGTATTGGCCAATTCCTGAGCTTCCAGAAGCTCTCTATGTAGATGGTGGATGACCTGCTCCGTGTCTCCAGGCTCTAGACCTGCTCGTTGCAACTCAGCTTCAAGACAAACACACACACACACACACACACACACACACACACACAATGATCACTAAGCATATTTTAGTTTAATAGGAAAGCCATGACAGATGATGTTAGTGACGTAATCTACCAATAAAAGTGAAAAATTAAGGAAACGCCTACAACCAGCAGAGTGACTAAACAGCTCCGCCTAGTGGAAACTTGAGTATGTATTTACTTTCTCGAAGTCCAACAACTTTATTTACTAGGTTTATGCCAAGTTGTAGCAGAGGACAGTTTTAAAGGTGACATGTTTCCATAGTTACCTTTGAGCAGAGCTACTCTGTTCTGTGGCTCATTTAGCTCCTGGTCATCCATGTTGCCATCTGAAACACAGACATTTGAAATAAATCATGTGGCTGATATGACTGATAAAACACACATACACACACACACATACACTTTTGCTTTTCAAAACAACAAAGAAATTTACATATTTCAGATTTTTACATATTATATTTCCAGTCAACAGATGATGACTGAAAAAAGCTAAAACAATTGTATACATATTGTCTCTGCAAAAATCAACACATAAGGGCCTCCGCACAACAAATGCAGAATGTGATTTTGACTGACCTGACGTGTCGTCACTGCTTCGGTCTTTACTGGGACTCAGAGTGTCTGACATGTCCGACTCTTTGGCATCCATCTGATTCCCTGAGGACAACATCAGCGGGACTTCGGTTAGTCTTTTGTCTTAAACACACTTTCCATCATTTCAGCAGGTGTTTCAGCAGGTCCATTTATTCTCTACCTTTGAGACGATCGGGACTTCCGAGCATGACGTCTTCTGTTGTCTGGTTGTTCTGCAAGTGGGCGTCCATAACTTCTAAAATCATACACATTAGGCTCGGTGTTATAGTTTACTAATCAGTGATGACAGGCAGTCATAAGAAAAACCTTCACCTCAAACCTTTTACAATTGATTTTCTATTTCATTACACAGTTTGATTTCTACAGTAGAGCTGTAAATATTTATGCTTTATGCCATCATATCACAATTATTGTGTTACCAAAATGTTTGTTTAATTTAGTTATTTTGTGAATTCAGTATTTGTTTCCATATGGAACCTACATATGAACCTGTTGTCTCAATAAAACAAGCCTGTTATCTATAGATGAGATAAATTTAATCTTGTTTTTTGTTTTTAATCTAATTTTTTAAAGCATAGCCTTTCCTGGTTCTACAGTTTTCTCTGATTGAAATCTGATATTTTCATCTGAGTGCTTCAGGATGAAACTTTGTCTCAAGTTTATTCAAACTCTTACCATCGAAGTTGGCCAGTTTGTGAATAGAAGAACTTACAGTCTCCTTCAACTGTTTGACAGCTGCAGAAAGAAGAAAAAAAGCAATAAGTAAAATAAATGCTTGAAATTAGTGACCAAGCTCTTGATTTGGATTTAGGTCCATCATTATTTATCTGATGCAAATTCAGCAAATTGCCAAATCCAGTTGTCAGCTAAACATCCTGGTCAACCAGGAGCTAGCACACATGCAGAGTTGCACAGCCTTGGATTATGGGTTGGTTAGTACAAGGGATAAGTTGAACGCAGAGAATTCTTTATTTTGCTTGCTCCAGCTACCCTTACAAGTCAGAGCTCACAGCGAAACCACAGAATGATAAAGGAATCTAAAACTAAGAAAGGTCTTCAATAATTTGTAACTGATTTATAACAAAAAACAAGGAAAGAAAACCCATCACAGATCAGATTGCAGCTACAAAAATTAGCAGAATTGTTTTGCTGCTATGTTGTAACCCAAACCTTGAAAGTTATGTTGTTTTGTGGAAAATTACAAATAAATTATCTAAATTGAGACAGACTCAAAAAAAATAAAACTGGCAGGTCTCTACATATTTAAAACAAAATAGAACCGAGTTAAAATGTCACAATGTCTGGACCACTCAGACTGGTAATACTGGCTGCTTGCACAATAAGGAACCTGGGAACCCATAAATGGCAAGCATCACTGTGGACAACAAAGTGCAGTAACAGCTGGTTCGTGGATGGTTTTCGAAACAAAGGCAGTGAAAAGAAAGACTTTATCAACTCAATTTTTGCACAATTCATAGGTCTCTAAAAAAATTATAAATAGTGTCAAACTGAGATTACCAAAGTACTAGTCCAACAGAAACTACAACAGGTAAAGATGCAGCATGCAATAAGATAAAAAGGACCTGCTTCAGAGGTGAAAAGCAATAAAAGTCATGTTTGAAAAGGAAAACAAAACTCAAAACCACAAAAACATGCCAACAACTCAACACTATGCGAATCACGAAAGATGAGCCAAAATGCTCCAAAACGCCAACAGCATGGGGTTCTTGGCTACAACAGTGGCTGGAAGCCAGCGAATTAAGCTTAAATGAATTATCTTTTGGAGTAAACATTATCTATATATATATGTAGCACATACAGAGCAACAGTCTGCTCCTCGCCCTGTTGAAGTCTTACTCATCACTACTATGATGTGCTACCTAACAACAACAAGCTATTCCTCCAAGCAACTTGGGAAACACCTATTTGCAATGCATATAAACATAACTGGAACCCTGTGTTATTTAGATTAAGAGGAGTCAAAAAATTCCTGTCTATGTACACATAACCACTTTATGTTGACTAAACATTTTTCAGAAACTATTTGCGACAACTTTAAAAGAGCAAAGAGAAATTAATGAATGAAAAATAAATCAAATTTATTAGAGATTCATGAGATAATGTGAACGATCTTGCAAATTTCTGTTTGACACCTTGTAGGAAAGAGTTTGATCGTCAGAAACTTTTTTTTTTTTTTAAGCCGATTGGTCATCTGCGTTTGTCTCTTCTTTTGACAAGCAGACATCCCAGTCTTCGCTTAGGACTCTTCACATATGGAGCCGAAGCACTGGGTTAAGTATGGAAGCAATTTGCAGACTGAGGTGTTTAAAAAAAAAAAAAAAAAAAAAAAAAGTTAGAAATGTAATTAAGAAGGACTGTACGGTAGCATAGTGGTTAGCACTGCAGCCTCACAGCAAGGTCGCTGGTCCAATCCTCGGCTGGGGGTTTAAATTGCCCCTAGGAGTGGCCTTTCTGTGAGTTTGCATGTTCTCCCCATGTATGTGTGGGTTCTTTCCAGGTACTCCGTCTTCCTCCCACCATCCAAAGACATGCATGTTAGGTTAATTGGTTACTCTAAATTGCCCCTAGGAGTGAGTGGGAGCGTAGGGTTGTTTGTCTCTGTGTGGCCCTGTGATGGACTGACGAGCTGTACCCTGCCTTTTGCCCACAGACTGCTGGGATTGGCTCCAGCTTCCCCACGGCCCTTTATCAGACTTAGCAGTTAGGATAATGAATGTATGAATACAATTAGGAAACAAACTGCTTTCATTTCGCGACATAGTGTGATAAATGCAACAATTTCTATGTCTTGAAAAAAAGGGATTAATGCAATTTTTACTCATTAGTAAATTAAGGACTTAATATTTTAAAGACATTAATATTAAATTAACTAATCAATAACCTTTTTTTGAACTTCAACCCTTTTTTAAATTCATTTATTTAATGTTTTTTTTATTTAATGTAATTTATTTCATGTTTTTTTTGGGTGTTTTGTCCATTCAGACAGCCACAGGCTTCTGCAGGAAGGTGACGAAATCCATCCATTATCCTAACCACTTATCCTTTGATGAAGGGTCGCGGGGAAGCTGGAGCCTATACCAGTAGTCTTTGGTCAAAAGGCAGGCAACACCCTGGACAGCTCGCCAGTCCATCACAGAGACAAACAACCACTCACGCTCACACACTCACTCCTATGGGCAATTTTGAACTTTAAAGTAACATGCATGTCTTTGGAGGGTGGAAGGAAGCCGGAGTACCCGGAGAGAACCCACACATACACAGGGAGAACATGCAAAGTCCACACAGAAAGGCCACTGACCAGGCCTCGCCCCAGCCAAGGATCGAACCAGCGACCTTCTTGCTGTGAGGCCACAGTGCTAACCACCATGCCCAAGGTGACAAAGTTAAGTAAAATGTGTATTTCTGTACACAGCAGGTCTGGATGGTTTGTACTCACGCGGACATTCAATCAACTGTTGGATTCGAGTCGAGTCTCCTCCACTGTTGTTGACATGACAGTTGTCTGATAGAAACACAGAGAACTGGCATTACTTTGACGACTATCTGATGGAGCTGGGTGTTTTCTGATTTTACTGATTCTGCTCATGGATACCAGATGGTGCTGGCTAAACACACACACACACACACACACACACACACACACACACACACACACACACATACTTCACAAAAGCACAGGACTGCTTTTTGTCATCTTGCAAATGATTTTTTTTTTGTAGTATAAAAATAGAAAATTTGGATACTGATTTAATTTTTTTTTTCCCCAAGAGAAAAAAATTTTCTGGATTAAATGAGCAGAATCAATAAAACTTTGAGCTCTTGATTCCAACAAATATGGAACAGATTCCATTTCAGAATCAGCTCTCAATACCCAACCCTGTATTTATCTTCAGGCGAGTGAAGTCGCAAAGAAGAGATTATGAAGGAGAGAAGACATACACATATAAACGGGTAGAAAGTGTAGCAATGCTGACGAACTGCAGAGACATACAGAAACTATAAGGACAAAGAGACGTTTGCCAAATGGATAGGGCAGAACTCAAAACACCAAAAAGTGGTCATTTTAGATCTGTAGGTACCACAACAATAACTCCAGGATCCAGACAAGCACAGATAAAAACTCCCAACAACTTTTTTAGTCAAACCGCATAACAACAGGATATTAAACTAACCAGCTCAACAAATCAGAAAGACTTTTTTGCACCCAAGTACACAGTCGCTAAACAGCCAAACAAAAATACTTTTGGTAATCATAAAGTAAGGCTAAAAAAATTGAGTTTAAAAGAAACTAAAAGTAAAAAAGAAAAAAAAGGCAATGAAATATCAGAAAAAAATGTCCTGGACTGCAATATGAACATGTTTGAATAACAAACGCGTTCAATTTTCTCCAGATAAGCAGTATATTTAAACTAATCATCTCTAGTTTTAAGAGAAAATATTCTCCCAAAACTAAAGCTGTCTCAAGTTTCTAACAAACATTAATGTATAGTTTTGGCTATTTAATCAAGATGATTGCTGGTTTAAGCCCCAGCATGCTCCCAGTCAGGTGTCCAACTGGCCCTGGTACAATATTCACAACGTGGAAGCCGTTCCAAGCCATTTTGGGTTGGGTAAAAGTGAAATTTAGTAAAAACTGTTCTAAATAAGATGAAATGGACACAGATCTGAGAGCTTTCAGTTTGGAGAAGCTAAAGATAAGGGGTGATACCACAGAGTTTGTAAAGAGTTGATTCAGGCCTTTTTGATTGGCTAACTGCTGGGAATTATTCTTTACTAATATTATAACAACTTTTGTATTAAAAACTTCTTTTACCTATTTTTACTCTGTCATAGTCATTGGTTTTTTTTTTATTGGACAGGCAGAATTATTAGTTGAAGTTGATCAACTGAAGGAGACATTGCACAACGACCATTCATAAAGTGATACAGAACAGTACCAACATAAATCCCACCACAAAAGGGGGGGGGGGGGGGGGGGGGGGGGTTTGTAAAAAAATTACTAAAAGGAAACGAGTTAAAATCAAAATCTTTTTCTTAAATCAGAATCGATTTCTATTTGCCCATTCCGAGTTACTGTTCACTGATAATTACACCAGTTTTTCTGTTAGTTTTTTACCAGCAAACGTATCCATCTGCATAGTTCTCGCCACCAAAGGACTGGGCTGTTTTTAAATGCATCCCAACAAACGTGCTTCCCTCCAAGAAACAAACGACAGAAAGAAGTTGTCTGACGTGAATGAATGCTGATTGGCTAAACATCTGCCTCAAACCAGAAAAAAACCTTTTAGCAATGCTGTACATCACACTTCTATGCAATGACATAAATTTGTGCATCTTTGATTATTTTTAAAAAAAACAAAAATTTGTTAAGTGTCCTGTACATCAAACTGGTTGTTATTGTAATAATTAAACTACCATCAGTATCTCCATCTTCACCAACTGCACCATCATCGGTGTCTGTATCCCTCTCATCCTCCACGTCTTCCTGGCTCTCAGGTGTCTGCGGGTTCTGTTTGTCTTCGACAGGTTCCTCTACTGGTCCATGGGAGACAATGTCGACATCTGTCATGTGACCAGATCAGATATATACGATTTTGTCGAAACTTCACCAGCCACACACATGCACAAAGCAGAGTGTAAATGATGGAAGTCTCCTTCAAATAGTGGCTACTGTGGAAAAGTGTGCAGTGAGACAGTCACCTGCAGCTCTGATAGAACAGTGTCATCATTCAATCACCAGAAGTCAATCAGTGACCAAAAGCTTCTTTTCCCCCACAGGAATCAAAACAAAGCAGCAGACAGTTTGGAAACTGTGGAAACAACCCAGATTACCCAACAAGCCCAGCTTAGAGTACCAACATGTGCCTTGAGACAAACTACCTCAGAAACAAACATACCCACTGGTTACAGAACCCATTGTGTTATTCGGTGAACATGAAACCTTGAACAGCTCAGGTGGATTCATAGTGACACAGTTTCACTGTTAAAACTGCAGGTAACACAACACACTTCTGCTCAAAATTACTTTCAATAAATATCAACAGAAAAAACGGTTTTGGTTTTTTTTTTTACTGAAACTAGCATTTAGAATTTGAGACATTTGGTCAAGAATGAATAAAAAAAGAAATAGAAAAAAAACTTAAGACTGAACGTATGCTGTAACTGGTCTGAATGGGATGCTATGTGGGAATATGAGTACATAATGTGCACGGTCAGATATGCAGTCTAAAAGTTCCCAAACAAAACATTTACATGCTGTGAATATCACTACATGTGATGAATATTATTAATATACAATATATAAGCTGATGTCCTCGATGCACTTTTCATGTAATCTACAGCTTATTTAAACTCTCCTAACATGTCATCCCAGCTCAGATTTCCTGCATGCTATTCATACGTTCACTATTCTCTTAAAGTTTCTAGTATCTTGCATGACAGAAGCCTCATGCATTTTACACAAACTACATCCTGACCAATATTAGACGATGTCAAACCATATTTTTGGTCATTTTATATGGTTAAAAGGTTGTTAATAAATTAATGGATTTTGTTCTACAGTCAACACATCTTCATCTAACTGCATACTTCCACTTTGTCAAGAAGCCCTTGTGCCATGTTTAAAGCTGGGGTGACTGTTTTTAGTCTAGATTTCCAAAAAATGATTAATAAACCAGTTAAGCAGACGGTTTACAAATTTCTTACAACAAAACTAATTATTGTCCTAAGATTTATTAAATATGTAATAAGTAAAAAAGGAGGTAAATATGTTTCTTTATCATTTCCTTCCTTGGACTATCTGAATTTAGGCTGACTGATAACCTTCCTAAAGCAACAAATTATTTTTTTTAAACTGTCAGATTAGATTATTATGATTATTATTATAAATATAATTTTTAAAGATAAAATAAACAAAAAAACTGAATCAGACTTTCCAACAATCCAAGATCTAGACAGTCTCCCTGTCAGGAACTATGTGGGTGTTTGTGGAATTAGATCAGTGTCAATCTACATTTCTCATACTTCTGGTACCAGGAGACACCTTAAGCATCAACATCGCGCCACCTTCAATAAGAAAACAACTTAAGACATAAAGCCAGGTTCCCACCAAAGCAAACACATAAAAACCAAAAGTAATGAGAGCAGCGAGCGACAGGAAGGTACATGGACTGGACATCATGCAGGAGGTCGTCATGCATCATTAGTGCAGGATGAGGAAGTGAAGTTAGTGGCCACACAATACAGCAGCAGAGAAGAGGCGTGTCCCAGAACAGACCAGAGACGCGTGGACTCACCGAGACTGTTGTTTTCTTTAATGCTTTTCTCTTGTAGCTGTTCTAACCGTGCTGTAAACAATGACAGCAGAGAGAAGCGTTGACTCTCAGAAACCTCCCAGAGATTTAGCAGCTCTGATGCAGCTGCTTGTTGGTTACGTTTCATTGTGTTGAGCAAACAGTTAAAGACATGCAGGATGTCTCGAGGTAGCTTGTTAAAAGTTAGAATTGTGTGTTTTCATACATATCAGGATTAATATGTTGTTGGGGCGGAGGGGTGACTGTCAAAAAATTCAGGCTGAGACTAGGTTCAAGATCATGGTCTTCTATTTAGGCACCCTGGCGGTCAAAAATCAGGGTAAAAAAAAAAAAAAAAAAAAAAAAGACTCCATGAAATTAATGTCCGTGTGCTGAAACTGCTAATGGACTGTGTTTGTACCTTGGAGAGCAGTGAGCCTCTCATTGGTGAAGTCGTTGTCAGCCTGTAGAGCTTCAATGCGAGCCTGGAGAACCTGCTCCTTCTCTTCCATCTCCTCAATCTTCATCTCCAACTCTCTCTTTTCTGTCACTCCTCGCTGAGTCAGCTCTTCTTGCCGGCCTTCTACCGTCTGGAGAAGGAAAGGATTATGGGAAATAAGAGGTTAGAAGGGACAGAAGAATATGGAGCAAACCAGAACTGCGGTCAGGTTGATAAAAATGAAGGAAAGTAGGCACACAGTGGAGATAGGCAATATGACAAATGACAAGGTTACAGGGAAAAAAATGAGAAAAAATTCATTTGAGAAAATGAAACCATTTAAAATAAACTATAATGCAGGTCAACAGGGTTTTTGGTAAAAATTTTGCCGCAAACATCCATGAAAAATAAATTATAATATTTAAAAGTTATTCTATTTTATTTTGACAGTTACAACACCGTGTGTTCAATCTTCAGAGTGTGTTTACGTGCCTTAATCTTATCAGTGAGCTCTTTGATCTCATTGACAGCTGCGTTGTACTTGTTGGCCAACTCTCTCAGCTCCTCCTGACTCCTCTCGGACATCTCCTTCAGGTGGGTGCACTCATCCTCTGTGTTACTGAGGGAATGCTGCAGAAAAGCAGAGCACAAAAAAAGTGGTATATGATGTATATACTGTATATCACAAAGACCAAACCAAATATCTTACAACAACTTTATAATGTCACCTACCTCCACCTCTGACAACTTCCTGACCACCTCAATCTTCTCCTGCAGGACTCTTCTCAGGGACTCCTTTGCTGTTGTCTCATAGTTGTGTTTGTCCTCCTGAAGAGCCAAGAGCTCCTTTCGGATGCCCTCTTCTGTCTGGGACTGTGAGAGAGAAATTTATAAAACGTTTGTTTTGATTCGAGTCCATTTGTTGGTCCTTTTTCTCGTGAAATGTTCTGACAGAGTTTGAGTTTTACCTTAGAGTAAGCCTGTAACTGACTGCCCATCACCTCCAGTCTGGAGAGCAGACGGTCTTCATCTATCAGAGCCTGGTCCAGAGACAGTCAGTTTACATTCACTCATAAATGGGGTAAGAACACAAGAACTGATAATTATATAATTATTATACTAGAAAAACAAATTTAAAAAAACGACAACTAATGAAGATTAAGTACTTATTCCATGATTTTCTACATTGTAGAAAATGAAAAGTTAGAATGCTGACTCTTTCATGACGCAGTAACTTGGAGCTAAAGAGGGATTTGAGTCTGACTACACAGAATATAATGATAATGACAAAATGTTATGAAAAAGGTTTAAAGGTCCTGAAATACAAAAGCAAGTTTTCATTAAATGTGCCAGTGTTTAGGACGTCCCACTGGCACAGCAAGACTCCAAAGGTTCATGTATCATGAGGTTCACTTGTTTTCATATTGCAGAACAGAAGTAATGAATGAAAGCCATTATTTCCTACCTGCCAGCTGCTCTCTGAGGCCTCTTGAGTGGTGGTTAACAAACGCTGCAGAGTGGCTAACTTCTGCTCCAACATCTGCTCTCGATGTAAGGCCTCCTGGAGAAAAGGGACAGAAAAGAGAAGTGTTAATTTACTCTTAATTTAATCATCTTTTTTTTTTTTTTAATTTAAATAAAAACTTATTGTTTTTTACATTGTTTTGACACCTCTGATGTTTACTTCAATGCTTCCAATTTCAGTCATTTTAGGTGTAGCTCCAAAAAAGTACCACTAGGTGTCAATGCATTACCTGTAAATACTGGGACAGCTGGAACAGTTCCTGAGAGTACATACTGGGAGTATTGGCTGCAACCTGGACAACACAATACAACATGGGCACATGATGACACTTTGTTAGAAATGAAGGTGGAGAAAGAGATTAAACATGGTGCTTATTTAAACATACGTAATATAAGCAAACAGGAACAAATGCAGTCTGTACAAATAATTTATATGACAAGGAAGAAATGTACATTGTTTCAGTCAAATATTTAAACACAGATACATAAGAGAATATAGGTAAATTCACTACGTGATTATTATGACTATTATATTATTATTAGGACAATTTCTGTGTCTGCGAACAGCCCTTGGAGGGGAGAGGCAACAAACACATCAGTCACATTAATGGGGATGAAAACACAAGTCAAAAGGATCTGGAATAATGTTCATCCATGAAACTGTTTTTACACCAAAACTTTTTGTTAAAGTTGATATCCCTGCTCAATTAAGTAGATGAATACCTCTTCCATTGTGTGTGGTACTGGGTTCCTCTGAAATGCTCTTTGGACCAAAACCTAACCAGTTCAGTATACCTTTACTGCCCACAGAACAGACGTATCACTTGGAAACATAAAAGGAAGGGTTTGAAACTCTCTTTTGGGCTGTTCTTCTGCTCCTGCCAACACTCCTAGACATAATACAAGTTTGGTACCTCTAAATGGATCATTGTTGATGCCACTACTTTTAATGAGCTTTAATGAGCAAAATACTTTTTGTTTATAGGAGCCTAGCAGAACCTGGTACTCAATTGAACACAGACTGCTTCAATGTTTTAATTTAAGACAGTGGATAGCTGCTCTTCTCTTACATGGTTGGATGTCCTGGATTAAATGTGTTTTCTTTTGCAGCCTGATTTGCAGATTCCTGTATTTAAAGCGCTGCTGACACCTGCTGCAGTTCAACAGTGTTTCTGCTAAATGTTATTCATCAGTATTTTACAAGAGTCTTATGTTAAAAATTTCATATCAAGTCAGCATGACAAAACTACAGTCCCCTTCTTTGCAAATACAGTTGCCTGACAAACTGTGCAACAGTTTAACTTTTCCTGATTTGACATCATTTCCTCACCATTAATTTTGGGCTGCTTGGACAGGGTTTGAATTCTCAACCCTTGAGAACGGGTGAGAGACGGGTGAGAGAGGTGAAGGTGACTGGCAGCTTGCAAAAATGTTACAGGTAGATGGGGAACATCTCTGTTTTAATTGTTACCACCTGTGTTGTTATGATGTCACACCTAAGTCTCCTGACTGTCAATCAACCAAGACAAGCGTGTCAATTCCAACAGATTCCCTGCTGGTGTTTCATTAAGTGAATGAAGATGGGTGGGAAAAGAGGGGAAACATTACAGCGTAATATTTCCAAGTGTTAAGCAGGGACAAAACTGTAAAACAGCCTATATTGCACAGTCTTCAAAAATGGTTAATAAATGACTAAATGCTAACATTTAATAGTCTGAAAGCACCAGGAAAACACTAAAATGGTGATGTAAAGAAGAAAATAATCATATGGACGCTGATGCAAATTAATGTCTAAATCTTCAATTTTGTATCAGTTAATAAAAAGTGGGGATTTTTCTTTTTTTTGACAACCCTTGTCAAGATGAAGTAAAGTAGTTGTCAAATGAAGTCTCTTCCCCTCTGCTCTGCTATCCATCTTAATAAGGACCAGTCTGAGCAGGCTAATTCACAAAACAGCAAGTTTTCCCAAAACAGACTTGTCTTCAGGCATTATGAGGCGTGGACTATAACTACTATGAAACAGTAAATAAGGTTCAACTTCTCAGATTTATTGCAATGTTTTCCAACTGGCTGCAGTCTGACTTGCTTACTTTCTCCAGTGCTGCTTCTCCACTGAAGCCATGACGAAGGGGCCACGTTTGAATGCTGAGTTTGCACATTGTAAGTGAAAAGTGTGTCTTTGTAAACCTTTTAGGGACAGCCTATGCATGTTTATGAGTGTGCAGCTAAGAAAGTGTGTGTCTTCTGAGATCTGGGAGGGGCAAGGATCCTGCTGTAGGGCAGTTAATTATATTAGAGAAGTGGTTCAAATCTAATCACAGCTCCACATTCACATCAGCCTACATTCCTCACATGGGTTCCACCGAGTTCCCACTGTTAAAACTACTGTAGGGAAACACTGAACAGGGCAAGTCAGCAGAGGAACGTGGCATGTTGTAGTACGTGTACGTGTGTACACACACACACACACACACACACACACACACACACACACACACACACACACACACACACACACACACACACACACACACACACACACACACACACACACACACACACACACACACACACACCTAAAAACACTTCATATCCTGGTTGAACTGCACTGTATAGTATAGAACATAATGCAAAAATAAAAACACAATGTTTCATCACAGTTTCTTTTGAACAACTTAAGTTGAACATTATGTGACATATATTTGTATAATTCAGTCCAAAGTGACAGAAACTTCAGACCAGAGTTTTACTTAGAAATCAAAACAAAACGTGCACAAACTCCACACTTAATACCAGTGGTTGGACTGAATAGTGATACAGTTGTACTTTTGTTCACACCAACTGTATTGCTGAGGATAAATCTAAGCTACAAAAAAAGATTCCTTTGCAACTTACATATATTTGTAGCTAAAGATTAAAAGTTGAAGATAGTTACTCATACAGACGCATCTGTTTGAAGTTCATGATGGATACTAGTTAGCTAGTCCCGACACTAAGCAGCAGGATTTCAAACCACATAGAGCATCATTCTTCCTGATCCTGAAGAGCTGATAGTTCCTGGAGATAGTATTTTTCTTGATGGAAAACCAATAAAACATTTTAAAGATTTGTAGTTTGGTGAACAAGCATGTTATCAGATGAAAAACCAACAAAAGGCCCAAAGTATTCCAGTAGAGAAAACGGTCTGATCCACAGGAAACATTTCTCTAGCTCTACAGTATCAACTGGCATCAATCCTTGCATTCCTCTGTCACCTGACTATTCAAGTATGACACAATCATACATATTTATGTAGCTGCCCAACTTAGGTAGAGCCACCCGTGAACATGCGAGAATTATTTGCACATGGGACAGAACATCACCACAAACAAAGCACATATCCGCTCTTACCTTGTCTATGGGTAGTGGTAATGGAGTCTGGATGACACTGAAAGAAGAGAAGAGAAAAACTGTTTATCACCATGGAAACAGGAGAAAAGACACAAAGTACACTAAAGTAACCACGGTGACAAAAGAAATTTGTACTTGAAAATCCTGTGAGATTTGTTATGAACATCCTCATTAACAAAAATCTCAATCAGAACAACAAAGTTGCAGAGATACAGCTGAGGCGGAAAACAAATAAACTGACCTCAACTCTAATGATGCCACAACATGCAAACATCTCTTTTCGACTGATTAAACGGCCAATTAATATGGGCTTCTGTTTTTGTAAGACAACAGACATTTATACAATAGAAAACACACTATTAAAAACAGCTGAGGATAAACCACAACCATCTAAACAAAAAAACCAAACATAACATTATGAGTATGATACTAGTTTTTAAAGTCAAGACTGGATTGATCCACTAGCTAATGCACACAGAAGAACTACTGAGCAACTGGCCTCAGACTACAGACACAGTCAAAGAGAAACACTGCTCTGGTTGTTAAGTGTGTTAAATCAGTATGTTATGGTGGTTTTGTGGGAGATCATGAGCATCAAAAACACAGTCAATCATAGAGCTGGCCAAGTTGTTGCTGAAAATGCAGTCAGTGATGAATGTGTTTGTGTTAATTAGGGATGCATTGATCCACTTTTTGGAAGTTCCGATCAGATACCGACATCTGAAATTTTAATATCTGCCGATACTGATATTTGCCAATACCAAATCTGTTTATGTGAACATTGTTGTGACTATGGTTATTATTGCTGTTATAACTGTGTAAGATTTCATTAGGTTGTAATAAATGACCTATCCTTTCTGAAGTTACCTCATTAATACAAATATAACAACATTACAGATCTAACAATTTTATTTTCTAACAACTATTTTATTTTGATTTGGCACATTTTACCTAAATACAATTATAAATATGTGGTTTTGAAACAAAGATCTAGCTTTTAGTGCAGTGTTTCTCATTGCGCGGCTCTCGGGCCGCATGCGACTCACTGACTCTTGACTTGCGGCTCATGAAGCAGCCACTGGCTTTCTGAAAATGCTATTTAAATAAGTCATAGTGATCCTCAACGATGCAGTTCTCTCCACAAATAAGAGCTGCAGGCTGCTTGCAGAAACTTTGGCTAATTTCAGCTGCACCGAACTCCGCCAAAGAGCTGGCATTATTGTATTTTCACCATATACTGTTGCATAAGAATGCCATTACTTTGTGCAATATTTAGGATAATGGTTCCTTTCTAAAAAGCTGAATGTTACTGATTTGGCAACGTAGCAAAAACACTTTTTTTGGGGGGGTGGCAGCGCTCCTCTTGTCTTAGTATATTGAGTGCGGCTCTTGTTGAATTAACAGATTAACAGTTAGGATCACTGTTTTAGTGTGACAAAAAATGTCACATTTTAAAATGCAAGGCATTTTTTCTTTTAAAACATGTCTAAGCATGTCATCAAACACATCTGCGCTAGCTTGACTAGTGTGGTATCAGTTGTGGTATCGGTACACTTTTATTAATACCAAGTACGAGTACACACGCTTGGTACTGAGCCGATGCCGATACTGGTATCGGTATCAGTGCATCCCTAGTGTTCAGTCATACAAAAAGCCTCAGGCCTGTACAAAGAGAAAGACAATGAGCTTGTAGTAAAAGTTGTGAATTTTGAGTTTTACAATGTTTTATCTGAGATTGTACCCAGTATAGAGGTGGGCGATATTCACCATGTTTTTCTGAAAGTTTTGGAACAGGTTTGGTCACAGTTTAGTACAACATGCTACACGGCATAACAATGCAAGACTGTGAAACATAAAATCAAGATAAATACATTAGAAAAAAGACCACAGAGTCATTCAGGAGCTCAGACATATAAAACAAAGTGGTGAGAAGATACCTCTGCCAGGCACCCACATTGAGATTTCCACCCTACCTTATAGTCCTGCATTTATATGCTATTAAATTCCTAGATTCATTAATAATGAATTCACAGTTTCTTGCCTATATTGTGGTGTTTGCTGCATGTTTTTTATCTTAACTAATTTCCTTGGAGAGAAGATGATTAAAGATTACATATTTTATCCTGTTCTGGACCATAGTATCCAGAACTTTGCCAGGACCCAGATCTATTTTTGATGTTGTGAAAAGCCTGTTGCTAACTTCCTGTAATTTTTGGCAAAGCGTCTTGACCATTAATTGTGGAGTAAAAAGAGGATAAAAGCTGTCTATCATCTACAATCAAGCAGCACTGGAGACCCACCGTAAGATGAGGCCGAGTTTGGTTCACAAGTCATTTTAAAGGCTTCTTTACTTGAAATAAAAGTAGCTGAAGTGGCATGAAAAGTAGCAAATAAATTAACACAAAACATTTCCTTTGTCCTGCACGTCATGTTTGGATTCACAGCCAGTATGTAGACAGTATAAACCTGAACTGAGCCGCACTGTAGAATTTGCTCATGAAATGAGTGTTTGCTCATAAATTTTCTTCTTGCCTGTGTGATATTACAAAGTCCAAATGCTCTTGATGAATCAGCCTTACATGTCTTATCTTTCATGTCCACAGCTTCAAACGCTGAAGTTTAGTGTAACAATGTGACCTGTTGTAAGAAGGAAGATGTTCTTTAACACATGCAATATATTAAATAACAGACTTTTGCAAAAGATTATGTATTAATAATTTATTTTAATTTTGTTAAATTAATTTAAATCAAGATTTTGAACAAATGCATTTGGAGATGGAGCTAACCAAAAGTTCACTTGTGCAATATGGAGACATGTTTTGGTGCTGTTTGCAAATGGGACCAAATAGAGTGTGAATATATAAGATTCTGTTATTTAGATGTTATTCTTTAGAAGAGGAAAACCAAACATCAATTAATTTAATCAACACTTGTACCACCAAACTAGAGGGAAACACTGACTTGATAGTAATTCAGTCTTGTAAAAGTAGCTGTCTTTTTATTTCAAAAATAATTTTATCTCACATTTGCTCTAAATGAAATAATTAACAAGCGAAAACACACCTTGTTCAGCTAAAGACATTACTTATTAAATAAAGTTACTTATTAGTCACTTTACAAGTATACAATTACCGCACATATTCTTAAAACATTTTAGCAGTCTGACTCATCTGGATTATGACCAAACTTTTACTTTGTAAAAGACTTAATGTGATGCAAAATAATGAACCTAAAATTAGGGCACATGAAATACTGTACATTTCCTAAACCAATAGATTTTCACTAATACATTTCCACATTCATCAACACAACAAGTAAATAAATATGATCTGCCATAGCATCATTTCATCATAATACATGCATTTTGTCAGTATTTACATTACATTTTTGTATTATTTTGACAAATACCACTGAGTGTTGTATTAAGTACTGTAATCTTGAAACACACTCAGTTTTTGTTTTTTGTTTTTTTTACAGGTTTTTGGGGGAAGGGGGTGGGGATCATTCAGAAGTAACAGTCATAGCTCAGGAATGAAGCTAAACTTGACTGATCAAAATATAACTCAACTCTGTCAATGTGTAACTACCAGCCAGCAGGTCAAGTAGGACGTATAGCATATCCCACAAAAAACAACTCTCACTACATTCACACAAAAGGGGTTGTGTGAAGCAATCACAAGATACACACACAGGAATAGTGAGATACAATACCAACAATAGACTTTTTAAACCATTCAAATTTCCATGTTGCAATACCATGAATAAAATAGCCAACTATACACGATTTTAAGCAGGCATCATGTAAAAATGTCACAACGCGTATATATTAGACTACTTGATCCCTGTTGTCTCTGGAATAGCTTTTAGCTTCTAGTTAGTTCCAAAAAGTTAATCAACAGGCTGCATGATAACTGGATTTGTGATTGTACCAAAGTAAGGTAACTCCTGGCCGATTGAAAAATGAAAAGACAAAAACAAATTAACTAATTGCGGGGGAGGACTCTGCTCATTTTAGGCCACATTCACATCAGCCTTTTTTATTCGAATCCGTGTCCGTTTGCGAGGACAGTCCCCTTCATTGGGGGAAATTTAAACGTGCCAAACAAATTCTGATTCTGATCAAAGAAGCAGACTCTGTCTGCCTACAAATACAGGTCCCACTCAGTTTCAAGCGAACCAAATACAGGAAGTGGACTACAATACATACAGACATAATTTAAGTGTTAATGTTATATGACTAATAATGTAATTTTATGTTAATGTCAGCAAAAAGCGTAACAGTATCACATAGCCACAGCCAAAAAGTACAACAAAAGAAGTATTTTCTTAAGCTGACATTAGCTTTCAGTATCTAGATACTGAAGGAGACTATGGCTAGGTGATGAATCGATTTAATCAATCAATTTGAATTTGCTATTTATGAAGATTTATTTTTATGAAAATCTGGATTTTTTTTTTGCCTGGCCAGCACCTTTTGGGCTTCCGTACCTTATAGTGACGTCAGCGCACTCCCGCTGGTTTCCCAATTCCCACAGAAACGCGTAAACACAACAACATGCCAGCTAGCAACGAACAACAAGTGTCCTCTCTGTGTTTTCATTACATTTTTTTTGCAAAATAAAAACAATATTAGTACGTTTCAACCAATAACAATTGTGATTGGCGGGTGTTTTTCCATTGAACAATGTTTAGCACATTCGCAACACGTTTCGTAAAATCTCGTTTCTCTTGTGAGATTAAACAAACATTGCGGTTAATGCTAAGTGGGCACATTGCGTTATTTTATGCTTCTCTACTTGCTTCGGAGAATTTGCTTCGGATTGTCTTAGCTTTTCTCCCTCACTTTCTTTTCTAAAACTCTGAAATTCGCTGTTGCTTATTCCCCCCCACGCCGTGATTGGAAATCGGATTTGGTTAAAAAAAAATCTGAGATTTTATTTTTCGGCCATATCGCCCAGCCCTAAAGGACACTGCTATAAAAGTTTACAAAATGTAAAAAGTTAAAATCTGAACTGTTCTGACTGACATTTTGAACAAACGCAAAAGCATAAAATAGGCAAGCTGTAACCTTGTAGAACAGCCACGGATGCAGAATTTATTAGATATGAATGCTTTTCTCTGTTGCATCCCTAAAACTGCTGTAATGAAAACACCTGGCAACCTTATCAAAGCCTAAATAACTTTGCAACAAAAAGCAATTCAATTCAATATCAATAGAAACTATTTTAATTGAACACTTGTACAAGGTTTAAAACATGGAATTGCAATTGAAACCAACTGATCAACCATCAACAACACACATCAGCACAGAGAAATCATTTTACACAGCAATTTCTGGTAACACCTAACAACAAGTATTTTGTCATCACATTAGGAAAATATTCAGGTTGCCACTTCTTAATTATCTGGAAAGGTTGCAGTATGGACAGAATTCATTGCTGCAGAGAGGAACAGTAGTTTCATTTCACTTTAAACCCAAAAGCCACAGTGCAGGGTGCAGAAACTACTTCACAAGGATGAGCCAATAATTTAAGAGGACTTTAGTGCACGGAGCACCAGCAGTGCAGATTCTTCTCTGAGACCAGGGCAACAACCTCCACAGAGAAACATCATCCATCACAGTAAACACCTGACTTCATTTTCAATCATGGGTTTATTGCGCTGAGTTCAGCAACTCATAGCTGCAGAGCTGTGTGGCCGCTGGGATTCCTGTCAATCACTGGAGACTCAGGAAGGAATGAAAGTGGTAACCTTTTTGGAACTCTGATTCTCTGTTTTACAGAAATCTGTGTAATTGTTAAGCTAATTAGCGAGTCCGTGGCTATGTAAATCATCTTGCCCAACCAAAGCAATACCACTCTACCTCCTGAGGTTTAGCAACTCCACATGGCCTTACTGGAATACTGCTGATTTCAAAAGGTGATAGTAAGTTAGTATGCACACAATCAAACATTAATAGAATAGTAACACCAGCACATTTTTTTCATTACATTTTTCATTACATTTTTTTCATTACATTAGCAAGACGGAGCACCTTTCTATGTGCTCTGTCTTGCTAATGTTCGCACCATCTCACAATCAGAACTGGATCTGAAAAGACCAAGCAAAAACTGTCAGCTTTTCTTCTGCCTTTTAGTGACTGAATAACAGTTACCTAAATGAGGCCGATGTGACCAAACCTGTTCCAAAACAGGTCTCCCAGATTTAAACCGTAGCGCAACGCAGGTACAGCTATGGTATGACACAAATACAGGCTAGTCTATTCACGAACATTATCTGCTTAAAGGCTTTTTGATTATAAATATATCTTGTCGGGTAGGATTTAAAATTAATCGAAGCAACATTTAAAACAAATTGTCGATGTAATCTTGCTCATGTCAATTATTTAAAATGTTTGGAAATTTAAATTTGTCTTACATAAATGGCCACCATTAATTACTATACATATTTAAACTGTGTGCTTTAATTTATTTCACAATATCTGCTCTTCTATTATGAAAATAACTACATAAAAAAAAAATTCAGGTGGCTATAAAGGGCTACAAATAAAATGATACTGAAATAATTGCTATTTAATTGTAATTGAGATAAAATGTTCAATTAATTGTGATATTTCTTTAAGGTAATACCACCCAAGCCTGATACTTAGACCTGGTACAAGGTACTTCAGCACAGCAGAACAAATACATTTCAAGTCTTCTGATCACTGTAGGTATTTGAGATTTACAGAGAAGGACTCATTTGCATATCAGTTCCTTCCTACTGCATTGTGCTCACAACTTGTTTCCATTAGACTCATTCAGTCACAGCAATAGGTCACATTTTGATTCTAATCATTGCTGAAACCATCGTACATAATGACTTATTTATCACTAAAGCAGACAGCAGTTGTGTGATTCAAACAGCATCGTCACAGCTGGAAGCCATCTTGACAACGCAAACTCACAAAGCTTTTATGTTTCTACCATTTTACTGCTATATTTCACACATATCTGATCCTAGATAATCATATCTGGTTTTCGCACCAGTTTAATACAATAAAAGCAAAAATATGCACTATACTTTGTGCAAATATTTTAAAACAAAAGCTACAATAATAAACTGAAAAAATATGTCTTTCAATTGTGCACAGAACCATTTCTTCTATGGACACTTTGGCATGCTAACATTATAAAAATAAGAAAGATCTGAAAAGTGGAGGGGATACAGAGGTCTTCTATTTCACAGTGTTAAAGAACTGAGATTAAACCATCACACGACCTGTCTGAATAAAAAAAATAAAAAAAAAAAAAACACGCTATCAGCTCTAAAACACTGGTCTGTCTGCACGCTGCAAAAACTTCCAAATTATTTTTGTGAAAACATATTATGACCTAAATTCACAGATCTTCAAGTGAAACTCACCAGATCATCAAGTCTGCTGAAATAAACACAAAAAATGCACAAAAAGTAGTCCACAACAGTCTGAAGATGGAAAACAGTGGCAACAATTGCTATCTGAGCCACGCTCAGATCTTTCTACAACCAAATAAGTTTTAGAATCATAATGAAACTCCAGTATGTCTAGATGACATATAACATCTGGCACATACTCTTGTTTTTCTGAAAAATTATATGAAAGCTATAAAGTAGCCAAAGTGAATTTGTCATCAGGAAAATAAATGATCATTTGAATCTCTTCATAATCTGAATACGGTGGTATAAATAACTTCAGGTTTGATGAATAAAAGCCATCATAAATATTTTATCTGAAGATTTAACTTATCATGAGACTTGATTTCAAGAAGAAATTTCTTGGAAGACATGAGAGAAACAGACTAATAGAAGCTTATTTGGTGAATACACACAAGTTTGTTTTCTTGAAGCAATAAATACTCAACAGCACATCCAACCAGAGTTGGATGTGCTGTTGAGTATTGTCAATGCATCTTAGGTTTAGGCCTACAATGTTCCACATGTAGTCATAAACCCAACAATCCCTGTAACACACAAACAACTAGACTTCCAGATTTATTCCAAACAGGAAGTGAACTATTTCAGTTTTTTTTCAACCACAGTAAGAACTGAGTTTAAGTTTTTAATGCCAACTTTAAGTCATGCCTGTATTTAGTAGCAAAGCTTAATAAAACAGTCTGATCTGGATCGTCTAAAAATTCTTAACAAGCAGATATGTTACCTGCCAAGTCTTCTTCCTGTGGGTGTCAGCAAGTGATTTGTCACAGGCCAAAGTTCAGCATTCAGCCTCTAACTCAGCCTGCAACAGCTGCTCCTGGGAGAAAATGGACCTTTCCCTTTTACTTCATTTTCTCTTCTGGATTAAGACCAAGCAGCTGATTCCTCTCTACTTTTCCACAGAGTGTGAAGTCATCTCATAAAACAAGCTGCCTTCTTCTTTACACTCTGCTCCTCCCTTCTACTGAGCAAAACAGCTGATATTCTTCCTTTAACTTGTGCAAGCCACAGTTGCTCCACCCCTCCTGATTCTATCTGCAGGGAAACACACCTCTTTCTGGTGGTGATACAATTTTCACTTCTTTTATGGTTTGTGTGTGGGGGGTAAAGGTGTCCAGTGTAGCTGCTATATACCTCTGTTATATGAGGGGTCTCCTGCAATCAATGTACAAAGCCAGAGCTGAGTTATTACTTTTATATTTCAACCTTTCAAAGGCTTTGCTCAACTGAGTGGTAAAAATTCACCTGAAATTATTACACATTCGTTAACCACATGACCACAAGTGCACACAAGTGTGGGTGTTTTGAGGAAATGTAGATAGTGATAACAAAGTGGTGAGGGAAACAAGAGTTTCATTGTCATGACCAAACAATGGCAGGAGATACAATTTGGAAGCATTATTTCCTCAGGTCAGACCTCATTTTTCAGTGTAGATTATTACTCAGCTCTCTTTTTTTCTAACCAGGTCTCTGGGGAATCTGTGTTGCTACTGTACAGAAAAGAGAAATCTAAGATGTTCAGCATGGCAGCACGAGCGATTTCATTAAAACCTCATGTATTTGGTCTTTTGAATTGTTCTCTCTGTCCTCGCCTGTGTTATGACGTGAATAATCAAGTGGAAAAAACAATTCCACAAGTCATAAAAACAGATGTGACAGTGGGTTTTTGCATTAGATGGAAAATGCAATGATATAAGTCAGTCCCCACAGCATTCCTTACTTCTAAATCAGTCACAATTTAACTCCAGTGACAGCAGAAGCTAACATTTAGGGATTTACAGGATGGCTTTGAAGTTGCATGAAGAACTATTTTTTCAAAATTTTGTACAGACTTTCTTTTACAAGTTATCATCTTTGTGTATCATGTTTTCTGTTAAAACAGACATGGCCTGTGGTGCACGTGTTTGACTAACTAACACTAAACAACTGATAAAAGCTTTATATTGTAAACCTCCAAACAGCTAATGTTCATACCCACAAGTATACTAGCAAGATTTGAAAGTGGCACCCTGTCTTGGCTCCTCCCCCTCTGGTTTTGCTTCCTGCGTGATCCAAGGCTTTTTTTTTTTTAAAATAAGAAATGAACAACTCCATTAGCAATTAGTCCAAGCATTTGGACTGGTAGGAGTCTTAACAGATTTACAGTAAACTGAGAGGTTTAACTATACGTTCGATTGTTCATGATTACAGAATGCACAGACTATTATCAGGACGAGGAACCACTTCACCCAGAGTAAAGAAAAATAAAATGTCTGAGCAAGATTACCTACCCCAGCTTTAAGTCGCATATAAATCTCTTGCTGAGATTTGATCAAAATTCAGGTGAAAGTTTCTAAAATCTAAAGGAAAAAATTTTAATGCTTAGTATAAGATTGCGGTTGTCATCACTGTTGTACAAGCTTATGGTGAGTGTACTTACTAAGTGTACTTAGTGTCCTTGTAAACAAAGGTTGAAGTTTCTTTTAGTTTTGTTTTTATGACCCTACAGGAAGCAGTATGAGAAGACAATAGCTACACGAGTTAATAAAGTTTGAAAATAATGCATTTATCCCAAACAGTCTTTTCTTATATTTATATTGTTCATCTATTAGTTGTGGTGTTTTGTGGTTTTCTGATTTTGAGTTTTTAAAAAAGGTGTTTTGCCCTCTGTGTAGTTTTAAAAATAGTATTGACTATCAAGCACCATCCTTAGTATCAGTATCAAATTCAAAATTTTAGTATTATGACAACCTTACTCATTTCTCAACTTTGCGTTCTTATTAACACTATAGAGCAGATCATATTCTGATGTCATGTGATGCTCCTGCATTTCATAATGAAAATATATTTCTGCATAACCACTAAACAGAAGCTAAACTATAGATCGAATAGATTAAATTGCTAACCACATCGCAATATTAATCAGAAAAATCCAACTGCCTTTTTCCCTCATATCGCTCAGGCCAACTCAGAATGTTTGTGTTGTTTTTTGTTTTGTTTTTTTTTTAACAACAAAAGCTGAACATAGAGGCACCAGATGGCACTCCCCACCATAGTACTGGGCCCTTGGATCACATGCCGAAATATTCCACATGATAGCAGCAGCAGCCAAACAAATACACAGACAGACAGGTGGAACTCCTCGTACAGTAGGAAGCTCCATGCTGGGTCAACTGCTGGTCAGTTGCAGCTCGATTCACTGTACAAACATGCACAGAAAATACACTTAATCGTAAGCGAACATAAAGTGTAAAAACCCCACCAGACCAACAGCAGCTCTTAAATAACTGTTAAAGATATCAAAATACCAACAAAAACACACATTTCTGAACTAAATGACTGTCCCCATCAACAACTAGACTGGCAGTAATCACATCACTGTACAAACACATAGTTGCTGTTTGCGCATGTGAATGCAAAAGAGCAATCAGACAGAAATCAGTAACTATTTCATTCTATCCAATTATATTACTGCTACAAAACAGACAACCTCTCTGTAGTCACCCAGTCTTGACCTAGTTTGTATTAAACATACCAGTAGGGTCAATGGAAAATGCTTAATAAATCCATGACTTACTCGCTTCGTCTGCGGGCCTCCATCCCATCTGGTAGGAAGAGTTTGATTGTTGACACAATGCAGCCATGAGTAACTGGGGAGACAAATGCAGAAACAATGTTGTAATGTGCAATAATTTATTACAGGAAGGCATGAGTGCATTTCACTTTGGAAAGGTTGAATGTTTAAATAATTTTCTCGAATCAAGTCTTGCAGCATGAGGAGAGTGTGGTGAAAGGACCTAAACAAAACAAAAATGAAAAAGTCGAGGAGATAAAAAGTTGATAAACTGCAATTATTTACCAGTTATGCAGGTTTCTGCTTGTTTAGACTACATCTTCAAAAATGTTTGAAGATGTTGATCATCACGTTTGTGATGTAAGGGTGTAAAGGGATGTAAAGGTAACTTTCTCTTCAGATAAGATGTACAGATTTAAGGTTTATTATTTATTTCAGCATGAGACTTAAAACAGCTCCAAACTGTGTGTCTGTGTTTAATCTACTTGAAATCAACGAGATTTTACACATGAAATTACCAATCAAAGGAAGAAATAACAGTGTCTGTCTTTTAACATGCTCATTCATTTCTAGAACCTGCCTTGCTGTAGCCTGTGCACTGTCTGTTACTAGCAGACCCTCAGCCCTTTAGGGTTTGTGTTTTACAGTCTCAGCATCGTTGTACCACAACACTAAGGCTGTAAAATGCAAAACCTTTGGGTTTACAGGTTGAGTTTTGGCTTCTCATTCACATGGTAGCAAAAGATTTTTGTGGATGACGCTGTAAAGAGTTGACAATGGCCTCCAGAGTAAAAATTTCTTGCAACACAAGGAGAGTCCTTTCAGTGTAACTGAAACAGGAATCTTTTATCAACAATAACGTCATCTTGCACTTGCACACACAGACCCTGTATGTAACCCGTGCAAAGCACAACAACAATGGTGGACCTCTGTGTCATGTTTGTGCTGCTGCATCTTTTTCAATCCATTTGGTCAGTTGACACAAACCCTGTTTCATTTTGCAAAGTCGTATGTATTGCATGGCGCCAGATAATATAGCAGTTAGCACACAGTACTTCGGTGATGTTTCCTAAGCTTATGAGGATCTGCAAAAATTGTGCAAACATTTTAAATTTGTATATTTGAAACCTTTAAAAATCCACAAAGGGGGTCACGTGATGCAGCGGAGCTAGGTGGACGCTGGTTTGGAGCGCTCTCCTGTAATTTATCCTTGGAATCACTCTTAAACTCGCTGAAGCAACAAAATCTGCAAATATTCTGATTAATAACCTGCACCATGGACTTACGATCTAAAAATAAGCAAGGCAACTCGACAAATGAGCATGTTTTGTCGTGTCAAGAAGAGAGCTCACAGGAAGAAGCTAGCAAGATGGCGCTCAAATATTTAGATGTGGACATGGCCCTTGTACTTCGAGAGATACGAACTGGAAACCAAGCCCTCCCCAATAAGATGGACACACGAACGGCAGAGATTCACGAGTCAATTTCTGGACTGAGGGGCTTGCTTGATGGTCTGACATCCCGTGTCACGGAAACGGAGGAGCGCATCGGGTTAGCGGAGGACCACCTTGCTACTATGAGCACTCAGCTAGCCCAGCTAACGAAAGATAAGTTTTTACTGGACAAAGTTGAGTCACTAGAGAATTACAGCAGGCGTAACAACATTCGTATTGTGAATCTACGTGAAGGCTGTGAAGGAAATGATCCAGTAACATTTTTTGCTGAGTGGCTGCCAAATATGCTGGGGCGTGAGCACTTCGCCGAGCCTTTGGTGATAGAACGAGCTCATAGGGCACTTGCCGCGAGACCATCCGCTCAGGAGAGGCCGAGAGCCGTCTTGATACGCCTGCTGAAATACCAGGACCGGGAGAAGATTCTGCGGATCGCCGCCAAGCTGTCCAGGGCAAACAAAGGTTCAATCATGTTTGAGAATAAGCCAGTGATGTTTTTCCCTGACCTCAGCGCCACTCTGGTAAAAAGACGCAAGGAATACGACCAGGTGAAAAAGAAACTACGCTCCATGGGCATCGAATACTCACTACTGCACCCTGCTACTTTGAGAATAATGCTCCCAGATGGAAAAGGCAAGTTCTTCAAAACACCGAAGGACGCCGAAGTGTTTGTGGACAACGCACTTGGAAAATGAAAAAAAAAACTGTGGCTCGAGTTTGCACTTAATCAGCGCAGTGAGTTATTATTGTTCTAAGCCCTGCTTTTCATATGTTTAATGTTTCTATTGATATTTTTCCATTCATTAGGGCATTAAGGTGATTTTCACATAACTTATCAACAAGATAAGAGTGCTTCAAAATATGTTATGTTGTAATTTTTTTGGAGCGCCTCCGCGAGGCAAGATTCATGTTAATCACACTTGAGGTTGTTCACGTATACGAGACCGTTACAGAGTATGGGAGGTGTGCCATGTGTTCGGGTTTGGTACTACAGGGTTTTGTGCTCACTCAATTTTTGTTTTGGGGATTTATTTTATTTTCTCTGCTCCACATACATGTCATGCCACACCTTTTGTCAAGTTATTATATAGGCATAACGAAATGGAAAGGATTCTGAAGTTTGTTAGTTTTAATGTTAATGGCCTGAATGGGCCAGTAAAGAGGAAAAGGGTCCTGGTGTATCTAAAAAAGTTGAAAGTAGACATAGCTTTCATCCAAGAAACTCACCTTACCCCGCAGGAACATAAAAAACTAAAGAGGGATTGGATCGGACAGGTGATATCCTCCTCTTTCAATTCAAAAGCCAGAGGAGTGGCCATTTTGGTGAATAAAAACACACCTTTGGAAATTATTGATACCTTTGCTAATCCATCAGGACGCTATGTCTTTGTTAATTGTAGAATATTTTCAGAAAAATGGTCCCTTCTTAATCTATATGCACCCAACTACGATGATGAGATGTTCATGCAGGATCTTTTTCTTAAAATTTCAAGTGGACAAAACAATGTACTTATAGGGGGGGACTTCAACTTCTGTTTAGATCCTGCTTTGGACAAATCATCCAAGACCATTACAAGATCAAAAGCGGCTTTGACAACCCAGTCTTATATGAAAGATTTAAACCTAATGGACATTTGGAGACAGATACACCCACAAACTCGAGACTTATTTGTGCCCCCATAACTCCCACACTAGAATTGATTTATTTTTATTATCCAGACAGTTATTTCATAGAGTGCTGGAATCTGAGTATCTATCTAGAATTTTGTCTGACCACTCACCATTAACCTTATCTAATTCTTTCCCTAATGTACCCAGAGGGCCCTACAGATGGCGCCTGAACCCTACTTTGCTTCACAGAGCTGATTTTTGTATATTTATAAGAGACCAAATTAGGTTTTTCTGTGAAACAAACAGTGCTTCCTCTCCCAATTGTTTTATCTTATGGGACACCCTAAAAGCTTATTTAAGAGGGCAAATTATTTCCTATACAAAGGGTCTTAAAAAGAAATACTCAGAGGATATTGAAAAACTAGAAAAAGAAATTCTACAATTAGAAAAGGATTTTCAAAGAAATGGTTCTAATGACACTTATCAATCTTTAGTTAAGAAAAAACTTCAATACAATACACTAAATACTTATAAAACTGAAAGAGACATTTTGAAAACTAAACAGAGGTACTACGAGTTGGGAGAGAAAGCACACAAAATTTTGTCATGGCAACTGAAGACTGAGGAAAGTAATAGGACGATTAATGCTATCCACACCGAAAAAGGTACAGTTTCATATAACCCAACAGAGATAAATGACACTTTTAAAATCTTTTATACCAAGTTATATAAATCAGAACTTCCAGATGATTCTACCCACATTGACAATTTTTTATCTACAATCGAATTATTAACAATTAATGAAGAAGACAGAAAGAACCTTGATCTCCCTTTTAGTCAAGTAGAAATTATTAAAGCATTATATTCACTTCAATCGAACAAAGCACCAGGAGAGGATGGTTTCCCTCCTGAATTTTATAAAGAATTCAAAGATCTTCTCATCCCTCTAATCACTGATGTAATACATTTATCTGCTAAAACACATACATTACCGGAATCCTTTACAACTGCCATAATTACAGTTATACATAAGAAGAATAAAGACCCACTGAAATGTGCCTCATACCGGCCAATTTCATTACTGAACACGGATTATAAATTGATTTCTAAATTACTAGCAAATAGACTTAGTGCCGTACTTCCAAAAATAATAAATCCCGACCAAAGTGGATTTATTCAAAAACGTGTAAGTAAGTAAGTAAGTAAGTAAAGTTTATTTATAAAGCGCTTTTCACAGATAAAAATCACAAAGTGCTGTACATAAAAATGGGTACAATAACACAATCAGCAACAATCAGCAAAAATTAAAATCATCCAAGAATCAACAAAAAGCTCTTCTAAACAGTAGAGTCTTTAGCTGCATTTTAAAAGAGTCCACAGAGTCAAGCACACGAAGGGACAGAGGCAGCTCATTCCAGAGTCTGGGAGCAACAGACTGGAAAGACAGGTCACCACGAGTTTTAAAACGAGTTTTTGGAACCTTCAGGAGGTTCTGGCCAGAAGACCGAAGAGAGCGTCCAGAGGAGTATGGACATAGTAAGTCGGTGATATACTGAGGGGCCTGACCATGTAACGCCTGAAAGGTCAACACTAAAATTTTAAAATCTATGCGAAATTTAACAGGAAGCCAATGAAGACGTGTCAAAACAGGGGTGATGTGGGCTGTTCTGGCTGCACCTGTCAAAAGTCTGGCAGCAGAGTTCTGCACAATTTGAAGCTTATTTAGAGTCGTCTTATTTATGTAAGTGAAAACAGAGTTACAGTAATCAATGCGACTCGAGATGAAAGCATGGATGATCATTTCAAGATCTGATTTTGACAACAACCTCCTTACTTTAGAGATGTTTCTTAGATGATAGAAACTGTTTTTGGTCAGTTGTCGGGTGTGACTCTCCAAAGACATGGCCTGATCAAACACAACCCCAAGGTTTCTGAGACTGGTTTTCACAGACGGTCCCAGAGCACCAAGATAGTTTTTGATCATAGGTATCTTTTTATCAGGGGCAATGATCAGAGTTTCTGTTTTGTTAGAATTTATCTGAAGGTAATTTGAGGAGAGCCAGTTTTTAATGCAGGACACACATTCTAACAACATAGATAAAAAATAAAACTCTGAATCATTGAAGGAACAGTACAACTGAATATCATCAGCGTAAAAGTGATAAGATACATTTTCAAAACCACTAATAAGTCGGCCAAGAGGCAATAAGTACAAAAGAAACAAAACAGGTCCCAGGACAGAACCTTGGGCCACTCCACACGACAGTTTAGACACATGAGACATTATATTGTTTACCGCAACATTAAAGGTTCTACCTTTTATGTATGAGGAGAACCACTGAAGAACAGTCCCAGAAAAACCCATCTCTAATTTAAGTCGATCAATCAATAAGTCATGGTCTACTGTGTCAAAGGCAGACGTTAAATCTAGTAAAACCAAAACTGTGTAGCGACCAGAGTCAGCGGCCATCATCACATCATTTGAAACTCTCAATAAGGCAGTTTCAGTAGAGTGCTTTTTGCGGAAACCTGACTGAAATTTGTCGTAAAAATCATTTTCTTCCAAAAATGTAGTTAGCTGTTCAGCCACTACTTTCTCTAAGATCTTAGAAAGGAAAGGAAGTTTTGATATGGGCCTATAATTTCTTGGTTCCGCAGGATCTAGATTTGTTTTTTTAAGGATGGGATTTACCACTGCATGTTTGAAGTAGCTGGGGACTGAGCCAGATTCCAATGAAAGATTGATCAATTTAACAACCCAAGGACCAACTACATCAAAAACCTTCACAAACAAAGATGTCGGTAGAATGTCTGCCAGACTTGAGGAAGGTTTCATCTTGTCCACTAAAGCCTTCACATTCTGCAGGCTGACAGGAGTGAACGAGGACCATATCTGAACACTATTTGACACAGGGCATAAGTTATTTAAAGAAGGACTGATGCTGGCCCTAATGTCTTTCACTTTGGACACAAAGAAGTTTAAAAAATTATTGCAATCCTCCTGTGTATACACTGGAACATGTGGAGATGAAGGCACAAGAAGGTTTTCAATAGTATCAAACAGGACTTTAGGGTTTTTCTTATTACATGACACTAGATTTGAGAAGTAAGTTGACCGAGCTACTTTTATCATTTAATTTAACTCCGACATCATTTCTTTAAGATTAAGTCTATGTACCTCTAATTTTGTGGCTTTCCACAAACGCTCCACTTTCCGACAGCTTCTTTTAAAGTTACAAATAGCCTCACTCATCCATGGACAGGGCTTTTTATGCACAAGAGTGCTTTTAGAGGGGGCAACAGTGTCCAAAACAGTTAAGCAGTGACTATTGAAATTTGTCACATAAGTTTCCACATCGTCACACATTGCAAATGAAGAAAAATCAAAATCTGTATCTGCCAATAACTTGTGTAGACTATTTAATGTAATCCACTTGGCAAAGTCAAGGTCTGACCCATCCATAGCAGTGGCGTTAGACGCTGAGAAAGCTTTTGATAGGCTGGAATGGCTCTATTTATTTAAGGTCTTGACAAAATTTGGTTTTGGTCAAAATTTCATTGATTGGGTAAGAACTCTGTACTACAAGCCTAAAGCAAGGATCACTACTAATGGGCAGATGTCCTCCACATTCCCTCTGAGTAGATCGTCCCGCCAAGGTTGTCCACTCTCGCCAAGTCTATTTGTACTGGCTTTTGAGCCTCTGGCGGAGGCGATTCGACGAGATTCTGACATCAAGGGCTTTGTGGTTGGTCAGACAGCTCATAAAATTAATTTATTTGCCGACGATGTTATGTTATATATAACAGATCCTTCAAAATCCCTTACTCGACTACAACATCTGCTTGATTTATATGGTACTGTCTCTGGCTATAAAGTAAATTATGATAAAAGTGAAATAATTCCACTTACAACATTTAATCACTCTGGATATCAAAACACTTTTGCATTTAAATGGACTACAACAGGTGTAAAATATCTTGGCATAACTGTGGATAATAATCTTAAAAATCTTTATAAATTGAATTACAACCCACTAATTAAAAATATTGAGGAAGACAAGTGGTCTAGTCTACCCATTACTTTGATTGGAAGAATCAACTGCATCAAAATGAACATTCTGCCAAGGTTGCAATATCTCTTTCAATCACTTCCTATACCTCTTCCTCAAGATTTTTTTAAATCTCTAAATAAAACTGTAAGGAAATTCATTTGGAATGGTAAAGTGGCCAGGAGGTCTTTAGAAATGTTATCATGGGATTATAAGTCAGGAGGGCTCCAGCTGCCTCATTTCAAAAAATATTATTTTGCAGCTCAAATGCGATTTATTTTTTCCATGTTTGAGGGTGACACAGTTCCATCCTGGATATGCATCGCTTTTCATTCCTTGAGAGATAATGGTTATAAAGATTTTGTATACAAGTACAACTCAAAAATATTGTCTAAACTAACAGGTAATCCAATTCTATTTCACCTCAGTAAGTTATGGTATGAAATACATAAAAGCATTGGACAAAAAATCGAACTGTCATCGAAGTCTCCTTTAAAGCAAAACCATCTCATCCCATTGACTCTAAACAATAAGATTCTGGAAACTTGGAATCAACATGGAATTCATAAACTGGAGGACTGCTTTGAGAAAGGATCTTTGATGACTTTTGAACAACTGAAAGGAAAATTCAGTTTGCCAAACAAAACCTTTTTTTGTTACCTTCAGTTACGATCATTTTTAAGTAGCAAACTGGGCAAGAACTTTGTTTTACCTATTCTAACGGATCTTGAAAAATTATTGCATAATGGTGACCCATGTAAATTTGTTTCCAAAGTGTACTCTGTTTTGATAAAAGAATGTCCTAAACCAAAAATCTATAAATCCAAAGAGAGGTGGGAATTAGACTTAAATATCACAATTGACGACACCCTTTGGTCTGATTTGTGTAAGGACAGCATATCTGCCACTATAAACTCACGATACAGACTTATCCATTATAATTTTCTACATCAGTTGTATCTGACTCCAGAAAAAATCCATAGATCTAAGCCAGAACTCGCTGATGTATGTTTTCGATGTTCAATAGAAGTTGGCTCATTTGTACATTGTACTTGGTCATGTGTAAAACTCAGAGATTTTTGGCTGGACTTGTGTGACACTTTATCCAAAATTATAAAGATCTCTATACCCTTGGATCCTGAAATTTTTCTAATCGGAAATTTTATAAAAATTAATGAACCATTAAACAAATACCAAACAAAATTCCTAGAAATTGCCCTGGCAGTGGCTAGAAAGATTATTGCTGTTACATGGAAGTCTGATTCCCCCCTTCTTCTTACCAAATGGTACGCAGAAATGAACAGTTGTGTTCCTTTAGAAAAGATTACATACAGCCTAAGACAATCATATAAAACTTTTGTTAAAATTTGGCAAGCTTGCTTAGACTATGTAGGTGCAATCGCACTTTAATCGGCTTTATCGTGGTATATATATACATATATATTTTGTTCCTTTGAACAATATGCAATTATAACAGGAGCAATTTTTTTTTTTTTTCTTTTTTTGAGTGAGCATGGGAGGGAGGGAGGGAGGGAGGGAGGGAGGGGGGCAATATTTTTTGTTGCAATTGTTTTGACCCATTGGGCTATTTCTTCATTTGTGAAATTAAAATTTTAAAATGAAAATAAAATATTTTTTAAAAAAATCCACAAATTTATCACATTCAAAACTATACCTTCATAATGTTGTGTATGTGAATGCCCTTTGGGTCACCAGCATGTGGAGCTGAAAATATGACCTCAATATCGGTGCTGCACTGTGCAAGTAAATAGTGTGTTGTTTTGTTGTATGACCTTTGCTAAATTAGCCTTAAGCCATCCTTGAAAGAGTGCATTTATTTCAGGTCTGTGCATTCTGTCATAAAAATAAAAAAAAATTTAAAAAAAAAAAACCTCACTTTCCTGCGTGAATCTCTCGCGTTTTGAAAAAAGAAGAAAAAAAAAAAAAAAGCAAACAGTCTCTGCTGTGTCTTTTGATGCATCAATGTCAATAATTATTCAAATTATGCACAAACCTTTGCGTGTGTTCTCTGTGACATCAACACCAAACTGAATGATGTCACCGGACAGAACCTCACAGGGTGGACTCTCCTCTGAACCACGACTCAACCTCTGGCTGTTGATGAATGTGCCGTTGCTGCTTTTAGTGTCCTGCAGGTAAAACTGACACATAAATACAACAGGTAAGAATAATATTAAGAGGGTGATGAAAACAAAGATGCAATGAATGCAACCAGTAGAGGCACAGACAGGACATTTTGAATACAACAAAGTAATATGAAAATCTTAAAGATTAATAAATAAGAAATGACAGTGGCCAGACAGCATTTATATCATGAACTAAACTTTAAATCAGGCCTCTGTCATGTCATACCTTGACAGCAAGAATAATAGGTTGTTGTTAAGAAGCAAACAAATACATTGAACCATAATTGTAAATTCTTTGGAATGTTTGTAGAAAATTTCACAGCCAACCATATTTTGGCTTTTAATGAACATACACACCAACTGCAAATAAAATCTAGAAATTGCTAACATGACTTTGGGTTCAGCTTCTGTTTTTATAGTTTTATGTTACCATATTTGGACAAGGTAAAAGTGGACTGATGCTTCAAAAGCTGATATGACACAAATGTGTTATATTTTCCTTTTTCAGTCGTTTAATGAATGTCATATTCATAAAGTATTGTCTATAAACTAATGTTTTCAGTCCTGCAGTTTGTTTTCTCTTTTTGGTGTAGCTTTTCATTAACACAAATGTTTTTGGCAACAAGCAAACAAACCAGCTTATAGAACATGCATCTCTCGCCACATTTTCATGTGTAAAATTTCTTTAAGTCCGATCAGACCAGCACCATTATTCAGATAATAATGGGAGTTCACACAGATCACATGTTTGATTAGAATAAATTATTTTGACCAGCTTTGACAAACTTTCCAGAAACAGCTGAAGAAGATGAAATGCCTATTTCTGATATAAACAAGCACAGTCATGTGTTCACATTTATTGCCTTCCAGATTTCAATACTCTACCTTTAAAATTTAAAATTCTTTTAAAATCTCAAGCAGTGTACATCATACTAACAAGTTCTGTTTTGGTCCCAGCACTGTGGTCCAAACTACTGGGATCAGATCAGAAACTTTTATTTTTATATTTACACACAGCCTTTTATTCTGATCAGGCTTTTAATTTGAAAATTGTGCCAATACAAATATTGTCATAGTTGAGTGTCAGCAGATATCCAATTTTTTTTTTTTGTTTGTTTGTTTGTTTTTTACATAAAAAAAGTACTATTTTTCCCATTAAGAACAGTCTTGCTACTTTCTACACAGACAGTTTGCTGAATTACTAGCATTTAATTAATCCTGAGGTTAATCTGTGCACAAATACACAATAGAACTGACAAGACAGCAATATTTCATGCCATTTAAAGACACTGACAGTCATACAGCAGGAATTCATGTGGACTGTAATAACCATGAAAGAAAAACAAGATGCACGTGATGCTTATGCTTCAGCAAATACACTGAATTCAATCCAATTTAAATGAATATGAATACATAACAGTACATAAAATGTCAGAGCAATCTGAAAAAGCATGTCAACAGCTACAAGAATACTTGCAAACAAACGACAAGTTTTACAAGCCAACATTTACATACAAATCCACCACACAAATATTAAGGTGACAAAAGAACATACATAAAGAAACAGAAGACATAAAATTACACACACACACTCGTGATCTGATCTGGATGCCTGAGGCCTGTCTGGCATTCCACGAGTTTCATTCATCACTTCTCAGCTCTTCGTCAGGACTAAAAACCAGAGCAGTGTCCATTTGATGACAGAGAGATACAGACTGGACTCTGAAGAAAGGAAGGAGGGACGGAATGAAGAAAGAGCCAAAACAAGCAACGGAAAGTGAAGGAGTGAATGGCGTCAAGAACGATGGGTTCACATTGCTGTTTATCCGGCTGCAATGTGCTGCAAAAAGCTATCAACTCGCCTTTTATGATGACTACACTCTTTCACACAAACACACACTACCTTCTGTCCCCATGGTAACCTGGAGACAAGGGGGGACGGACCTAACTATAGAGATTTTCACCCAGCAACAACACACACTCTGCATCACATATCTCACATAGTTAAATCCACAATCATATATACACACTCACTGAACCCATGACATCAACCGCCTGTGACAACCAAAAATACTTGCTTTGTCCCAGTTGAATGACAGCCAAGTACAAATTATTTGTCCTTTAAGCATCATTCCTAAAAAAAAAAAACACTTGACACTGTTGACTTAAGCTTGACAGCAATAGACAACAGGTGAACTGGCATACATCAGACAACGAGGAGGTAAACGGGAAAATCTTTCAGCCCTTAGGCATGAAGAAACAGGTTTGCAACAAACTAGTGATATATTTGAAACATCAGATCTGATTGTTGGCAAATATGTTTTAGATTTGGTGGGATAGATAGGTTTTCAAAGTACTGAGGAAGGCATGTACTCGCAGGTGGCGATTTGAGTGGGTCCCTGAAAATTTTAAAAATTTTAGAAACAAACTTCTTTTTATTTCTTATAGACTTCTATTTTTTCAATAGTAGTGTAAAACTCTTTGATGCTGGTATTGTATGACATGTTTAAATTTAACTGACATATTTATCTATGAAATTAAACAATTAAAGTTCCAAATCCGAAAGGTTTATTACAAGAAAAATGGGATCTCGTCAGAAGCTAGCTGTATGCACCAACGCTGTCTGAGCATAAAAAAAATGCCAAATGCCATTTGACGTATTCTTCATCACCACCAACAGAGTATGTTTAATTTATCTAATTATAACACGTCCCCTAAAATGTTAAAACATCTAAAAGAATTAGCTCATCTTCAAGGAGTGGGGAAATGTGAGTTTACTTACTATGAAGTTTGTATCAATAATTGCTTATATGAAACCAATGGTTACTAGCTAGTTGTTTTAGTGGTGGCTAAACTAGCATATTGTACAGGGATCCCATTTGCGCAAATACAGGTTGGTGTTCACAATGCATAGTTTTTCATAGGAAAATTAGGTGTATCCTTGGGACACATCAATGGTGAGTTTACTACATCCTTTAAGATATTAATGCATTAGGAATGCGGGATGCATACCAAGTAAGATTATTATTAGGTGTTGCAATGTTTTACACCTGACATAACTATACCAAAAGAAGGGGGTCAGCAATTGCTCTAAACATAACCCAATAACAACATATCTAACAATAGTTTACAATACACTTAGCAGTAACAGTCGATGTTTTTTTCTGTTACTATGTCACATGTGTGGCTCAGCTCGACACATTTTAGGAAACCTGTAGGTTCTTTTCCCCCTGTGGACCTTTCTCCAGGGAGATAAAATTTGTACTTCTACCTCAAAATACTGGGGAGCACCATGTAGATGGTTTCAAAATCTGGCTTTGTAAGTGTGGCGTCAAATTCTTATAGATCTCTCAGTTTCTGCTTTTGTCTATCCCTTTCAAATTTCTTGTGTCTCCTTCTCCAGCACAACCCAAATAACGGGGTTCTGGATTTTATTGTGGGTTATCCATCTGGGATAATGATGATTCATGCTACTTGAGCATCTTTCTCACCATTAGCCTACTGCACAATTAATCTTGGCCCTGTTATATTGGAATATGACCATGCCACCAGTAAAGATAAAACAGAAAATCTACAGAAAAGCTATCTTTTAGGATTTTCTGGTAGTCAGCTGACCTAATTTGCTATCTGGGCCTTAGTGATAACAGGGTTACACAATTTTTTAGTCTCAACTTCCATTTCCATTTACATTGTGCCTGTGCCTGGCAGAGAAGATTTGGTAAGTGTTTTATGAGAACAACCCATGTACTCAACTCTTCTGCTCATCCCATTAATACATATTCCTTACAAATGTGGCACCATCTAAAAAACTCAAACAGTTTTTATAGCTATTTATCAGCAAAATGCATTCTAACAACAAAAATTAATCCAAACCCATGGAGCGAAGTTGACATTGTATTAAGTTTTACAAGAGATCCTCAATTAATCTTTCAAGACTATTCTTCAAAAAACAAATGTCCTTCAAAAGATGGTGATTCAGGGAGGCAGTGTACTTATTCATCACTGTTCTCGAAAAATATTGAGAGGTGATTCTTGGCTTCTTGCGGCCCCTTGGGAAACATATAGTGACATGACTTCACAGAGTAACCAATTTGCAAGATCAGAGGAATGAAACAATTTATATATATGTAATTATCATAGTTTATTTTCTTTGAGAGCAACAAAATTCAGAATTTAAGGATATTTTATATTATAGAAAGCTTGTTTTTAGATGATGTTCAGGAAAATACTTTTGGGCAACTGGATAACACAAACACAATATGGTTTAAACCAAGACACACACTCTGCTATGACATTCTTGCTGCATTTTTACACAACAACAGAACAGTTCACAGCAGCCTTTTATCGTTTAACGTGTCTTCATCTCTTCTACTCTTTCCTCCTTCAGTGTCAGTCAAAAGACACAGGTTTGTTTTGAAATTTTCTGCATTTTCCAAAAACAACATAAACCATCAGCTGGTAGCTAACAACCACTTAACCAGTCAGGAGGTCAACACATGACACCAGTTTAGCTGGAGTACACTTACACACACATACACACACACACTTTAGAAGAAAGGAGCAGTCATATGGCAGATAATTCTCTAAAAAAAATCACTCAGGAGAGAGAAAAAGTTTTACCACAACTAAAAATAAATTTGCTTCGGAGAAGGACGTGTCTTTTCCAGAACCTTCAATTACTCTGATAAAAGACACAAAGAAATATGTACTTTTTCATGTAGAAGGAAGTCTACTGAATAATATCTTTATTATTAATTATTACATTACTATGTTCAGATTTATACTGCATGTGCCCTTTAACTGTGTCAGATTCAGGCTGAAAACGGTACTACCACAAAAAAACTGATCATTTGCCTTTTTTTCTTTTTTTTCTTTTTTTTTTTTGATTGGGTATACGTTCATATATTCCTGAAATGACATGGTGTTTATGTGGACTACGACTTTTTCTAATTTGTTGTATTTCTTGATTTAATGCAAATCTGACGTGTCTTTTTCCCCTTTCGGTTGATTATGTCATTTACTTTTAAAGAGAAGTGTAATTGATATCATAAACAAAGCATTTTTACTCTCTTTTTCTTCTGATGTTTTTAACAATTTTGATGTATATTTAACATGAAATAACATTTTGAACCTGACGAAGATTGCTTCATGCTGTGTGGAGAAATGCCAGATGTCTGAACATATATTTATCTCATACAGACAGAATAAAAAAAGTTTCTCAGTTGTTCTAACGCCTGTGTGAGGCTCTATAAGCCTCAGCAGCACAGCAGATTAGATCTTTTCCTTTTGTAGGGGGGTTGATATAAAAAATAGCCTTTTATAAAAAGCAGGACCAAACATCTGACACACGGTCAGAACACATTTCTCACTGAGAGGTTTAATAATCATTTCTGATCCCTTATGACCACCCAGAAACGGCTGAGGCAAAGCAGCTAATCCAAACAAAAAATAATTACAGTTATACAGCTTAAACAGATAAGTGCACTCATGATACCTATCATCATGTTATAACCATGGCAGATGATGGAAGTCAAGCTTTTCCTTTTATTTGACTTAGATAACTGGTGCTTACTCGCTGCCTTGGAGCAATTCTGTTTTTATTAACTAATAGAAGTATGTAAACTTTAATTAGATTCAATACATTTTGCATTTAGTAATGCTGATAAAAAATCATTGCAACTAATAACACAGAAAAGTAACAGTTAAGCCCAATAAACTGAGAGCTAGGTCAACTGTTAATGATTAACAGTGAAAATATCTAAAGCTCTTTTGTAGGTTTGGATGGCTGATAACTGTCCACCTCACAGGAGGAGAAGCATGAGGTATGAGATTTGCTCCATATTCTATGAAGGAAATAATCTCATGCTGAAGAAAGCCGATTCATCATACCATGACTGGTATGAGAACGGTTACTTTCACACTGCTGCTGAGCAAAGCATGAGGGACGGCAAGAGGGTGCCCCTCACTACTGAGGAAAAGAAGACAAAAGGTCACAAATAGGGCTGCTCGATTATGACAAAAATTATCTCGATTATTTTGACTGATATTGAGATCTCGATTATTTAACACAATTATCCAGTATTTATAAACTACGCTAACCGTCTAATGCACAGTTCAGTTGTTTAATCTGTTTTTACCGCTTATATAGGAACTATTTTACGTTGGCCTCGATGTACGTTTTATGCCAAACAACCGCTGTCAGGCTACAGTGCATTTCTCTCATTCACCTGTGAAAAGACAGCTAATCTGAACCTGCTGGTTAACACGTTGCCCTGTAGCGGTTGGATATTACAGTGGGATATTAAGTGATTTGTATACGAAAATAATGCAGCCAGTTCTCACTGACAATGGTATAAACTAGGTTGTGAAATTCCACAACCGACTGCAATTATTCTACATTGACCTGCAGCCGGAGCCGACTGACACTGGCTGCCTGGGAGTGCTTTAGGATGGGAGAGACTCCCGCTGCTCGTCCGCTACAGTAACTGCAGAACAATATGTGCCTTCAAGTTAGGGCTGGGTGATATATCGAGTATACTCGAGATATCGTGGCTAGTCCCCTGTGCGATATAGAAAATGCCTTTATTCGTCATATTCGAGTATCCTGCTGTCACGCAGTTGTTTTTATCTGTGGGCGGGGTTTTCTCCCTCCTCCTCGACTCTCCACTGCTTTGCACAGAGTTAAAGCAAGCGCACCTAGTTACGTACATAACGTGAGCTACGTGCTACGTCATGAGAGGCAGCGTGTAGCCACTGTTGCCAACTTGGTGACTTACTCGCTAAATCTGGCGAATTTTTTCGTGAAAAGCGACTAGCGACAAATCTAGTGACTTTTACTGGAGTTATTAGAAACTTTCCTGGTGTTTTGGTGACTGACTTTAAAGCGCATATTGTAAAGTTATTGTCAGAACGAGAGTCTCTCCCCGTCCTAAAGCACTCAGTCGCTCCGGCTGCAGCTGCAGCCAGTCAGAGGAGCAGAGAGGACACCTGCACGACTCCACCTACAGTCACAATGAACAGCCAAATCCGCCACTGATCCCGCTCTGGATTACAGAGTGGGACGGAAATTACAAAGTTTTTCACGTCACGCAAAAATAATTAATTCTATTTGATTACATTCACAGCCTCTGTCACTGACTCACCTCATCCATTGCGTGTGTGAGACACAAGCTAAATATCTATCTAGCTCGTCATGTCTCTAGAAAGTACAGAAAGGAGTGGGAATCAAATCCTGAATTAAAAGCTGGCTGAAGCCGTTTATTGGAGACGATACGAGGACATTCTGCCTGTATTATAAGACTGATTTCTACGCTAAACTAAAAAATACAGACAACTCAAAAACGTATCCATAAAGCAAAGCCTTTAATAGTTAATAATAGTTCATCATTTGAAAATTCACCCCCTAGAGCCCCCTTTTTCATACGTTGCATTTATTACATCATGCAAAGTCACTTTTTGTTTTAAAATTACATGTTTGTGCAACTGCTTTAACTGTTCAATAAATACGATTTTGATCAGTTTGCTTAATTACAGTTTCATCCTTTTGGCATAAATGTTTAAAATCAGCATATCTTAATGCAGTCTGAACAATTATGTTTTAATGTAGACACAAAATCATCTTACTGATGTGATTGTGAGAACCAAAGCATTCATTCAAGACTGAGGTAAATATCGAGATATATATCGTATATCCTGACATGCCATAAAAATATCGGAAGATTACTAAAAGGTCATATCGCCCAGCCCTACTTCAAGTCAGTTGCCAAAACACCAGAAAAGTCTCCAATAATTCGAGTTAAAGTTCCTAGATTTGTCCCTAAGCGCTTTTAACATAAAAAGTTGCCAGATTTAACAAGAAACTCGCCAAGTTGGCAGCAGTGTCTGAATAAAACCAAAGCGGCTGTGGGAGGAGTTTACAGCACAGCGCTGCAATGCCAGTGACGCTGGATTAGCAACTGAAGACAGCAGGAGAGGAAACTGCAAAGAGAAAAATAATTGCACCCTTTTATTTTTATAATCGTTGAGAACTCAGATTAAAATCCTATCAATCGCCCTGCCCTACTCATAAATGATCATTTTTACCAACCAATCTTTATTTAGGCGGGTTTTTTTGTTTGTTTTGGGTTTCTTTGTTTTTTGGTTTTTTTTTTACCCAATGAAGATTGAAACTGAACCAAAAATGATCAGGTGGTGAGGACATCACATCTTGCTAGTGTACCAGGCTGGTTTAACAGTGGTTTAGGAAATCATCACCAATAATCTTTAGTTACACACATTACAAACCACCAGAGCACACAAACAGGTCAGCATGATGGCAGGTCATTAAAATTATATTCTTTTTTTTTTATCTTCATCTAATATATCTAGCCACTTGATACAATTTCAAGAACCATCAAACAACTTCCTTGACATTTGTACACAGTTCTTGCACATGACAACTGGATAGGAAGCGCAGTAGATCAATGCAATTTGACCCTAAAGGCCAAATCCTGTTTCATACTAATTGACTATACCACACCATCTGATTGGACCAAGAATAGTAAAGAAAAGAGAACATCAGTTTAGGATACACTATTTGACCGCACGGCAAGCTGTTATGATATGCAAATCTTAGCATTTAGAACTGCATATCGATGCAGTGAATCAGCTGAGAATAAATCTTGTGAAAACATAACAGACTTAAAAGTTAAAGCAGTTTCTGACAGACTGTTTAGTACATCATGCTGTTAAGCTGTTTTTTCAGCTTATGCCAGATTTAATAGTGTGACATAGTTTTACTCAAAAGTTCACCTGGAGTGCTTTTCAGACATGATGCTGGCATTTAAAACTGGGAGAGCACTTCCAGAGCTCCTCTTAAAAAGACTAGATGAAGAGAAAGCAGGAAGGAGTTTGGTCCTAGTGTGTATCAGAGCAGGGAGCCAGCTCACAGAAACCTGGACTCCTGCCACCATTTCCAAAAGAGGCTGTTAGCTGCTACTGGGAACAGAGAGAATGTTTTATCAGTGAGCTTATTCCTGCAGCACCATGTCTGTGAATGCACACATAAACAGCAAAAGCTCCCACCCTCCCTTAAAAGTCCCACCTCCCCACTACAAGGTCAAGTTAATTTATTTTGATCTCATTTTCTATCGCCTACAGCACCAAGTCAAAACAGAAGTCATTTAAAGTCATGTTTCTTCTAGAACAGGTTTGTAATGTCCTCACTAATTAAAACGGAACAGTCAGATATTATTTATTCAATTTAGATGATGGCATGTCATCGCTGCTGCCTGTGTCACACTGTTTGCATCAGGGTGAATCTCATAAACAAAGACATGTGAGAGGACATGCCGGTGAAGACACTTCTGCCAAAGTCACAGAGTGAACGCTTGAACACACATAAAACAAGCTGAAAATCAGACATCAAAATGATAGGGTTTTTTTTGTTTTTTTTTTAAACTCTTCCATGAGGTGAAGACAGAAACACTCCTGGAAGAGGAGTATTTTTCCTGTTCCAGTGCTATACTGAGCACCATGCCCATCACAGTACAGCTGAACAAACTGAATCTGACATCATATCATATCATATCATTTCTAAAATGTATTAAAGTTTAAAGCTTGTTACATACTCCACGAGAAGTGAGAACTTTTTTCTTGTTCTCGAGGCTCCGAGAAGAAAATGACGTCATTTTGTTCTCACGGACGCGTTTGAAGACAGTTCTTGACACACCGGGCTGGCAGAACTTTTTTCTTGCGGAGCACCGAGAAGTATCGTGTGACTGGTCGGACATTGGAGGTGGGCGTGGTTAACACAGAGAAAGCATGAAGCGGAGTTGCTGCTTCTGCGTTTTTACTGTTGCAGGTAAAATGGATTGTTTTAATAAACACAATCGACGTGCTTCTCGTGGAGTATGTATGGACCTGACAAGAAGACGTTTTTTCTTGTTCTTGCAGCCTCGAGAACAAGAACTCAGTTCTTGCTTCTCGTGGAGTATGGAACAGGTTTAAAATAGATGCAATATTCTGTGTAGGTATGGTAAAATTCACCACATTATTTTTATTTAACCTGAAGAACATTTAAAGCGACTCCACCAAATGAAAGAGTCTTCATCGGGACTTTTCAAAAGTTTAACGGTCTTCTGTAGCAGTGGTATGTGCTACAGCATCATCTATGGAAAACTAGCCTATGATCAAGTCTGGAAATGCTACATAACCTCACAGTTTGGAGCTGTTGCAACAGAAATAAAGAAATGGTCATTATCACATAAGTCAATTGTAATGCTATAATGGTAGATAACCCGTTACCAGAGTTCATGAATATATAATTCAGCAGTACAGATTTAAGGTTATTAATTTTTACATCCTGCTTGTTGTTCACCTGTTGACTACAGTTCATTTAGGTCAACATGAACAAAAGAAAACAATTTTCTATTCTGTCTTTTGTGCATCACTCTCCCGAAGAACTTTGATATTGTTCAGCCATAATCGGAATGTTAATCTGTCCAAAGTTCCTGGGATACTTGGACTGATTTAGTTGCCTGTAAGAAGCATGTGTATAAATATAGCTGATGTTGGAAAGGATGATGTAACTGGCATACAGCTACGAAATGGGCTTTCACAGCTGAAACTTTGATTTCCAATTAGTTGGTATTCATGGCAATCTTCATACCACAGTATACAATAAATATGGCATAATGCTGCAATCTAGAGATGCGCCTATCCACTTATTTCTCTTCAGATACACCACAACCTTCTGCAGTTATTCTACAATGACCTGCAGCCAGAGCTGACTGACACTGGCCGCCTGGGAGTGCTTTTGGACGGGGAGAGACTCCCGCTGCTCGTTTGTTACAGTAACTGCAGAACAATATGTGCCTTCAAGTCAGTCGCAAAAACACCAGAAAAGTCTCTAATAACTCCAGTAAAAGTTGCTAGATTTGTTGCTAGTCGCTTTTAGCAAAAAAAGTTGCCAGATTTAGCAAGAACAGTGGCTGAATAAAACCAAAGCGGCTATGGGAGGAGTTTACAGCACAGCGCTGCAATCCTAGTGACGCTCGATTGGCAACTGAAGACAGCAGGAGAGGAAACTGCAAAGAGAAAAGTAATCGCACCCTTTTATTTTTATGATCGTTGAAAACCCAGATCGTAATTGAGGTTGAAATCTGATTAATTGCCCAGCCCTAGCTGATACCAATCAAATATTCAGATGCAAAATGTGTCAACCCACAGCAATCCAAAACGCAAGGCTGGAAAACTGTCAGAATCTTGGTAAATTAAGCTAAAGGTGTTTTTGGAGGACTCGGCACTTACATGCTCCAAATAAGGTTCTTTTGCCAAAATAAAGCCATATTCGGATTTTAAATGTGAGATGAGTTACAACTTTGTTAGGTAGATTAGAATAAACAAACATGTTTGGTAAAGGAGAAAAAATGAAATAGAGAAAGTGACCTTCAACAAGGAGAACACTAATAACGATTGCGATTAGCACATTTAAGGGAGCTATAATTGTGTTCAGCAAACATTGATCATTTTTAGGTCCAATTATAATTTTAAATCTAGAAACTAATCAAGTAAACAGGGGAGTTTATCAAATCTTTGGATTAACTGCTCTACCTTAGTGACCAACTACAGTCAGACACAGGAGCTGTTGCCCTGGGTGATGCAAAGTCTGGTGAGATACAGGAGCAATGGCTTCAGGTCCATCTTGAAAAGGGAGGACCTTACTTTCCAGTATTCCTTTCAAGAGTCACACATCTCCAGCAGTCATCTCCAGAAACTAAAAAGCTGAAAGCAGCTTTTTAAAGCTGTACCTGTCCTCTCAGACCAGGTTATTGGTAACTCGCGATTTTTTCCAGGAGCTTTGGTGTGGGGGTCTATCTGGGCCAGTTCAGGGGCAGAATTGCATATTTTCGCACATGAGGTCTTATAAATAAGTTGCAAAAAGAGCTGCATGGGTCTTGGACATTCAATTCCCTTGGGGAAGCTAATCCCCTGAATGCTGCAGCCTCTATGTCTCTCCACCAGAACAGTTGGCTTAGGCTTTAAATTCTTGTTATCAGTTTGAAGTGAAGTGCATACATTTCTACCTCCTTCAGCCACCAGTGAACAGCATTTTCTTTTACATTTTCTTTTTGTTGTGGTGGATAGTGACAATAGTTTGGACTCCATCCAATTTGTTGTGAAATTCTTGGAAGAAAGTCTTGAGTTTCGAGAGCAGCACTGATCTGTGGTCAGCTAGAAGATCTGTGATGTTCCATTTGCTAACATGGCCTCATGGTCTCAGACTTTTCACCTGGTTTAGTGGTTTTTAGAATCAATGTAAGCAGTGACACCAGGCCATGATGGCTTAAATGATTAAACTAAACAAGGGACGGAAAAAAAAAAGAAAAAAAAAAGACAAATACTGTCACGAACAAAAGCTAGGTGAAGTACTTTAGAAAGGTAGTTGTAGAAGGAGCTAGAGTCTGGTCCATCTCTAGTCCATGCATTCACACAAAGTTAATTTGTTGTTTATGTTAATACCTTAAGAAAAAAATAACACTTTAAATTCCACAGATTGCTGTCTTTGCATCAAGACTGACAGGCCTACTTTATAAAAAATGCTATCAGTTCTATAGTATCTGAACACTTATGAATACAGAGTACAAGTACATGCACATGGTATTGGTGCATCCATAAAAATATATTTTTTCATCATATTCTTCTGTGTATCAGAATGCAGTATTAGTACAACTAAGCACACTCACAGACACACTGCCAAATCCCAGTCTGCTAGGGTGCTCCTCTTGCCAACAGCATCCTATCCTTTGCATGCACACACTCAGATTTAAAGTGTGTTGGAGAGTCTGTGTAACAGCATCCCTCTATTGAGATGGTATTCACACAGAGACCATTATGATGCCTCGAAATACTGAAACCAAACAAAAAGATCTGATATACTGCTCTCCACCAGCTGTCTGGTTGACCAATTGGCTCTTTGGCTGTCTTTAATCATAGACCAAACATCCATGATGTAGCAGTAAAGCTTTATACTGGCCAACACAAACTGACTCACTGCCTCAATCATAGCAACCTGAAAATAGTCTGTCTTGAAAAGGCATTGGCCCTCTGTATCTTCAGCTCCATCGCTCAAGATACGTTTAGCAATCAAAGAAACAACTAAAGTGAAATCTGCTTTTCAAATTCTAGATGCAGACATCCAAGGCCAGCAGCAATCCAATGACTCATCTTCTAGGTTCTGTGTCCTCATTACAACCCAACAACTAGACCGGCAATAACATGATCTCTCACCAACCACAAACAACTGATGTGCATCTACATAGGAAAACTTCCATGATAATAACAGATGACATACATGTTAGATTATCTGACTAGAATTTTTATGAGATTGTGGATTATCAGTTGCACTGCCTTCTATTTTCTTTTATGTACAGTAAACAAAATTTTCTAACTAACAGATTAGTTTATTTTTAAATTCAACTTCACAAGTTACAGGTCACTTTAAAGCTGGGGAAAGTTTTAAATGATTTATTCTGGTTTCATTAACAAAAAGAAAATTAGCATTTTCACAGGCGCATTTACACCTTTGTAAACCATTTGAGCTTACTGAAAAAACTACTATCATAATTTTATATATATATATATATATATATATATATATATATATATATATATATATCACCGTTCATTAAATACTACCACAAACACCACCATCAGGTTGCTTGTGAGTGCTGTCAAGTCAAGAAAAGTTACATCAGTGATTCCCAACTTGAGGTTCCAGACATCCCAGAGAGGGCCCCAAAGACCACAAGGGGTTCATAAGGCTTTTTTTTAATATATATATACTTGGCACAAATACTCACTTGCTGCCTGCCCAAACCAGAGGGTTCAAGCTTTTAAGGCTCTTAAACCATTTGTTATAGTTTCACAACTGTATGGGTTTCCCCTACATTCTTTTCATCTCTTACATCTCGATCCCGCATGGAGTGTGGGCCCAACATAACAAATTAATTATTTTGGCCTGAACTAGAACAAACAGATAGCGGAGCCATCAGTATGGAAAATGACAGCCAATTTAGTGCTAACATCTATCACGCTTTCATAGCTGCAACACCGTTGGTATTGTGCAGCAGTACGTTTGCATACCAGCAGAATTTTAAAATAATTAAACACTACCTTTTTTCTGTGAATTACTGACATGTCTGTATAAATAATGCAGCAGCATCTGTCATGAAAACCATAAATTTAAGACAAGCTGTAAAGTATTTGGTGGTGGAGTTACAACACAGTTCCTAAAGTTACAACAACATCCGGCAAAAGGATTAGTTTGGTCTTATCTGGTCAAATGGCACGAGTTAAGTTTCAATATACATGCTCATTGAATGGCTGAATGAATGAGTGGATAAGTAAGTGATAAAGGAGCATTACTGTGATCTCTACTGTGAGTCTTACGTCTGACTGAACTCACCACTTATCTGACTGCACAAGTGTAATGAAAATAACTGTATTTCACAAAGTTTCTGCATGTGTTGTGACAGTAAGCCATTAGATGCATTTTTTTAAACTACTTCAAAAAGATACATAAATTCAAGAGTAATCTTGTATTTCACTGACCTGCTATGCGATTCAAATGCAATTAATCAAAATTATGCCTTTACAAAACTTGAAATCATTAGATTTTTTTTTTTTTTTTCCCCAAATCAAGTTCCTCCCCTAATATTTATGTGTGCATATTTTTTGCAACTCTCAAGGTATTATATTTTGGAATTTATAGTTTTAAAGAAAAAAAAAATCCGCTTTCAAAATAAATAAACTTAAAATCAAGCACTATCAAATTCTAGCCTCTGAAATATTTATAGTCAAACCTTTATTGATAATTTTATTTTTAATTTTCAGGCTTAGTTGACAAAAAGTTAGCTTTTTCTCAGTTTTTTAAAAAGTTTTGAAGAAAAAGTAATAAACTATAAATAGCACTGTAATTTCAAGTGACTACTGATTTTTTTTAAGTGAGAAACCAACTGGTGTCTCGCAAGCAGGAAGCATGATGTGCTCTCATCTGTTTCAGCAGTTCCCAAACTGTAGTCCCAGGACCTTCATAATAAAGAGAGAAGCAGCTGTGTCTGATCTGACCTCCCCATGATGGCTGCTGCTTAAAATATACCCTCCATTATTTTTTTTCTCCGAGTCCCTCAAATATTTATCACACCAGCTGTTCTCATGCCAGTTTATCCTGCGTTTATAGGAGAATATCAAGGCTTAAGTCTCAGCAGGAGCTTATAAAATCCGCAGGCTACCATACACCATATCCAAGTTTGCCATTTGTTACAATTCTATTTTAGCCAGGCTGCAAAACTACAAATCTGGCCAAACGTAACAGTTGATTTTTTCCTGACTTTAAGAAAACTTCTCTGAAAAGTGACCATGTTTTACTCTCATTAAAGACTAGGGTATTATGAGGTCAAACTCTAGTTTTACAATCAAAATACAGCTCAATCTTTTGCACAGGCTGACAAATTCAATTAAAAAAAAAAGCAATATGCTTGATGATCCAAGTGACAGCTTTCATTCACAGACCAGTTATACCCATTTCTCTCTGGTGCACCCTGTTTGACAGACAAAAGCTTGACTAACAAGCCATCACAAATACAAAGGTATATCACAGCAAGTCACATGACAATGTACCTTATTCTCTTTTTCGTTGCAGAGCTGTATACCAAAACATAATGGCAACTAATTAAAATTAAAATATAGCAAACATGCATAGTTTCAACATGAACAGAAAGTGTCTTTTAACTACCGTAACCAAAATTGCAAACTCATTCAACATCGTTCTTACAGCAAGAGGAACCTGAAGTTATGAGATACTGGTTAGGCAAGAAAGGTCTGCGTTGTCGACATTTCCATAATTTGACTGCAGTGCATTTTGAATTAGTTGCTTATTTGTATGCAATACTCAGTGTCATTTTAAAAAGTAAATGATGTTTAGTAAACAGTTTATGCATGTAGTACATTTACTGCAAAAATAAGAAAAAAAATAAAAATTAGAGTAAATTATACTTAATATAGACTCAAAAAGCCCTGTATTTATGTATCACAACTCATATCATTATGACAAGAAGAATGTTAGAGCTGCACATTATACCACAATGCACATGTGTTCCTGCAATGTAGGAGGCAAACGAACTCATGGGTACCTGACACATTCATTCTATCATGTTTGCACATGACAAAATGAAATATTTACTCAGGACCTAGCTCTGTAAAAACAAGCAATAAAATGACAAGAATGACTCTAAGGAATAAACAAAAACCATACTTGTAACATTGACAAAAAGAGATCAGTGCAGGTTAACTGTCAAAAGGAAGTCCTGTCTTTGTGTTAAGTGCTTTTCAAGTCATCTGCTGAAGAGTCCTGCTTATCTGTTTTTTTATCTTTTGCATGTGTGCTACATTGTCAAGACTAAAGACAACAGAAGAAAAAAAGACAATAAAACACAAAAAGTCAAATTGAACAGACAACAGACTGTTACATCGCGCATGGCAACAACCTGTCTCATTTTGGCTTTCACCCACTCACAACAAACTTTGCTCATTACATTAATTTGTATTAATCTGTTCTTCATCATTTTTACTGAATCCAAAACCACTTCCATATTACTGGTAACCAGCTTACAGGTGCATTACAGCTAACGACCTGTTCGGTAGATGAACAGCTTAAAAATCCCCCATGCATATTACAGAGATTGACATTTAATCGCAATCTAATTTTAAAATTGTTTCAACTGGCCCACCTTAATCAGAAGCCAGATCTACTAAACTTGGAAAGTAACAGGCCCCAGGTTTATCACCCCTCTAAAGATTTCCTGTGGTTTCTTACACAAAGACACATCTTTCCTAATCTGACTTATCAACCATGCCACTATTTCTCCCACTCCCAAACCATAGTATAAAAACCAACTATGGCCTAATTACTGATTGTCATTTTTATTGATCAACTTTATATATATGTGTGGCATTTAATGCATTTATTACAGAGCAGAGCTGACATTTTAAATGTTTGCAGTCAAACATGGGCCGGGAATGATCTGGTTCATCCATTGCAATGAATATGCATTTTGAGTTCCTTTATTTCTATGGAGGGAAAAAAGAGTTTGATTGGGGAAAAAAATTATGACACTTTGATGAAACTTCCACAGTAATTTGGAAGACGGTGTAGGCGTCACCATCTCCCCTAACATCAGAAGTTAGCACAAGACTTTATTTAAAACCTATCAGTGACAAGGTTCACTAAATTAGCTAGCAAAACAAACATAACAACCCTATGCTGTTCTATAAATGGACAGCTTCGGGTGATAAACCAGTCACCAAAATAATTCATTCCACTTTTTAAATGCAGAACATGGAGCACCTTTAAAACTTTTTAAAACAACTAATCATTAAGGATGATTGTGTATGTCCAAGTCTTCAGGTGGAACTGTTTAAATCTTGAGTGCAATTAAATCAAATTGCCAATGTGTTAGTCTATCCATGGCTGTGCATTATCCCTAAAGAGAGGAAAGGATGATGCTACTAATGTTATAAATAGCTAATGCTTTGTGCACACACACACAAACACATACAGGGTATTTCGAAGTCACTGCATGCCACGTAGAAGGGGTAATCCCTATGCTGTCTCAGCCTGTTCAACCTGTCCTCCAGAGAACATACAGACATAAAACAAATGCTCTGATTTGATCTTAGGTGGGTAGAAGTAAGGGAAAAAACGTGGAGGAGGGTACAGTGCCCTAGTAGATATTTTGAAGATCATGACAGGGAAAATTACAATTGGTTTAGTTTCCCGTATGTGTTGGATAAAGATGAGATCTGGAGACTACAAAGGCATAATTAACAATACCTTCATTCTCATTCATTCAAACTCCATGCCCAAAGAATGTGGGCACTCCTGTCCCGAATACTTTTTATTACTCTTGCGAGGATAAAGAAGTTTCATCCTTTACCGATTGTCACTCCGAACCAGTTAGTGTTGTAGTCACGTTGCCTGACTTTTTTCACTGAGGGAGTGCACCCAAAAATGCAAAGTAATAAAACTGCATAGAGGTCAAGAGCTTGGGGTTTTTCCTGTTGATTTGTCAACTGGGTGTTGGCAGATTACATTTAATGATTTCCTAATGAACAAAAAGACTTACATTCCTCACAAAAAACTTCACAAAAAGTCATTGTGTAATTGATACAGCTGACACAAAAAGTTAAACTCTTCTGATAAATTTGATTTTTGCTTCTTGAGGATGAGCTGAGCTTGGGAATTTACTTCTAATGCTGCAAATAAGGGCAACTTTGTTTTCAAGTTATTTGTAAAATGCAATATTCCAAACAAGGAAGTCATGTAACAAGAATCAGAAAAAGAAAACTATATTTAGAAAAAAAGAGGTCTGTTACCAAAGTGAGTATATAAAATGTTTAATTTCCTCCCCAAACTGTTTCGCATCTTTGCAGTTTCAAATTCTGTAAAAATCCCATTTTACATAGAAACTCAAACTAGTTCAGTAGCTCAACCACCTAATAAATCCAGAGTAAATCCCCATTTTAGTGATTATTCAAACTGAACGGGTATAAAAACAAGTCCAAGGATTAAAGTCTTCAACAGATTTCTTAAGTTTCATTTTGTCATCACGTCTTAAGTTTGGCTCACACAACAAACAACTTTGCCCTAAATCTAACAAGTTATAAATAAAAATTAAACATATCATGTCAGACTATTAGAAAATTATCTTCAAGAAGACACAGATTTAAACACTTAAGTTCTGCTGAGCTATAATGACAGTCTTTTCACCCACTTAATTTTGATAGCTCTTATTTTCAAGGTGGATAATGAATCATTTAAGATTAGTGTTTGATAAATCTAAAGGATGAAACATTTTTATGTCACAAGTTTCCCTCCAAACGTACAGCTTCAGTGTAGAGGAAAACTAGAAGCTGGAAGTTTTCATGAGGTTTTTGTTTATACTCAGTTTTAATCAAAGGCCTATTCAATTTGACATAAAATCTTTTTATGGGTGATATGTGACAAATGTGCCCATGCTATTAGGGACTCTAGTAAATGGACTGCATTTAAATCATATTTTACATATAAAGCTTTTTTTTCAAACACTGAAAAACACACGGATAAAAAACATTAGGTGTTCATCATCTTGCGCAAAGACACTTCAATATTCCTCTAGGATGAGGAAGCAGGGATCAAGCTACCTACTAGTGTCAACAAATCAATTCAGGGTTTTCATGAGGAGAAAGCAGGTTGGTTAAAGAGCGTGTATATATAAAATCCTGGAGGGAAGTCAATCATGACAGTAAACTGCAAATATTTTACTGTTTCCTTACCTTGCCAGTCTTGTGGTCAAACCATACGAGAGCATGATTCCTGGACAGCACCTTACAGTCAAAGGTGGCATTGTTTTGGGCCGGACGGCACCGAGCCACCGACCTGCCGATTTTGACTGGCTCATCCAGGTACACATGCCGCTCCTGGAATGGGTGCGAGTTTGGTCGGCAGGCGAATACAGCCAGCGCTGAAGGCATTGATTTTGGCTTGAGAGTATTACTCCAACCAGACACAAGGGACAGATTTTCTTGATCCAGATTGGCAGGGTTTTCTTGCAATCCCCAATGAAAAATCTACAATATCTCTGGCCTATATGTAGGCAGAATTCTAAGTCCTGTAATCTTCTAGGCACCAACTGATAAGCATTGTCCACAGTACACACCCCAGACAGCACCGCTTACCCACTTTGAATCAACAAGACACTCCTGTGTTTGAAAATAATGAAAATAAAAAAACAAACCCACACGTATAAAAAACAAAAGACATTCCTTTCATTGACTGTCCACTAAAGCTACATAACTACACTTAGATCTGTCAGCAAACACTATGTACAGACCAAGGTGCCATGTGTCAAGACATACATGACTGAGTATAGCACTGACAGTCTGGCAAACAGCCCCTCACGTCCATCAAACTATTCAAGCAGTCAAACAGGCGAAAGAACCAATTAGTTACCAAACTTGATCCTCAGTACTACAAAACACCAGTAGTTCACGTCAATAATCTGAAGTCTAAACCAGCTAACTCGGTTAACATCTACGGTAACATTTAATCGATTTATTGCGCGCTTTTGAGCTGCGATGTCTTCACCTACAGCAAGCTAACGAGCACACACCACTATGCAACACTTCAGCCGGTTTACACACGTTTAATGATGTATCATCTACTGCCTTATGTGCCATCTGAAAACAGACATAATCAGTTACCTTTTTGCCCTGATACAGGGAACCTCACTAGCTACCTAACGTCACCTCTCAGCAGAAAACACCTACGAAATCGCTACCGACACCTAGCAGGACTGAACGCCAGAAGAACCTGAGTTATGAAACATTACCGGTCATTTCAAGCGAGCCATTAAGTAGTTACAGCTTCCTCTCTGTCTGAATCATCCCTTCAGGACACTTAGCTGGAATGAATCTGGGATTAGCAGGTCGCCTTATTTAACTAAAATGCTAATTGGCTAGCTGGTGGACAGACGAAGTGCTAACTCTCGGCCAACGTTTTCTGGCGTTGGACCAGCAGGCTAAGCTAAGCTAGGCTACTGAGTGCTGACAAAGTTATCATTCAGGTCCATAAATGTTTCTCGCCACCCTTCTCAACCAGTTGGCTTACCGAATGGATGCAATATGCCATCCCTATCTCCGATAACAACTACAATCACTAAGCTAGCGTGTCTGGGCTGCTACAGAGTACTGCAAGCGAACATTAGCATGAAGGTGAGCTACCTAGCCACTAGCCGGCTAACTGACTGTCAGAGCAGACAGACGCGGAAAAATCAGGGGAGTTTCTTGACTGCGGCTCCTTGCGCATCACACCAAAAGGTTTATCTTCCAGGGAAACGTCGGCAGAAGCAACCAGTTACGCCGTCGTCGCCTTTTACAGTCCAACTTGCGTTTGCCGTGATGGTTTTATGTTACACCCGTCGCCTTCCTACATTTTTCTGGAAGGAACCTAGAAGAAGTTGTCCTCCTCCGCAAGTCCCAGCCGCCATACTGAAACTAGAGAGCAGACAGGCGTGGTGCGTTCACTGACCGAGGAACATCAACTCTGTACGCGGCTCCGCTGAGCTCATTGCTCGTTACATCCTATGGCAGTGGAATGAAGATAGATAGATAGATAGATAGATACATAGATACATAGATATATTATATACACTACTCACAAAAAGTTAGGGATATTTGGCTTTCAGGTGAAATTTATGGAAAATGCAATATGTTCATGCTACAGTGATATAATATAAAAGTAAGACATTTAAGTAGAAGGATGCACTACTGATTTCCTCATCTCAAAAAATTCATTCAACACAAAAGGTAACAACAATGGTAGTTACACCACAACAAAAAATTTGAACGTCTCAATATCTCGTCATGTGCCCTTGAGCATCAATTACAGCTTGACAACGACGTCTCATGCTGTTCCAAGGCAACTTATTGCCTGCTGAGGCATGGCATCCCACTCTTCTTGAAGGGCAGCCCTCAGGTCATTGAGGTTCTGGGGTGCATGGTTTCGAGCCTCTACACGACGGCTCAGCTGATCCCACAGGTTTTCAATGGGATTCAGGTCTGGAGAGAGTGCAGGCCATTCCATTTGAGGTACACCAGTTGTTCCCTGATGATGCGGCCTCGATGAGCAGGAGCATTGTCGTCCATGAAGATGAAATTAGGCCTGTGCTGTTCATGTAGGGGCACAATCACTGGATCAATGATATTCAGGTAGTATGGGCTTGTCACTGTACCATTCACAAAGTGTAGGGCAGTTCTGTACCAAGTGGACACCCCTGCCCACACCACCACCACCAAAAGCTCGCCTGGTGACAACAGTGGCTGATGCATAGCGCTCTCCCTGACGTCTCCAACATCGTTGCCGGCCATCATTTCTGCTCAGTGTGAATCGACTTTCATCAGAGAACAGCACTGAGGCCAACTGGTTCCTCGTCCAGCGTAAATGCTCCCTGGCCCATGTAAGACGATGATGTCTGTGCCTGGTGGTGTGGTCAGGTACCCGTGCAGGTCGTCTAGCACGCACACCACGCTGATGTAAATGGTTTCGAATGGTCTGACGTGACACTTGGGTGCCTCTCACCTCTCTTAAACGTGCCTGGAGTTGAGTGGCATTCATCATCCGGTTTCTCAGGGCAGTGTTCACAATGTAGCGGTCATCAGCACGGGATGTGGCCAAAGGACGTCCACTTCTAGGCCTTTCTGTGACTCTTCCATTCTCTCCATATCTCTGTTGCAACCTGCTGATGACACTCTGTGACACTCCAAGCTCAGTGGCCACTTCTGTCTGAGAACGTCCTGTTTGAAGCATCGCAATGGCAAGGGACTGTTGTTCCATTGTTAGGTGTCGTCTTGGTCTCATGATGTCCAAATGTGAACAGCATGATGAGGACAACTGTTTAAAGACCAGCTCTAATTGAACCAGGACATTGATTGGTCAATTCAAGGATCACACACCTGCCGTGATTTTTGCCGTTTAGCTCCTTGTTAGAGAACAGCAACTTGTGCAAAATTTATTGAAACATTTAACAGTTGGACATGTGCATTTCAAAGCTTAGAGAAGATGACATTAAGTTCACCTGTACAGGTTTGAATGCATTTTAGGCTTGTTGTGAAATTTCACCCAAAAGCTGAATATCCCTAACTTTTTGTGAATAGTGTATATATATATATATATATATATATATATATATATATATATATATATATATATATATATGCAGTATATATCTATGTGTGTGTGTGTGTGTGTGTGTGTGTGTGTGTGTGTGTGTGTGTTTATTTTTTTTGTATTTCTTATTTTGTTTATTGGTACACTTGTGCTCATATGTATTCATACCCTTTCATTAAAGAAAAGGCTGAATTTACAACAGTAACTCAAACAACTGGAGACTTAAAATAGGATGCAATAGCTAAAAATTTGCAAAAATATAATTTAGTAGCCTAATATAAGACACTGTTTTGTTTTTTTTTAATTGAATTAAGTTGAAGAAAGAAAAAAACAAACAAATTGGTCCTGGACAAATTAGAGCACTTTTCTGTTGAACAGTGGAACAAAATACCTGTCAACAGGTGCAGAAGTCTGACTGAGAGGAACAGAAAACACCTGACTGTAGCAGAAACAAACCACAAAATCAACAAAATATTAGTTTATGAGTGATGTAATATGTAATAATTTATCTTATTTGTTTGCTTTTTTTAAAAGAAAAATTTCTATTGAACCAGAATTATAAAAACATGTAATAATTTTCATCACAAATTTTATTTTATTGTTACTTTAGTCAGTTTCAGCTTATTTTACAGACAGCTGCTTTTTTCCTTCTTTAATGAAAGGGTATGAATAAATATGTGCACAACTGTTTATAGCTGTACATTTTGTAGAATTTGAATTGTTTTATCACGGATGGAATGGTTTCAATCAAACATGAAGTAGAAAACTTTTTTTTTCTTTTGAAAAGTTAATCAGATAATCATTAGATGCCGTCTAAATATATCCCCTGTCTGTAAAATAGCTTAACTCCTCCACGTGGTGAAAATAATCTTTGTAATTTCCCCAAATTCTTTACAATATCTTAATGAGTACACAAAACTTCAATTTCCAAAAGAAGGTTTTATCCAGGTGACTTGCTCTAAGGACTGGGAGAGCAGGGTGGAGAGGGGTGGGGTAGAGTGCCGTGGGAGGAGATCAAATTCTGCTTATGGCTCCAAATGATGGTGCTGTGTTCTGGTGAGCTAACAGCTGAGACAAAATCAATGCTGTGTAAGACAATAGAACAGAACAGTTAGAAACATTACAATGCAATTCCCAGTTACTGTAATTCACTTTGCTTAAAGGGTCATTATAAACCAAAGTATTGGTCCATCTGACTTGGAAGAAACCAACCTAATTTATCTGATATGTACTGCAACAATGACAGAAAACTCTTTATTTAATAACTTTGATTTAATAGAAAAAAAAAAAAAAAAAACAGACGTTTTTCCAAGTACCTGAATTTATAGTTCAGTTGGTAAAGTAAATATTAATTTATTGTTTAACTAATTAAAACTTATGGGATAAATTCTCTCTGAAACCATTTTCAGATTTACGATAAATTAAGGAGAGGGCTGTAGATTTAGCATTAAAATGACTGTCTTCACAATCTCAAATGAGACATATGCAAGTTTATATATATATATATATATATATATATATATATATATATATATATATATATATATATATAAAATACCTAAGGGAAGAGTTGCTAATGAATAATTAATGGAAAAAGCCCAATATTATATTAAAAATAGGGAAATTACTCCCAGTACTGACACTACAAAATGCACATGCTATAGTTTCGAACTGTGATAACCTTTTAAAGGAACAATAGAATAATAATTGTCCTTTAAGGCTTCAAATGCATATACAGATACCTCTTTACACTTCTTTATTTATTTATTTATTTATTTATTTATTTATTTATTATTATTATTATTATTATTATTATTATTATTATTATTATTATTATTATTATTATTATCATCATTATTATTATTATTATTATATAAGAACTAAAATAACAGCATCATTTATTCATACAGTTAGTTACAGACAAGACTACTATTCAATAGCAGATGAGATTGATGGAAGGGGACAAGATTCAAAGAATTATTGGCCTAAAAGAGAAAAATATGAGTTTAGAAAATTAAACTAAATTTGTGGTATTTTCCTTTTGAAATTCTTTTCCAGCTAAGTTCTTTTAACAAAACACACAGTCAAAAGATCAGGTCGCACATAAGGGTATGTAGTCCTCCTGAAGGTGTTGGCAGGTCTGGAAGGCCTATATATTGATGGTGAGTTTACTTGGGATCACATTGATTACCAGCCTGCTCCTAAAATACTACAGTGAAGGACAAGAAAAGGACAGAACAACTGTCAAAATGTGGACCTATGAAGACTTGTAGATGGTTGGAAGTCCAAGACTTAGCCACAGAGAGCCTGGTCCTAGGCTCTGCAGCCCCCCTACAGAGCAACCAGAAGACCAGCTGTCACAATGCCCACAGTCTGGCTATTATTTAAGACTTAACTGCATCTTAAGTGTTTAGCTTCTTAGCCCAGCTTGACATCACTGAGTCCAGTTAACAGATGCTAAGTGTTACACTTAAAGATGAGCTTTGGTAGTACGTAATTTAATTTCAAAATCACATAATTTAAAAAATGGCATAGTATTACAATCTCAGTAATGATATTTAATTATCAACTAATAAGATCCAATAACACCACTATTGCAAAGTTTTACTATATCAGTTATTAGCAAGATGAATATTTACAATTTTATTTCTAATTAAATTTACAACATTCATAAGTAGTACAATGAAATCATTGACATCTTGTTTCCTGCTAATGACTGCTTGTATGCTCAATTAACTTTCATGTAATATAATCTTACAGAACTATAAAAATGTGGACCTTGATGTGAGAGTATTTACTCTGTAAATGATTTATTGATTACTCTGTTGTTACATTGTTCTCTGATTTAATTTATCCTTTTATTGTTTGGTGTGTGTTCATTTATGACAAAACTATATTTGTTAATAAGTTAAAACTCACTAACAACTAACTAACTCACTCTTTAGTAAGTTAAAATCAAAATTGTGAGCATATTGATAATAAAGGCATCATAGTAAACAGCATCTGCCATTTAAAAAAAAAAAAAAAAAAAAGATTTAACAAGTAATAGATATAAGTAATAGTATTTGTTGTAATAAGTCTCACATATTTTTATTCTTTGTTTTTAAAAAATGGTGAACTTAAGAGAGGGTGTGTGTGTTGCCTAAGTTTGAATCCTTAGTTTGGTTCATCCATCTGTTTGCACGGGGATGGGGCTATTAAAGGATTTATTTAAAGCTGATTTAGTGCTTTGTTCCTGAACTAGGCTGAGAGGTAGGCTGTGACTGAATAAGTGATTCATTCAATTATACAACTTATCCTTGTGGATCTTATTGGAGGTTCTGGAGATCCTGAATAATATGCTACAGTAGTTTCTAGTGTGCTATTACAGAATTAATGTAAATGTGATTTTAGAGCACATTTACACCAGCCCTTCTGATTCAAATCTTTGTTCATTTGCTTGGAAAGTTTGGTTAGTTTGGAGAGGTGTGAATGCAGACAAATCCTGATGGAAATCAGAGAAGCCAACTGTGTTTTTCTGACAAACTACAGCAATGCAAAGCCCCATGTGGGTAAGAGACAGGTTATTTTTGGTGCTTTGGCCAAGAGCAATGGCTTTATAAAAGTTCTGACAGAAATATGGTTAACCCAAAATGGCTAAAATCTAATGGAGCTCCATGCTTAATTCCTTTCTATAGGAAACAAAAGTTGTCCAACATTAATTAATAGATGAGCGAATTTCTCTTTTTCGTTGTTTGTCTTGTCTAATACTTCAGTAATTCTTAATGCAGCATTTCCTGACAAGGAGGGGAACATGTTATTCCAAAGGCCAGGTTCTTTTAAGTCTGAAAGCAAACTTAAACGAGAAGAATGTCACAACCCCTAGACTAAACCGAGTCCCCATTTGTACTAAGTCTAGTGGACTATCCTGGTATGAATGTGCCCTCATTGTGCTATGATGGCCAATAAGGGAAACAAGTTGCTACAAATTGCGATTCTGTTTAACTAAAAACTTTGACTACAATTCCAATGGTTAGAATTAAAATAGTCAAACTTTAAACGGATTATTTTCTGTTCACGCTTATGTAATATATGCAAACTAATCACAGTTTTGAAGTGAAATCAATATTTGTAAATTCTTGGCACTGATCAGTAGTATTTCAATGTCCCTTACTGGTCATTCTGGCTGAAAAGAGTTATGATTACATTACTATGTAATGGCATAGCTGTTTTTGTCTGTTATTCGCCATCTTCATAATAATGTCAACTACTAGTTTAGTTTTTTATTTATAAAACTTTCTTTTTATGCTCTCGAACTTTGCTGAACGTGAAGACAGAGCGTCACTGAACGCTATACGTGATGACGTAGCACGTTTAATCAACAGGACGTGCTCACGTTCAAGCTAAGATGCTATGTGCTTGCTAAGTGGCTAGTTGTGTTGCGGTCTGCTTTCTGTTTTTGTTCTGCGGAGACAATAAATCGAAAATTTGTAAAACTTAGTCATAAGAGTCGTTAACATTCTCAAGAGCATCAGTGTGTCAGTGTCGGGCCGCAGTAATGGCTCTACAAGGGTCAGAGGAGCTGGGGGAGCAGGTCGAGGAGCCTGAGGATCTTGACGATCAGGATGCTAATAGCGTCTCTCCGGCCGAGGAGATAACTCTGCCCCCGGGGCCTGGGTGCGACGAGGAACCGGAGGAAACTCTCCTACTCCCGTGGGACCGGTTCTCCGCTTGGCTTCACTGCATCTGTGTGGTCGGCTTTGACCTAGAGCTTGGTCAGGCGGTTGAGGTAAGGAAGAGGGATCCTCCGGGGATCGCTGGGTGATGTAAAACTCACAGTGGCTATAAATGTGTAACTTAGCAACTGCTGAAGGTACAGTCTATATCCTGGACAAGAGTCCACAGACAAAATCCATCTATTTTTGTTCAGATTTAGCTATCGTTTTACACAGCACAAATCCATCCATCCATCCATCTTCTGCCGCTTATCCGGGGTCGGGTCGCGGGGGCAGCAGCCTAAGCAGGGAAGCCCAGACTTCCCTCTCCCCAGCCACATTTGCCAACTCTGCGGGGGGGATCCCGAGGTGTTCCCAGGCCAGCCGAGAGATGTAATCCCTCCGGCGTGTCCTGGGTCTTCCCTGGGGTCTCCTCCCAGAGGGACGTGCCCAGAACACCTCACCAGGGAGGCGTCCAGGAGGCATCCTGACCAGATGCCCGAGCCACCTCAACTGGTTCCTCTCGATGCGAAGGAGCAGCGGCTCTACTCTGAGCCCCTCCCGGATGACTGAGCTCCTCACCCTATCTCTAAGGGAGAGCCCGGCCACCCTGCGGAGGAAACTCATTTCAGCCGCCTGTATACGAGATCTCGTTCTTTCGGTCACGACCCACAGCTCATGACCATAGGTGAGGGTAGGAACGTAGATCGACTGATAAATCGAGAGCTTCGCCTTCTGGCTCAGCTCCTTCTTCACCACGACAGACCGGCGCAGAGCCCGCATTACTGCAGACGCCGCACCGATCCGTCTGTCGATCTCACGCTCCATCCTTCCCTCACTCGTGAACAAGACCCCGAGATATTTAAACTCCTCCACTTGAGGCAGGACCTCACTCCCGACCCGGAGAGGGCAATCCACCCTATTCCGGCTGAGGACCATGGTCTCAGATTTGGAGGTGCTGATTCTCATCCCAGCCGCTTCACACTCGGCCGCGAATCGCTCAAGCGAGAGCTGGAGATCACGACCAGATGAAGCCAACAGGACCACGTCATCCGCAAAAAGCAGGGACCCAATCCTGAGGCCACCAAGTCGGATCCCCTCAACCCCTCGGCTGCGCCTAGAAATTCTGTCCATATAAGCACAAATGACTTTTTAAATAGAAAATGTTGATGAGATTTTTAAAAAAAAAAAAATCCATTTCCCGCAAGATAATCGCGTAAACATTAGAAGTATGTTATCCCAAATGGGTGCTGAGAGGTCTTCCCTGGAGTTAGTCTGTTCCTACAGCCTCAGTCTCACCAAGGTTATAATTTCACGTGGAAGCTTGTTGTTTTGTTACTCTTTGCTCTTTCGGACACACATGGAAATTCTTCAGGCATTTAAACTTGTGAAAGGCAGCTACTCCAGGCATTTTTGAGTCCCACTTAACTTTTCAAAGCGTCCAGAACAAACACCTGTTATGCCAATAATAGTTTATAAAGATAATCAACAAGTTAATGACTTATTTTCGCCATAATACCCAGCCTGCAATTTGCAAATAAGCTTTTATGTTACATTATGTTTTCTGATGCTACCAAGTCTTCCTCTTTCAATGAAATGAGCAACACAAGGCGTCTGCAGCTGGTATTTAAATTAGACCAGTCCGTTTGATTTATTTATAGGTTTTGTAAGATCATGGTAACAATTTTACTCCCCCCCCCCCCCCCCCCCCCCCTTTTTTTTTTCTTTTTTTTTGTAAACTTTACTTGGTCACAGATTGAATAATCATGACATTATAATAGTCCTCTGCTTGACCAATATTTGAGCATAAAAACTTCATAAAGATAATTAGAGCATAAGTGATTTTTTTAAAATTTATTTATTTATACTTTTTCTCCCTGTGTTGTTGAGGTTTGGCACTGATTTCCTTTTGTTTATATTTTTAATATGAAAATTGGTAAGATTAGCATAAACTTTAAGCATTGTCAATCATTTGAAGTACTAAAACTAGAGAAGAAGTTTAACTACTTAAAACTGAAATGAGATTTCCGTATCACAAAAAAATAAAGTATCAACTTTTAACATTTGTATTTAGGAATGCAAAAAATTAACTTTGCATGGGTGTCAAAATTAGAGGATACTTATTCAGACCATAATTGTGTATCACAATGAAGTGTTTAAGTAACAAGTTTATAGCCCTGAGGCAATACAACAGTGGGTTGATGCTGTATTATTTGCTTATTTGTCTTCCAGGTCATTTATCCTCATCATTCCAAACTATCAGAGAAAGAGGTGAGTCCAACTCAATGAGAAGGATTAGTTAATAAACACAGAAACTTTACTTGTGATTAAAAACATTGTGTAAACTCTACTCAACCTGTGCCATAGTGTAAAAAAAAGAAATAAATGGTTTAAAACATTTTTTTTCTTTCAGAAAACAAGCATCTGCTACCTGTCTTTTCCTGACTCCAACTCAGGTGAGTTACCTCGACAGCATTTAAGACTTTACCAGACTTTACCAGAATGATATAAAATCATCAGAACCATTGTCATTTTATATTTAATTCAAGCTAAAGTTGTGGTTCACCTTGGTGGTCTTTTAACTGGATGATTGTACCCCATACCCCAGTATACAAGTGAAGAAGGGGGTAGCCATATAAGTATGTGAGGATCTGCTATGATAAATGGTCATATGCTTTGGACAGCTTTTGAGCTCTGTATGTTTTCTGTATGTATCTATGACAAACTGTTTTTCTTTTTCTTTACTAATAACAAGTCTAAATTCATAGCAGGAACTTTTGGGTCTGCTCTGAGCACCTTCAGTCACAATGTACATGCACACACAGGAGCATTTTGACCACTACTGACTGCTAACCACTTTTTATTATGCGTCTGATTCTTAAAAATGTATTATCCCTATCAATGATTAAAGCTCTGTATTTGCTTTTGCCCTCAACTTTCATTTTAAAAGTTAGATTTATTTTACTTTGTGGAGTGAAATATTATTTATTTACACGCACACATTTTCATGTGATAAACTCTGCTTTTTATCCATTTCTCCTGGTTTTGTATGAAGACTGAGTTTTCCTTCAGATGTGGGTTTTTCTGTTAATGTGAGTCAGCAGGCAGTGAGGCTGAGAAATTTGCTGTCCTCAGTATGAAGACAGGATTAGGACAGAATGCTTTCAGAGCCACTATATATAAAATGTACTGTAGGGGTTTGTCAGAGATTTATTAAACTGCAGAACTGCAGCCTACTTTCTCTCCGTGTATCACAATTCAGCTCCAAGTCTTAATTACAGTTGGCAATGCTTGTGTTTAATCCACTTTTCGGGTTTCAGAAATGAATTGTATCTGCTCTCTAGCACATTGGCTCTAAAATGAGATGGTACCTGTGATGTTTAGGTGCTGACGTTGTATTCTGAAGCTGTTTAAATTAGAGACAGCAGTAGGATCCAAAATGAAATGCATTTGAAATAAACTTGGTCATTTCAACCAAGAAAAGTTAACTATAAGACCAGACAGATTAGAGTGTGAATGTATTCAGTAGTTCTTGCTCTTTTACCTTTTTCTTTTCCTAAAAAAAAAACTCAAAACAAAGTCTGATCTCTGGTTGCAGAAGGCATTCATTCTAATTAATCAGCATCTGGGCACAGATTTACTTGGTGCATGCTACTTGCCCAGCACCACTGATTGTAGAGATAGAGGGAGACTCAGAAACCATTCATCTTCCGATGACAATGTATTTTACATGTTGTATATCTTCTTAAGCAAAAAACAAACAAACAAACAAAAAAACTACCCATATACTGAACTGTGTAGGGAAGATGGAATCAGTTATCCTGTGTAAGTTCAGTATTGCTACCAACTCTTAAGTAATGGCCTTAAATAGTCTCCGACTATTTTTTAAGAGACCCTTGTTAAACAAGCTGACGTTTCTCTTGTTAAATGTATTTTCAGGAATTTTTTCCCATAAGTGATAGTGGTATCACTTACTGGAATCACTTGTCTTGATCAGTGTGTGAGTTAGTCTTAGAAAGCTGTTTCATGATTTAATTAATTTTTATCTATTAATAATATACATTTTGGTGCCCTCAGAGGTTTCAAGTATTTTCCCTATTAACTACGCAGTTATTCAATAGCAGCAGCTAGTCGATTATGGTTATCAATTATTCGGTTATTTTACTTACTTTGTTAGAGGGTTTATTTTTTCAGTGGATAAGCAGTTTACTATGTTTTTTTCCATGCAAGTAATATCTGGATCCAGCTGTTTTTTTAGGTTATTGAGCATTTATTTTCCACTTTAAAGGCCTATTGGACATCATATAATCTTCACAAAAACAAAGCATTGCAGTCTAGGCAAATAAGAACTGAATGAATCAGGCTACATGATAAATGTAACTGTTCCTCTCCAGTAATTTAACAGAAATCAGGCTTTTTGTGATAAGTTTTTTATTTTTATTTTTTTAAATTATTTTTAAATGAATGTTATGGATTGTGCCTCTTTTATGCCTTCTCTGCATCCATATTATTAATGAGGTCCTAAATGTTTCAGACTGATGGTCACACATTCGTCTCACACATTTCAATGAAGGTAATAGAAAGTAAAATAAGGGGATTTAAAGCCTGAGAAGCTAGATGTGTCCTCCGTCTTCAGGCTGGGTGGTCATGAATGCACCACGACAGCATGATGTCATGGAAGCTTTGTCCTTGGAAGTGTTTGTGTTTATGTGTGTATCCTGTGGAATTCCTTGAAGTCTCGCAGAGCGTGCTGGTGTTTGTGTTTATATTGTCTCAAACTCTGCTCGTTGGTCTCTCATTTTCCCTTGTCACACACTCTCACTGTGTCAGCCTGGAGATGTGCAGAGACCACTTTGAGGTTAAATGCCGTTTGATGACTCATTGTGCACTTCCTATTTTCCTTTTTCCTCTTCCTGTTTGGGCGAAAATCAGGAACCAGGAAGACGTATAAGATTTTACTTATGCTCAGTGAAAACAAAGAATACATTAAGGCAGATTATTAGTTTTCAGTTTTACATTGCTTGTTTCTTTTCCTCACTTTGTTGTTTAACTCCTTTAATGGTGGAAAACTGGATTTCAAGAACCAAGAAATGAATAAGTCCTGCTGTCTTCTATTTAAGCAGATTTAACTTAAATTTTCTTTTTCTAAATTAAATCAGATTTATTTTATGTTTTTTAATCAAATCAAATTTTCATTTGAGTCAAATATAACAGGCAGCAGAATTTGAGTTTGTACTTGAATGCAGTGTCTGGTGTCATAGAAAAACTTGGACACATTACTGTTTTTTCCTACTGTGGAAAACCAATAAAAACATATTTTACAGTGCTGTGTTCCGCTAGCAGCAAACCTTCAAATTTAGTTAACCAGCAGAACCATGCCTGGAGTAGTTCAGACAAACAATGATTAATGATACAAATAAACATTAACTTAAGTTTCATCAGGAACACTCACAACACTTCATTTTGTTATTGATGGTCAGTTATTGGTGTGCTGGTAATGTACACCAGAAAGACATCATCACATAAAAAACCCAGGTCCATCACATTTAATTTATGGGAAACTTTGTTTTACAAGGTTTCAGAACAACTGTTTCCATGACTACATTTAGTCAATCATGAAATTATGATATAAAAAGAAACTGATCTCAGAGGAAATACCATGAAGACTTTTCATGGTATTAAATAGAAGTAATATTGAAACTATTTAAGGAAAATTTGTTTTGAATTTGTATCTAACAGGGATGACTGATAATGGCAACCAGAAAAGGAGACAAGAAGATATTTAGTGTTTTGTTTTTTTCACTAGAAACTTGACGTGGTGTCAGTTCTTGTGTACAGTCAGATGTTTGACAACAGAATGTCCTGTTTGGGTGAACTTGTTGGTTAGGTTGATAAAACTTAGGTATATTCTAAGTATTTTTGCTTGGGAATCCACTTGACTCAATAGCTTCTATAATGACATAGTTCCTAGCTCCATATTTTGACAATGGTATACGCTCTAAAGCGAAACAAAAGCCATATATTTCTATATCAGCATAGTTTTTAAGGTTCTGGTTGTCATTCTGCTGTGTTCCCAGGTTGCCTTGGCGACACACAGTTTTGCTTCCGCTTTCGTCAAGGTTCAACCAGGAAGTCGTCTCTGGGCTGTTTCCTGGAAACCACAGATCGAGACGCACCGCCCTGTTTGAAGGTTAGGAAACAGACTAACACAGTGCTGTAGGAAATGCTGTATTTTTGTTTTAACCAACGTAGGAAGTGGATCTTGTGTGATTTGTCAGGATCTGGCCTCAGAAAAGTTTGCATGAGGGCTCTGCAACATAAAACAATTCACTAATTGAACGACTGTCTTGCAGCGGGAACAAGGCCATTACTACGGTTATGTCTATTTCCGCCAAGTACGAGACAAATCTCTGAAGAGAGGATACTTCCAGAAGGTCAGTGCCAAACTGCAAGAGCAGCTACATCCTTTCTTAAAGAAGAAATGCTTGTTTTTACATGAACTGTCTGAGGCCTGCAGCTATTTCTCAGAAAGAGCGGATTAAATATGTTGTTATATTCAGTATAACTTATTTCTCAATTACACCGATTAGTTGATAGTCATGACTGTTTCAGTGTGTTTTATTTTTAGCTTTAAGAAGTTACCTTTCATTAAGATTCAAAAGAAGATCATTGCAGTTTTTTTTCGTACCTGCACAACAGTTGTTATATTTGCACATTATTTTGTTTCAACAATATGTTGGTAAAATATCTGTGCAAAGAGTTTGTTCTTGCAAAAGCATTGATTTTTAAGTTGTTAAAAAGGGATTCAACAAAACATGGAACTGTTGTTTTTCTGCTCAGTTCTGACACAAATATGCTTTAATAATTATTAGTTATTATTGACAGAACTGCAGTCATACTCTTAATGATGTGGTGTACAGTCTGTCTGGCAGCATAATGCCTCATTGAATCTCCATTTGGATTATTTTAACATAATTGACGTATATTTTATTGTTCAACAGAAGTGCAAATACAGAAAATGCATTATTATAAATGCCATCATCTTCATTTGAATTCTCTCCCAATGTGATTCCTGACTTCTGAGTCATTTCCCATGTTCCTCCAATCCACCTCCCACTGTGAACATACAGCAGCCAGGTGGATTGATATCTATAAATAACAAAAGAAACATAATCAAGATCCATTAGTAATGTTGATGCAAATGAAAGAAGGAACAAAGAAGTATTATTAACTCACAAAAGACAGGTGTCTTTGTGAAATGCAGTTAGCTCAATCTCAACATGAGCAATCATTTTTTTTACACAAATGATCAAATCTTGCAGAGCACCCTCCAAGTGTGAATGTTAATATTGTAATGTAAATTGTCTGAAGGTGACATTTTTGTTCTTTTTCTGTGTTTGTGTCTGAAATCAGTCTCTAGTCCTGATCAGTAAGCTGCCCTATGTGACCTTCTTCCACTCATTGTTGAAGATCATGGCTCCTGAATACTTTGAAAAGCAGGAACCCTGCCTGGAGGCGGGTTAGTTGAATTACCTGTCTTTTTATATATGTGTTTATGCATAGCTTGTATGTAGCTGCCAAAATACAAAAGATTTTATAAGAAATGGTGATGATTGTGGTTTCCATTTGTCCAGAAGTTTAAAGATAACGTGACACTTGTACACTGAACTTTTAGATCATTACTGTCTGTGTTTCTGACAGCTTGCAATGATATAGACCGCTGGCCAACGCCTCATCCTGGACGGATCCTCACCCTCCCTATAATGGGCGTTGTCATCAAGGTATATGCACATATTTTTTTAATAGGTGGAGAAACCTTTGATTTTCTGTGGGCTTGTCATGGCAGGTTAAACGGTTGTACTGTAGGATATTAGCAACAGCTCCATTTCATTTCCTACAAATCATTAATCTCTGTTCTCTTTCAAAGGATTTTAGGTGGTTTGTTTTTTCCAAGATCTAAAACTGCATTTAAGTACTTGTAATATATTTATATGTGATAATGATAATTGGCTTGAGTGTTTGCAGGTATTAATGCTTTTTTGAACCTTTAATGAGCCAAAAACAAAGCCACATACTATATGACATTGTACTGTAACCATTGCATTTTTAATATACTATAGAGTACATAATAAGTAGTGTGATGCCCAAAAATGCAGACTTTGAGGCCTGTTTTCTTTTCCTTTTGTAAAGGGACATATCTGACATTTACATAATCATCCAGCCTATAATTACCAAGCAGAGGCAGTAAAGAAATTATGTCACTTTGTTCATTGATGTGTTTCAGGTTCGCATCCCAACGTGTTACGACAAACCAGGAACCTCACAGTTGGTCCAGTCTGCCCAGGTAATAAAAAAAAAAAAAAAAAAAAAAGCAGAGGTTGCTATTGCTTCTGCATGGTTTCCCTTTTCGCTATATTAGGGGGAGGTCCTGCTCCCCCAACCTCTGCCCTCTCAAGAGGGTCAAATCACTTGCTGTATTTTATATTATGCAACATATTAGCAGCAATATATCCAACATTATGTGAATTATAAAGCTGAAGAAGTGTATCCTCCTTGTAGAGTGACAGTCTGGTGTCCATTGTGCTCCCAACCATCCATGAAGTTGATCTCTTCAAGTGAGTACCGCTTTTCTGCCATGTCTCCAAACTCTGCATATCTGTGCAGATTGTCACCATCTGCTGGTTGGTACTAGTACTGCAACGACTCAGTCCAATTCAATTCAGCTTTAGTTGTATCACACCACTTCACAACAGCAAAGGAAAACCTTGTGGCAGAACCCAGTGCAGGTAGGGCAGTCATCTGCCTCGACAGGTTGGGGTGGAGTGGACAGGAAAGAGACTAACATCCACCATAACGTTTATCCAGGAAGACCTAGAGAAGAGGAGAAATACTTTAATGATACCAGTACTGTTATGTTTATAGATGGAAGATAAGGGACAGAGATGTGAAAAGGAAGTGCTCAGTACATCATGCGATGTCTCAAAGCTGTCTAAGCTTATAACCTATAATAACAGCCTATAACAGCATAAATAAGATAGCTGGACCACCCCTAACTATAGGATTTGTTAAGAAAAAGGAAGGTCCTGAGCTTGATCTTGAAGGTAGAGAGAGTATCTGCCTCCTGAACTCAAACTGGGAGATGATTCCATAAGAGAGAGCCTGATATCCAAAAGCTCTGCCTCCCGTCGGACTCTTGGAGACTCTGAAAACCACGCGTAAACCTGCAGTCTGAGAGCAGAGCGCTCTGTTTGAAACAGCCTCACTAGAGCAAGGGTGCAAAGTTATTGTCCTCGAGTGGTGCGGTCCTACAGGGTTTTGGTGTGTCCTTGATTCAACACAGCTTGTTGTCCAGTGCTGCCCAAGCATGTTGACTCATCAGTCTGATGCTGTTGTTCTGAGCATTCAAAACCTGCAGGACAGTGGCCCCTGATCACTGACCTTGGACATACCTGGTCGAGATGATCTGAAGATTTTAAGACAATAATTGATAATTATGCTCATTATACCGACCTGAAATGCAGATCTAACTTTCAACACATTTAAATACGTAAAGTTCACAAAAATGTGTGCATGGCAGCTGCTACTCTCAAATCTTGCCTTAGAGCTGCCACCCCGCTCCAATATTTCATCCTTTATTTTTTTAGAAAACATTATTTCTTCAGCTTGACAGGCAAATCTCAGCAGACCTGACAGAAAGACAGTAAACAGAATCATTTTAACATGTGAAAACAAACTTGCAGAGGTGTTAGGAAGACTATGAAGAACAAAATCTGATATTACTTTAACAGGATAAATAGCTTTGACTTATTGTTTTTACTAATGTTAGTGTTTATGATGATAAACAAGAGCACATGAGTATGTTGTATATCTAAATAAAATTTGCACACAGGTTTCACCCAGGTCATGTCACTACATAAATTTAAACTTTCCCTTCACACTTTTTCCTTCTGTTTAGGTGTTTCTACCCAGTCTTCTTCCACATTCAGATGCTTTGGGAGTTGGTGTTACTTGGAGAAGCACTTGTTGTCATGGCACCGTCACCTGCAGAGTCATCAGATACTGTGCTGGCATTGGTCAGGTGAGTCAAATAGCGTTAGCAGTCGCTCATCATGCCAAAGCAATCTGAAGTTAGTCTGATATTTATCAGAACATCTGTAACTATGACACAAATAGATGTCCGGTGCAACATTTCATACCTTAAAGGTGTTGTTGTCTCACGTTGAACCTTTTGGCATAAATTGTGATACAAGCTCATTTAAAATGCAGAATTTCTAGATTGAATCAAATGTTTCCTGAAACCCCATCTGCATGTGATAAATGTGGGCAATATGATGCCAGTTTTACTTCATTCTTATGTTTTATGTCCAAAACTCCATGACTATTAGGAAGGTATATTTTCTGTATTTTTAATAGGTGTTTCAAACCCATATATCTCCAGACTTGAAGCTAATCGATCTGGGAGGCTCATATGCTTTGCAAAATAACCAAAGTTCACGTTGTACAGCATTATCTGTAGAATTAAACGTATTAAACGTATTCTTCTGAAATGTAAGGTTCTATTTTTTATTTAGATGAATAGGTAGAAATCCTTCCCATTCATATATTTTTCAGGAGAAGCATACCTGGCACTTAGTTGGGGTGGATACGGAGGCTTGGCTGTTTAATTTTTGTATGATTTATATAGTTATAGTTTTCTGTACTTGTTTATTGTGGTGTTTATTTTCTGTGAATTTTTTGCAATTTACTCTATTTACTCAATCGCTTCAGATTACTCAATAATCTGAAGCGATGTATGAAAAGACAGTTTTATTGCACATTGTAGTGCTTTGCAAAAAATATTTGAGTGGTAAAATGCAGATTTTTTTTTTTTTTTTTTTTTTTTTTTTTTTACCCTTTTGCCCTCTGTAACAATATCTATGAGCAGGAGGCTGATAAAGCCTCTTACATAATTTATTCAAACTCTCAGGTATTAAGATGAATTTGTTTTCTCTCTGCAGCTGCATCTCTCCCCTGCGTTACTGCAGTGACTTCAGGCCATATTTCACTATCCATGATAGCGAGTTTAAGGAGTACACAACCAGGACACAGGCCCCGTGAGTAAAAATAAACCTGTGCAGTTTTCACACCGATGCTCCCAGTGAAACAAACGGTCCTTATCGGTATTTGATGATTATACAGTTATGCTCTGTTGACTGCTGGGATTCTCCACAGCAGCTCTCTTTGCAGAGCTCGCATTGTGGCCGAGAGAGAAAAGAGGCTGATGTATCCCTAGGGACTGATTGTAACACACTCCAGCTTTGTTGTGTCATTTAATATGAAACGCTCCATACAAGGAGGGAAAGTAGTCAGGTTGCACATCTAGAAAGCGTAGACAGCGTAGTGGCGTCTCCTGATGCTCCAACACTTTTATCAAGACCCAGTAGATTTGTTGCTAATGTTAAGGTGACATAATTGTTCTGCCGCAAAATATAGAGCAAACATCAGATTAACTTATTTAGTTACTGTTTGAATGTTTTGTCCACTGATCATTGCTGACAAAGTCCAGGAGAGAAAGAGTTGTTCCTCTCCTGCAGCTGAGCAGTGGTACTGAAGACATGGTTGCATGTGAATGAGCAGCTGACTCGCTTTTAGACATTCATCCTCTTGTTTTAGGATAACATGTTTCTTTTCCTGAAGTTGTATCTGAGACAGTGTGATCAAGTTAATGTGATGTGTCATTATGCAGGCCGTCAGTCATTCTGGGAGTGACAAATCCCTTCTTTGCAAAAACTCTGCAGCACTGGCCGCACATCATCCGCATCGGAGACATGAAGCAAGCAGGTAAATGTTACTGCTTCAGTCCAGTCTAACAAGTCCTCATGAAACAGCTGCAGTGGTGCTGCTTACCATTGTATATTTCCAGACGGAGGTGTATAGTCCCAGTGCCATAAAATAAAAGTTCCAACCAGTCACGAAACCAACTGGATTTAATGAGCTCAGCTCCACTGCAACGTAGACAGGAGCCTGTTGGTAAAAAAAAAAAACCCTGTTCTGAATGCACAGGTAGATCCAAAAACATGGCAGGACTTTGCCATTATGGCACCTGGATGGTACACCTCTGTTTGCAGTTTTCTTTTGTTAGTAAAAACAGAGATCAAGGCAGACTGCCCCCAAAAGAGACAGAGCAAACAGAAGAATTTACAATTCAATTTACACACACACACACACACACACACACACACACACACACACACACACACACACACACACACACACACACACAAATATTATATTATATCACATTACATTACATTATGTTTAGGAAGTCAACTTTAACAAAAAAAAACTGCTGTTTCAGAAATGAACTTAGGAATTCATTGGCAAAAAGTCAATGGAAACTCTTTACCCCATCCTTTTTTCTGGTTTCTTTAGTTAACTGGGAGTTTATAAACCCTGATGCTACAGTGAAACTTCAGACAACATACAGAAAAAAATCTTGAATTTTGTGTGAAATGTGTGTTTTTCTCAGGAGAGATGGCCAAGCAGATGAAGGTCAAGAAACTAAAAAACCTCAAAACTCTGGACTCTAAACCTGGTAACTACTGCAGACTTTCTGTTTATTGTCTCTTCCTCTGCTCATCATGCCTCCATTTCTACCCCGTCTCCATTTTCAGTGCATTTCAATCCAAACAAAACATACAGTTGCCACCACATCTTATCAAACTGCAGAATTTTCTCCAGGAGGAACTGTCTTCTTTAATCTGCTCCCTAATCTATCAACTGTCTGCTTATTGCAGGTGTGTATACTGCATATAAGCCATATCTCAATAAAGATGAAGAAATCATCAAGCAGCTTCAGAAGGTGAGAAATGCTTTCTCCACACTGTCATTATATATTTAAAACAAGGTGAGGTGATAAGATCAAGTCCATAAAAGGAAACATCATTTCAGGGTGTTGCTTCAGCTGTATAATAGTCAGTAGTTAGGATGTAAGTGTAGTCATGAGTGAAACATTTGTATTGCATCCTGTGCTGTACAGTAAAGGCTAATTTAATATGTATTATTTCTCTGAACGTTTCACAACACTGACTCATTGTATCAACTTATGCCTGTTTTTCAGGGAGTCCAACAGAAGAGACCTTCAGCAGCCCAAAATGCAATTCTTAGACGATACTTTTTAGAACTGACTCAAAGCTTCATCATTCCACTGGTAGCAAACTTTATTGTTCATGAAGCCTCTTTATGCAGAACCTTTTAGTACAGATTTTGTTTGTTTTTGTTGAGAATTTGTCTGTCTGTTTCGTCAGACCTCTGAAGATGTCGTTAAGTCTTGTTTAGAAATTCCACATACTTGAAAAAACAAATGTGAAAACTGTGTGTGTGTGTGTGTGTGTGTGTGTGTGTGTGTGTGTGTGTGTGTGTGTGTGTGTGTGTGTGTGTGTGTTTGTGTTTGTGTTTGTGTTTGTTTTTGTTACAGGAGCGGTATGTGGCCAGTCTGATGCCTCTCCAGAAGTCCATCAGTCCCTGGAAGAGTCCTCCTCAGCTACGGCCTTTTATCCAGCAGGACTTCATGAAAACACTAGAGAAAGCAGGACCGCAGCTCACATCAAGGCTGAAGGGAGACTGGATTGGACTCTACAGGTGCAGGCTCAATCTCAATAAGTTCATGTGATCATAATTTTATGATGCTTTTCCATATTTTTATTCTAAGAGGACAAAAAATGTGATCTTCCTTGTGGGCTCTTAAAATCAGTAAGATGTAAGAATGACTGAATTAGCATCCTGTGGTTTCCTGGGGTGGGTTTCAGGCGTTTCCTCAAGTCTCCAAACTTTGACGGCTGGTTCCGCAACAGGAGAAGAGAGATGACGCAAAAACTGGAGGCTCTGCACCTCGAGGCACTATGTGAGGAGGTAAGGAGGAGTAAAAATGGAAAAATCTTTAAGAGTTAAAATCAGACATGGACTTTTATTCTGTCCTCTTGCTGAGTGGAATTACATCTAATTTTTGTTGTTGAGCTTAGGGTGGGAGAAGAAGAAAGATGTCGGTAGTAGTCTGAGTGGTCAAACTTTACAACACTAATAAATCACCATCAAGTTTGTGAATCAGCCTGGAAGTTCATCAAACATACAAGTTCCCTGACACCAGCTACACTAAAGAAATTAAATGTTGTGATGCAGATGAATGTGTTAAAGGTTTAACACAAGGGGATGGATGCTGTCTGTTAAATGCTTTACTCATCTGCCTCTTCTGTTTGCAGGATCTTCAGCAGAGAATCCAGAAGCACACGGAGGTGGAGGCAGTGGATCTGGTCCTAAAGCTAAAAGACAAACTGGTTCGTACTAACTAGCACATACAAATATTGTTGTCCTATAATGCTAACACTACTTAATTACCCTTTATTCAATCTGGAAGCTTCTATTGAAGTAAAAGATGTCTTCCTCCGGGGACATTAGACATTGTCACCCCTACTCATAACGCAGCTGGTATAGATGGGTCTCTGTGCATGATGTGACAACCTTGATCCAAGTCTTTAAAGCTTATACACAGTTTTTCATGCATCAAAATTTAGCTTTGCAATGAAATTAATCACTAGAATTAGTCCAACCATTTGTTGTTTGGAACTGTGTGAGGAGCTGTCAGTTTTTAATCATAATTTAAAGTCTTTAATACAATTTAAATTGGTACAAGATTAATATTTAATCAGTGCCTGCTAGCTGGAGACAGAAATCACTCATGTTCTGTACTGTATCTTTACAGGATTAGTAATATCTATTAGAAGATAAAAGAAGGTTTTTTTTATTTATTCATTGAGCCTGCTCCTGATAATAACAGGTTTCCACAAGCAAAGCTTATCTGAAATCATCTTCGAAAACTTACAAGAAATGTGCTTTTATGCAACCAATGAAGACAAAATTTCTTGAAGTTGGAGTGTAATATGTTATGGGCATTCGTAAAGTTAATTTAGTTTTCTTTATTTACTATTTACCTCTCACATCTTCTGGATGATACCCAGCTCTTTTGAAGTGACTGTTGTGCTCATGATGCTCTCTGCTGCAGAGCCAGGCGGAGAGGGAGCAGCTCCCGGTGCGTCCAGGGACCCTGGCTAAGCTAAAAGCCCACATTGAGGCCGTCATCCTGGCTTTACCAGAGGACCTGCAGGGCATCCTTCACAAGCCTCCCACACCATGACTGCAATGGTACCTCCAGTTTGACATTGTTAAAGTTTGCTGGGGGTCATGGTTCTTCAACCAGCTACTGCTGGGACCTCCTTAAACTGAGACTGGATCCCAGGTTTATGTCTTCTGGGTTACGGAGAGCACACAGAGCAGTTTTAATGCACAAACTGTACATCCAGCTTCAGTGGAATTTACGTCACACCTCCACTGTGGCGGATCTATGGAAGTCTGACTAAACCGGGACATCTTGGTGATCCTGTGGTCTTGAAGTAACAAACTGGAATGAGCCGGAGCTTCCAGACTGGACTTGCCAGTCTTCTGAAATAGCATGAAGAAACTTTTTGATCACAAGGACGTCACCACAAAAAGGAGCACACAATGTATTTTGAGTGATCAGATGGTGACATGGTGTGTCTGAGCCTGTGGTAGCGGTGACAGCCTGTGTGCTAGAAGAACAGGAACATGATCCCTGCTGATATTTGACCCTCAGCATTTTTACCTCGTAACAGCTTTGATTTTTACTTTTTTAACTTGACACTGGGCTGCTGTAGTCTGATGGTGGAAGATGAGAAGCTTTCATCCATTTGTAAGAACCTAAAAAAAAAAAAAGGAAGTGCACTTCATCACTACCTGGACCAGTGTGCCCATCGGTTAAACTCTCACACTCACGTTAATAAACACACAAACACTTATGCAAACAAACTGAATCTAGCAGAACCAAGCAGTGCTTTATTTTTTAGATTTTACTAAAAACATATTCAAAGCATCACAGACAGAGCATTAAGCACCAGCAACCCAATGATAACTAGCTACACAGCTCTGGTGTTGTTGCTGTGAAACATTGCTCAGGATTCAGTCTTTATCGTATTCATGTCACATGATCTCCTTGTAGCCTATCACAGAGTCTGAGGAGATGTTTGAAGCTATCCGGAAATGCACAGAAGTTCAGACATGATGTTATACTTTTGTTTACTGCTGCAACATTATAAGATCTTCTGTTGTTCCTTATTTTTCCCCAGACACCATCCAGCTTCATGAAAAGCTTTATTGCAGACTCTCTTTACCATTATTAAACAGAAATGGCTAATTTTCAAACTGAATAAATTAATCATGCTTAACGTCTATCTCCACCATAATTTATTTGCTTTCATGAACAGAAAAATAACTGACCTGTAGATTTGACACAATAAACATTTCTGTGCTTTTTTCCCCCCCCTGTTTTTCTGTTATTTTTTTCATTAAAAATATCATTTTAATTAAGGAGTTTTAACATGCTGATGCATTAGTCTTTATAGAAACACAAAACATTGTTTTATTAATAAGTAGTGCTTTTAATTTAAGCCAGCGGGGCATAAACCTGACATTGGATGGTGCTCTAATGAATTTGAATATAAACAGGCCAAATGAAATAATATTAATTTACTCTAATCTGGGCTGTGTTCTCACTGCAGATCTTCTTTTTTTTTTTTTTCTTTTTTTTTCTCTTTTTTTTTTCTTTTTTCCCAGACATCAGTTTTTTTTCCCCGGTATAATGGTTCACATTGTACTTTAGTACGACTGCCATCATATTTCGTTGTAAACATTCTGCGACCCTAAAGTGACCCACATCTGGAGGGGTATATTGTGTTTTTGGAGGTAAATATTGTGGCTGCACATGTATACATGTATGTTCAGGATGGAGTGACTCAGATTTGAATTGGTTGCCTGGGACAGACGTTTATGGCTGCACCATAACTTCCGTGTGCATCGGATACAGCTGCTGGCTAACTGCACAATGTGTCTTAGCGTGTTTGCATCGGTAAAACCCATGGTTTAGTTAATCCTCTGCACCCACGTTTTCGAGGTGCCTTGAACGCATCATTGTTATTTTTTGCCATTTTGTTATTAAAACAAACTAGCTGGGTGGCGCAGCCATGGTTAGCAACAACAAACATGGAGAGAAGTGGAGATATTTAATGCAGTGTTTTGTGCAACATTGAAAATATTGTATCTGCTTTTTCCCCTCTCTTTCTGATCATGGGAACTTTATAGGGAAACCTTATGGAAGTTGAGCTTAATGCAATAATTTTGACTGGACAGCAATAAAAGTCAAGAAGAAGAATATAAATGATAAAATCCAGCACATCCACAGTGTTAAAAAATAACCAGACTAAATTAAAATTTCTCAAGTCCTGAGTGTTTTTTCCTTTTGAAAAGGATCATTTATTCTGAGTGGGTCGTCAACCTGTGGAAGAAGCGAAATCCAACTCACTCACTGGCACCAGCTATATAAATGACTTATCTAAGAATATGGTTGGCAGATGAACACAAGCTGCTCTCACACACATCTGACACTTTTGCTGTGTATTGTAATTCTAAAATGATGGCTGGTTTGTACTTGGGACTCATTTAATTATATAAATGAGGCAAAACTGACATGTTCAGGGTGTTTCAGGTGATGTGGCTGCAAAGTTGATTCATTCTGATTTTAAAGAAAAAAGCCTAATAAAATTTGTTCCATGTAATAATGAATGTAAAAGTAAACATACTGAAGGCCTTAGTAGTATTGTGTTGACTGAGGCTGACAGTATTCTGTTGCCTAGTAACAGTTTTTAAATAAGCCCTAAACTCTCTATAGGCTGATGAACAGCGTCGGTCTCCTCCTGTCTTTTTAACAATGTTAATTTGAGCGGATCTGAAATGTTATATTAGGAGCAAAATCCTGCACTTTGGTTACATTTAGTTAATTTTCAACTCACAAAAATGTGACAGTAACCACATTTTAACTTGATGTGATTGCAGAATCCAGATTCTGCCAGGAAAAAAAATATTAGCAATAATAAGTGTTTAAATCAGTTAGCCTATTTCAGGTTAAAATTTGACTCAATAAAATGCACTATTTTTTTATTTTTATTTTGACTTGATTTGGATGTATTTTTTACTCCCTAATGACAGCATCTTTTTTAAGGAATATTTCACAGTTTCCCAAGTTCTTAAATAAATTTGTAGGACTTGGTTTGTTCAAGCTGTCACAGAAATTGAGCCCATCTACCCTTTTGATTTATTTTTTTTCTTTTATCACGTATTTACTATGATTATAGTAATGCTTCTGACTTCAATGGATATACCTCTTTAATCCATTCTGTTCTGTAGCCATTGTGACAAATTATCACTGAATGAGAGCTTATAGCCCATAGCTAGCTGGCTAACACTAGCACATGCCAGAGTGAAAAAGAAATGCCAAATTGATTCTGAAAAAAAAAGATGAATTCTGCTTGTTTGGCCCCATATGACTAATGCTACACATTGCTTATAGCTCTACCCTTCATAGAGTTAGAGGGTAAAATTAAATTTTACTGATGCCATAAGTTCATTTTGTCATGTGGATTAAATGCTACCTTAAATGACAAATGGTAAAATTGGTATTTTCATATTCAAGTTGAGAGTTTTAGGGTTATAAACTTAAGACACCCAAAACTATGTTCTCTAATAAGTGAGTTATTTTTTTCCCCATAATATTTCCCTGCAGTGTTTCAATTGGAAAAATAAGGGTGTACTTAATATTTGACTTTTTTTTTATTTTTATTGAGTCAATTTTTTGGCACCTTTTCCCGAATTTTTTGAGAATTAAATTTTATTTCTCTAAAGTACAGTAAACCATAAAATAAAAAAATGAATAATTCTATCTTTAAGAATAAGTGTTAGTGAGTTTTCAGTGTTTCTAACTCTTAACCTGATTTTCATGAGCTTGTTATTATAAAGACTAAATTTCTAGTCATTTTAAGTATTTTTTCCTGACAGAAATGTGCTTACTCCTGTAATAAGAGAACTTTTGTCATTCTGAAAAAGACCTGTCAAGGTTAGCCCATAACTACAAAACGATCAGTGATTAGATCAGAACATGATCAGTAGTGTGAGGAAACTCTGGCGGCTCCTGAATATTTGTGTCGTTTCAACAGAAACAAAAAAGCACATTTTACAGAAGCATCAGTCCTTGCAGAAGTGTGAGCAGAACCAAAGACCAGACTGGTTCCTATAGAAATGTAAACAACAGTTTGTGCTTTTCTAAACTAGAAAATCTTGTATCTTCTGACGCATCACATCACTTTTAACAATTTGATCAGAATTCACTGTCACTGCTGAAAGACTGAAAATTATAAAAGAAATGTTAACCAAATGTTTTGACCATCATAAAGTCAAAGTGACGACATGAAAAAACCCACTGTTGAATCTGTCGGGACACCTCAGCTCTGCATGTTAAAGCCAATAACAACAACCTGTGTGCTTTCTTTTTGTGTTTGTTTGTGTTCAGCGAATGAGCTGTGAGATTAAACCCTCTCAACACATAATTGTATAAAGAACTTTATTTATTATTGTTGCATAAAAATGGTCTATAAAATTTAAAAGCATACGAAAATTTAAAAATTGGCCTAAAATAGAATTATTTTAAATAAATTCAGACGTAATACTGTATTAATGAACATTTCTGGAAACCTAATGTCAAGCAATAAAACAGGTCAACTTGTATGTTTGGGGTTTTTCAGAAAAAGTCTTTTTTTTTTTTTTTTTTGTCTGCACATGCATTTGATCTTTTAAAAATGTTCTGTTGACTTCATGTAACATGTCTTATGAATGCATTGAAACGAGCCTTTATTTGAAAAGCATATAATGTAAAAGCTATATATGTTAGTGGTTTGACAAACCTGTGACCTCTGGTTGTTGGGCAACCATTTAAGTTTTATATTTCTTTTAAAAAAAATAATTTTATGGAGGGCTATATCTGAAAAAGTTTTGTACATAAATATGTAATACCAGATGGCTTGATAAACACAGAGATTATTAATAAGAATGAACCCAAGTAATTTGCTTTGCTTAGTGTAATTACGGTGCTGTTGAGGCACTATAACATTTTCAATTTGGAGATTTTTTTCTCGCCAAGATCGCATCACAGGAATGTAAATTATTCATTTTGATTATGGAAATATTTCGCCAGCATTGTTGCTTTGTGTCGTTTACTGGTCTAATAGGTTGATATTGGTGTCAAGAGGATGTGTATGCAAACTTTTCAAGGCAGTATTAAAACATGATGAAGACAACTGTCCTGATGTACTCTCAATACCCCCACATCTATTTGTCAAATAAAATGATCATTTGATTAAAATATTCTTTTCTGGAATACAGCAACTAGAATAAATATATTTGACCAAAACTGGATTTCTTTAATTATTAAAGGTCTGAGGTCTCCACTAAGATCAAGCATGAGTCAAGCACAAGCTGGAGAAATGATACACACTGAAGATCTCTGCACAAGGTAGAGGAAAACATTTTTATAATCCCTATGAAACCTATGAAGTTCAAAATTATTTCCTGGGATTTATTAATTGAACGATTCAATTCAACTCTATTCAAATAATTTGTAGAGCACCCCTTCACAATAGTCATCTCAGGCCACTTTACAGACATCATTACAAGCGAGCCATCCATCCATTTTCAGGACCTGGATTTTTCCGGTTTCGGATGCTTCTCCAACTCACATGCCAAACCACGTTGGCATCCGGTCTTCTCTTTTTGGCAGTTTTTTTTTTCTTGGCATTCCTTCATTCCTGGAGTTTCAACAAGATCATCACTATTAAATATATTCTCAATCAAGTAGCACTGGTCTTGGTCTTCAGTCCAATCTTCACCAGCCGTTACACTCACAAATACTTCTTTACTCTCTTACAGGGAGTTTCATTCTCTCACACAATTACTCTCTCACACACAATGGCATACCCTTTCACTGATACTTGTATAGTCTCTTGCATACATGATCATACTCTCACACAAAACTGGGTCTTCAGCTGTGCTGCTCCCAGATCTAGATGGCTTTACTGACATCATGAATATCACCACACTTCCTTTCTTCAAGAAACATAGTTGTTAAAAATAGCCCACTCCATATAACTTCTTTATTTTCATTTTTGCCCTGCTTGTTGCCCAAAGCCGGCTGGGATAGGCTCCAGCTTCCCCGCGACCCTGAATTGGAATAAGCGGTTCGGAAAATGAATGAATGAATTTTCATTTTTGTTTTACTTTTTGTTCTTTTTTTAATTGAATTTTATTTTTGCTTTTTTTTTTTTTATTGTAGTATCCTGGTACATCTTTAAAGGCACTTTTAAATAAATGTATCACTGTTATTATTAATAAAATGTTTATTTCCTCTCAATGTATAATAAAGTCAATTTTGCAGAAATACCTGAAAGTACAGTGTGACACTCAAAGGATAAAATGTAACAAGTCATGACAGTTTTCTGGCAAAAATGTCTTTATTCTTTTGATAAAGCTCAAAGCTAAAAAGAGTAATATGCCTGGAGATATATACTGCATTTAGTTAAAAAGGATTTGGCTTGCTGTTTAAATGCTGGGAAGGAGACTTGATTATCATCTTATATCATTGTTTACGTATTGATTAGCATGTCTTTTGATCATTTCTCTGTCACATTTTTGCCTCATTCTGTTAAATTTTTATTAAATCAGCTGCTTCTTCATCTCATTTCTTTTCCCTTCCTTGACAAACTCCCTTCTCATCTTCTTCCCCTTCAGACGATGTCCCTGTGCCTCTCTGTTGGCCGGCTCTTTAATCTGCTGCTCGTAGGTGTCCTCCAAAAGCACGTTTCCCCTGCGAGAGTAGCTGATGTTGGACCAGGTGAGCACTGAGCCTTGGTAAGACCTGAAAATGGAAACATCATCTTAGTTTCTGTCTTCTTGAAATAAAATAGACAGATCATTTTAATATTATGGTTAGGTCATATCTGATACTGCAGGACCTTGGTACTCAGTGAGATTATTGCCTGGGGCTCAACACCAGGTGCTCTGCTTGGACAAGTATTTTTATTTTTTTTGTCATGCTTTTGTTTATTCTGTCAATGCTTACCTGGATTATTTGGATTACTGAGATCCATGCACTGTATCACAAACTAACAGAGCCTGGTACCTATAATGACTACTCCTCCTGTAGAGATCAGTGATTGCTCTAAAACACACAAAAATGTCCGAAAAGGAGACAAAAACATGACTAAACAGACAATAAACAGTAAATGGTCGTACCCATAGTTGCCTCTGCTCATATAGTAGAGAACTTCCTTATAGCGGAGAGGGTAATCCCACAGCTCCACATCTGTCACTTGGCCTTCAAAATATGTAAAATCAATCACAGGCTCACCTGACCACACATACTGAACACACACACAGACACACATGCACACGCCGATGTGAAATTGCAGACAATAAAGACAAGAACATTCTTTTTAAATTCATTAAGCTGTTTTAACACATGCAATAATATGAGGTCTATTTTTGAGGTCTAGTTTTTCAACTGGCATCTCCACGGCAAACCTCTGTTACAATGTTTTAATTTAGAAAAAACTGCTTTTTGGTTTTTTATGGCTTCTTTTTTTTTTTTTTTTTTTTAAAAAAACAACATAGAAATACACAATGCAAAAATAACCTCAAAACAACAACAAAAAACAATATCAGTAGAAAAGTCCAAATTGTAGGAATGTCACAATTCAGAGCTGTTCATGTTCATTTAGGCTGTTCATGTCTTGCATGAGAAGCTACAGATTAAAACATACAACAACCTTTTCTCCTCTCCATAAAGAAGCAAATCAAAAACCTATCATGTAACAAAACTTTGACATGAAACATTGTCGTTTAACCTGAATGTGGGTGGAAGCAGAAGATCTTAGCTGCTTATCGGCTTAAAGGCAAAGGAAAATGAGTGTCAATCACGGTGATTGTTCAGTGTTTTAGCATTATTGTTGGAAAACTTGGCTAAAACTGCTCAGTTTGACACCAACTCTGTTTTGGAAATAATGTTTCATGTCTTGTGGTTGTTGCTCTATATAAATAATATGTTGCATCCTTTGTTTATTGGGACACTACTACATTTAGGAGAAGTTTTAAAAAAAAAACAGTAATCATTATGTCTTTCTACTTAACCTTGGCATAGAGAAAAATAGAACATCTTAGCTTTTTTCCCTGACTGGTCATAGTTGCGCTGTTTGATTATCATTCATTCTTACTCGAGAAGGCAGCATTTTCCTCATGCTCATGTTTGTATTGCTGAACATCTGGGCCACACCCTTCACTGAGTCCAAGGTGAGGCAGATGCTGGTCCACATGCTCTGTTCAAGGTCTGACCAGAGCCTGATGTTGGGCTTCAGGTACATGCTGTTGTAATTATTGAACGTGAGTGAATACGAGAGGGTGTCCATGACATCTAGCCTCAGAGGGGTGCTTGATGGACTTAGAGTGAAGATGGAGGGACCGCTTCTCTCTAGATAATCAGTGATGTACCGAAAACACACAGACAGACCTGCAAGGTTCACACAAGCAAAGATGGTTTATTAAATGACCACATTGAATGTAATGGAATGGTGAAGTGGCAATAATAAAAAAACAGAAAGTTCCACAGAGGAACAAACAGGCTAAACAGCATCACCATGACAAAGACAAGACATGAAACAGCCACACAAAAACCCCCACAAAAGTCAGGACTCAGCTTCAAACAGCTAACAACAAAGACAGAAATTTGGGTGTAGTCATGGAGCCAGACCTGAATTTCAGCGTCACATTGAGACAGTTATGAAGTCATTAAAAGAACAAATCGTGCATTAAAAGCACTGAGTAAGAAAACCTTGTGCATGCATTTATCTTTAGTAGACTGTAACGTTGTCCTTACAGGTTTCCCTAATATCTCCATCAGACAGCTGCAGTTAGTCCAGCTGGGTCAAATCTGCTTTCTGTTCTGTCAGAACTATAGATGGAGAGGCAGCATTCAGTTTCTATGCTCCTCACATGTGGTCCAAACTCCCAGAAAACTTCAGATCAGCTGAAAGTCTCACCTGTTTTAAATCTAGGTTCCAGTTACCCTTTAAGCTCCCGGTCGACCATTTGGTTGAGATAATTTTGACAATTTCAATGTTTGCTATTATTAACTTATATCCCAATCCTTTGCTAAAAAGAAAATCCAAAACATTTATTCTGATTATTGTTGTCCAAAACCAATAGAAAAATACAAAGAATTTTTTTTTCTTTGGGTTTTTTCTTAGTTTGAACTTTAAATGGTTAAAATAAATCCTCACTAACACTTTTCTCCTTGTATTTGATCTTATCTTATTTGCTGCAATGCTTTTAATGTTTTATGTAAAGCACTTTAAATTGTCCAGAACGTGAAATGTGCTGCCTAAAAGCAATACTCTAGCTGTCTCTCCGCAGGACTTTTCAGATCCTGTTCCTTTGTGCATTCCTGCTAGTTTTACTTTCTGGATGTTTTCACACAGTGACACAATCAACTTCTATCATCTTTCCTAAGCTCTTTTCCTTGACTTCATTGAAAACATTGTAAGGGTAAGGAAAGGTGGTTGGAGGTATCTGGAAGGACTTCAGAAAAAAAGAAAATGCTGTAATGACTATCCATTTATTTTCTGCTGAACTGTGATGATAGTCTGCAGCAAAACTATTAAAGATGTTCTGCAGAAAGACCTTCAGACACCTCATCTCATGTAGTTTCATTGTGATGATACGCAGAAATACACTACTTTATAGTCAGGATATGAGCATCTATTTAATGTATAAATATATGCCAATATTGCCATCTCTAACTTATTTCTCCTTTTTTCTGCAGGTCTTCCTGAATAAGTGCAGTTGTACATGTTGATCTGTCTTTCCTGTCCTCTCCACCCCAAAGAGTCGAGGCAGATGGCTGCCCTCCCTGAGCCGGGTTCTGCCGGAGGTTTTCTTCCTGTTCGTCAAAAGGCCTGTTCCAGTCAGTTGGTTTCTATTATAGTATATGTATGAACTGGCTTGAAATGATGTGTATGTAAAGTGCCCTGTGACAACAATGTTTTGAAGTGGCGCTATACAAATAAAGCTGAATTAAATTGAATTGAATTATCAAGGCTCACACTTAAAAGGGAAAAAATGTGTAAAAGTAAAACATGTCACAGGCTGCTCAAGTCTCTCTCCCCTGTATTCATATTGATCCAAAAATAATAGTTAATGCCATTCACATAGTTAAATGTTTTTTTTTTTAAGGTTGCAACTGCTGAAGACCCCTTTCCTTGAAATTCAGTGAATTCAAAAAGCCCTTACTGGGGCTCCTGCTCACATACTTTCAAGTCCTTTCAAAGAACGCAACATCTCAGTTTCCAATGACTGCAGCACCTGTCATCAGTCCTCTCTGTGTTACCTGCCTCCCTTTCCTTTGTCAATCATCCAGGTTCCTGATCTTTTTTCAGTTTTTCTCTCTGGACAATGCTGGCTTTTCTGCACCTGCAGCATTACTTTGCTTTTCCAGTTCAATTATTAAAATGTTATTTTCTGACCTTTGTCTGGCTTCTTCTTTTTTTTTTTTTTTTTTTTAAATATTTATTTAACCTTTTTTAAACCTTGTTTGAGCTGGACTATAACCACTCTATCTTTGTAATTTTTTTCAAGAGTTTATTTTTGCAAATATAAAATAAAAATACAACATATTGTACTATGATTTGATTAAAAAAAAAAAGTATAATTTCAAAGGGCTATTTATAGTCATATTCAAACTTTTGAGTATTTTTGGGCAAGCTTGAAAATTTTTTCATTTATGCTTTGTATCATCTACAATTATTGTTCAACAGTAGCACATGTACTGCTGTTTACACATTTTCACAAATCTCTAAAGTGTTACCTTAACTATGAATCACAAAGTATTCAGAAAGACCTGCTTGCAGAAATTTACTAGTTTGATAGGAATACAGTTTTTGAGTAGAGGCCTGAAAAATATGCATGGCTCAAAAGGTTAGGGAATATATAATATTCCTTTATATCAGTAAGATAAAATGAAAAGAGATGACAAAGACATGTAAAAATAATCAGAATAGAAAGACACAAAGTGACCACAGAGACAAAGAACAACCATCAAGTAAATTAGACAGGAAAGAAATGAAACACAAGGGAGACAAATCAACAACATACACTAAGCATGATAACGATGTTCTAAAAATCAAGTCACAAAAATTACACGTATAAAATTATATGACAAAATGACCCCAAAAAAAGAAAGAAAAGGGAAAAAGATAAGAATCCAGTGTAACTGAATCTCTCAGCCCCCTTGTGGCCAAATGTTATTACTGCAGCTTTCATGTCACGCTGACTTAAAAAAAAAAAAAAAAAAAAAAGATTTTAAAACTATTAGAGAAGATGAAGACACCAATCTGTATTTTATTATTTTTTTTAAAACTTTTTTTTCTTTTAACTCTTTAACAGTGACAGCTAATCACTTATTTAATGGGAAATCTGTTTAGAAAGAACAACAGTTGGTGTGATATACTCACCTCTAGTGGTAGGAGCTGTGGTCCATGGGGGGTAAGTGCTGGTGGTGCGGGGTCGAGGTGTGCTGGTTGCTTTTGTTGTAGGCGTGTAGTAGGGAGTGGTTTGTTGTGTTGTTTGTGTGTAGTAGGGAGTGGTTTGTTGTGTTGTTTGTGTGTAGTAGGGAGTGGTTTGTTGTGTTGTTTGTGTGTAGTAGGGAGTGGTTTGTTGTGTTGTTTGTGTGTAGTAGGGAGTGGTTTGTTGTGTTGTTTGTGTGTAGTAGGGAGTGGTTTGTTGTGTTGTTTGTGTGTAGTAGGGAGTGGTTGGTTTTGTTGAAGGCCTGTAGTAGGCAGTAGTAAACTTTGTGGATGGGTATGATGTGGAGTACCACGGGGGAAGCCGATAAGGTGAAAAGAAGCAAATTCCTCCTCTATAACCAGACAAAGTAAACATTTTCCCTTTTAAATTTACTCCCGGGCCACCTGGAAAAGGAAAAACATGCAAACAAAAACCATTAAATATATAATTTAGCTGTCAAAATTAACCTAAACCGATAGTTCAACCATGAAGATCTGGTCTGAAATGATTAAACAAAATTAAATTACTTTATTAATCCCCAAAGAGAAATGAAATACTGCATACTACTCTAAACCTTAATCACAATTCCTCCTCTTGGCCTTACTTCTTGGCTTTATCCTTATATTGTGGAAAATCTGCTCTTTTCTTGAGGATCGGGGACCAGTGCTCATGCAAATCTTTCATTTAGGGGACTATTTGGATGGATTGACCTTTGATAGTATCATAGGAGTGGGAAATTGGACCCAGATATTACGTCAGGTAGGAAAAAGACTGCTTTACAGCATTTATCAGTTTAATTTGAGTTAGTTCTTTGTGACAGTGTTTCTAACACTTGGAAGTTTGAAAGTATGTTGGCCTTTATGAGGTTTTAATGCTAAAGTGGAAGTGAAATGGAATGTTACAACGTTTCTGTCATTCACCCGACAAAAGTCTGCTGATCTGACCAGTTGATTAATGTGTTTCAATGGTGACACCCGTACAGAGTGATATAACAGTGATTTAACTTACCAAACTATTAGAATTCTCACTGACCATGATATAAATTCTGATGACATTTGCATAATTTCAGATGATCTTTTGTAACTTTGAATTGTTTCTGTGTTTTTGCTTTGATAGAAACAGTATCTCCTTTCTACTTGAGTCCAAGTAACAGCATGTGTTACATCATAAATGCATCACGTAAAGTTTTATTACTCTAGCAAATATGAGGGAGTTTCATCTTTATTTACTAAAGTTCCAGAGGGACATAAATTCTGACAGTAATATTGTTTTGGTTTTATAAAGGAGTCCAAATTTTCACAATGAAAATTATAACCTGTGGAAATGTGTATGAATATTAATGAATTGAAAAAGAAGAAAACCTTCCAACATACTGGATCAACAATTTAACTCAGGTTATCAGAAGAGCTTATGTAACATGTTTGTTTATTTAGCCTGTCATGTAAACACAGTCACAGTGAAATGGACTAATGGGGATTGTAGCATTTAGATTCTGCAGTAAAGCAGAAACTAGGCAGGATCTGAGGTATAAGTAAAAATACTTTAAAGGTTGGACATGATCTACACTATAGAGACAAGGGACTCAGATTGGCTGAAGTAAAGAAAAACATGACACTTCCTCATATTTAATGTAGTAACAAAAATCTAGTAGCAAAGTTTTGGTTGTCTATAAAATAAAACACTCTTGAGTAGGACTTTATATAAGCCATAGAGACAGGACATGCCATCTCTGGCAGACTGAGAAATCCTGTGTCAAAAACTGGATCTTCAGTACTGTATCTGATATTTACTGCAAAGTAAAAGTTTGTAATTCAACCCCAGAGGAAAAATGTAAATTAGGCATAATCTAAGGTATCTATAATATAAAAAACCCTGATGCTTAGATACCACATCTTAATCCAGGAAACGCATGAAATTCTTACGTGTTGTCCATGCAGTCGTTGGATAAGCTTCCTGATGGACTGGTACAGAACGTGCTCCAGCCAACGCTGACATCATCACCATCATGGTGAAGAAAAGCAGCTTGTTCTTCATTTTCATCCTCAGTAGGTTGGGGTATGTTCTGTCCTCTCTGTCTGCGAGCACCTCTCTCACTTCTGTCTGTCTGAGCAGCTGCAGTTCAACTTGTTTACTCTCAGTTCTGGGTTCAGACGTCAGCAGCCACTTCAAGTTTCATTTCTCTGGGCTCAAACTTCTCTGCGGTCAGAACCTCCTCCTCCTTCCTGAGAAGTTTGCTTTGTAAAATGTACAATGGGTCAGAGCATAAGTGTTTATACAGTATGTTAGCATGTTTAGTGGTGCTGTGTGGAAGATAAGGATGAGATTTTCATGTAACTTTTAAAGAGTGACTCTGCAGCTGTGTGAAAACACTAATGGAGGTGGATGTTGAGATGCTCTGCGAATTCCCTCAGAAAAAAAAGCAGCAAATAAAGTGCAGCCACCGTGTTATGCAGAGATATTTGAATAGATTTGATAAACTCATAATGAACTACTGTTGAACGTGAAGCCAGATTCCACAGTGAAGACATTCATCTTGAGGAATCCCTTAAGCAGACAGGAATCAACAACAAATTAAACTAATGAGTACTTTTTTGTTTTGTTTGTTGTCCTTTGTGTGCTTTTGCTGTTATTTTTATTTGCTTGCATTGTTTCTGCATCTGATTGATATTGCTTTTTTTTTATCCTCTGAGTAAATGTTCTGAGTTATTCTCTCTTCTTTTTCCTAATTTATTATTTTGCACTTTCAGATCCTGTGTTATGCTTTACATTTTTACTGGTTTAGAGTTTCGAGCATCTTTTTGTGTTTTCACATTGCTTTGTGCATATTTCTTGCTACTTTGTTCTATAGGTGTTTGTTTTGTGTTTAACTCAGTTTTATTTTTGTATCTTTCTAGTATTTTAACATTTTTATAAGTCAACTTTGGGTTTTTACAGCTCTCTTTTATACTGTTTTACATCTAGTAGTGGTGCTCGTTTCTCTTTTCTTTTTTGCTGTTGATGACGTTGTATTATCCAATAAAGACCCAACCCATGAAAAAATGTTAAGATAAGTACTTTTGGTTTTAAAAAAATATATGAGTTCCTTATTTATACTGATAACATATATCAAACATTTGTAGAGACATTTACCATTCATTACCATGTGATATGTTAAATTTTTTATCATGTAATCCTTTGTTTTCTGGTGTGCATTAAGGGGCAGAAGACAAAAATAGGAATCGCATTCTACGTGATGTCAAATGTGTAAAGATGGCTTTGGATTTGTTTGCCTTCATGTGTCATATTGATAACTGGTGTCCATTTGTTTTTTTGTGTCTGTTTAGGATTACCTCATTATTTCTGTTTTACTGATTTTTGTAGTACTTCTTAAATTTTTGTCTATTTTGTGAATTTTCCTTCACAGTTGCTGTTTGGTAGCTCAGAAGTAAGCTGCTGTATTTACAGAAAAGGGGGAAAAAATACATCCATCTTTGACTTTTCTCATTTAATAGCTTGTACTTTGTGTCATCATCTTGATTGCTTTGATCAGTCAAGATTTGTCCTTAAACCAGTTCAGCTTACGTAACTTGTGAATTTTACAGTCAGCACTGTTAGTGTTGTAATTACCTTCGTGGAGGAAACCAGTTCAGCCAGATTGATGTCTGAGGCAAAGAGGATCATGGGATTTCTGTGATTTCCTGCACCACATTCACAAATGTGTAAATGCCAGCTCAGCATTTAGGGGGGAATTTGTGGCATGAATAAAATGTATGAAAAAAAATATATAGATAAAGACTGAAAGTACACCCCTTAAAACAGCATTCATCCCTACTGTAAGTGCTTCTATTTTCATATCTCACAGAACATTCAGAGAAGAAACACAATGTGTAAATATACTATTAGAAATCTCATTTTATTTCCATATATGAGCTTTGTTTTAGATGATAGTGATAGTAACAGCTGGTAGGAAACAAACATTGAAGTCTGCTTCGTGTCTCCACCTCTAGTGAACTTTGATTCCAGTTTCCCAGTACTTCCTCTTATGCAATCTCTGGACAACAAATCATCACAGTTTCTGCAGGAACATTTCTGTGACCCTTAACTGCTGCTGGTGGCTCATGGGAACATATTTTACAATTTACTTTCACTAACATATCTGTCCTCTCAAGATGTCCAGTTGAATGTATATTTCCTGTTAAAAGATGGATTTAGAACTAGTTTTAACTAAATAGTAAAAGATTAATATTATTACATAAATGTGCACCCATGGTCATGAGCTGTGGGTCGTGACCAAAAAAAACAAGATCTCGTATACAGGCGGCTGAAATGAAATTCCTCCGCAGGGTGGAGGAAACAGTTCTCCCTTAGAGATAAGGCTCGGTCATCCAGGAGGGGCTCAGAGTAGAGCCGCTGCTCCTTCGCATCGAGAGGAACCAGTTGAGGTGGCTCGGGCATCTGGTCAGGATGCCTCCTGGACGCCTCCCTGGTGAGGTGTTCTGGGCACGTCCCTCTGGGAGGAGACCCCGGGGAAGACCCAGGACACGCCGGAGGGATTACATCTCTCGGCTGGCCTGGGAACACCTCGGGATCCCCCCCGCAGAGTTGGCAAATGTGGCTGGGGAGAGGGAAGTCTGGGCTTCCCTGCTTAGGCTGCTGCCCCTGAGACCCGACCCCGGATATGCAACAGAGAATGGATGGATGGATGGATGGATGGACGGCATTACTGTGCAGTTAAATTAGAGCTCAGTTGCTATTCAGTGAGTTTGACATACCCTCTTTGTTTGCAAGGGAGAGAAGAGCCAAATAAAGTAAAGGGAGAAACTGATGGAAAAATGTATGTTTTTTTACTTTATACTGGAGGCAAAATTAAACAAGTGGTCCATATGCTTGTTGCCCCTTAATGTTTTACACAGAAAAACTGATAAAGCCTAAAACATGTCTGTATGTTTGAAGAGTAGATTAACTTCCACATCACACTGTTGGTTGATAACCAGTGGCTTATCATACATTTTACTTTTCTACAGTCTTACATGTTATAATGTTCTCTATATAAAAAGAAATTATGATGATGGTTACCTGACAGAAGAGGTGGAGGATGAATCTATGATAACATTTGTATTATCAGCAACTAAAAAATGAAAAGGAGAAACGTATACGTAAGATAGGCTACTCTATTGATATCAGGCCTTTTGAATGTTACCGAATGTAATACACTTAATGTGAAATATTTACTCTTGAACACATTTCTTTTTCTTCCTACATTAAATAATTCTCAATCACTGGTGTCCAGCTGTGGTCCTCAAGGGCCACAATCCTGCAGGTTTTTGATGTATCCCTGCTCCACAAGACCTGACTCAGATAAATAAGTCATTGTGCAAACTTTTTCAGGCTGTTTGATCCATTTAATCTGAATCAGGTGTGTTGAAGCAGAAATACATTGAAAAACTGCAGGACAGCAGCCCTCAAGGTCTGACTTTGGACACCGGTTCTCATAAGCCCTCCTCTTTTATTTAACCAACAAACATAGACTTTATAAAACAGGGGTGGACAACTCTTGTCTCAGAGGGCTGCAGTCCTGCAGGTGTTGGGAGTTTCTCTGCTGCACACTTGACTCAAATCAATGGTTAATTAGCAGAATTGTGCAGAGTTTGGTGTCAAGCTCTGGATAACTCTACTTATTAAGTTAGATGTTTGTCAGGTGTGTTGCAGCAGGGAAACTCCCGTCATTTGCAGCAGTATTGCCGTTGAGTTGACCACCTCTAGAATTAAACCACTTTTATTTTTAATCCATTTTCGTTCAGAAAAATACCACACAGGCTTTTATTTAGAAAGGTGCTTGAGCGGAAGTGATGTATTCCGGTGTTTTCAGAGTTTCCGGGAGTTTTGGCAGCGATGCCGTGCTGCTTTCCACCGTGTACCGATCTGACTGCAGCCGGGATGACAACATGGAGAACACACACACACACAGCAACAACAACAAAACAGCAGCTATAAAAACGGCACGGCCAGAAATAAAAGACACAAAAAGACGAGGAGAGCAAAGAGACTCAAGCTGAGAAACTTTGCAGGTGAAACATGGGAGTCATCATCTCGCAGATCTTCTCCAGGTTCACCTCCAAGACACCTGTACGGATCTTAATGGGTGAGTTTTCATCTGTCGGCTTTTATTCCTGGATATACTCAGTTATTGTGATGGTTGTTATTTACGGTCACAAAACAAAACTGGAGGGAGATTTTTGTCGTGTATTACTGGTTACTTTTAGAAACTTTAAAAAAATAATAAAAAATAAAATAATAATAATAATTTAAGATTTTTTTTCGTTATTTTGTTGATGTGTAAGAGCCTACAGCTCATGTGCAAACTTTTTTCATCAATATTTTTGTTCATTTCATTTTTTATGTTAGAAATATTGAATAGATTTCTAAACATGAACTTAAAAAGTAACAACAAAATGACTTTTTACACTGTGTAAATTACTCCTTTCAGGGGAACACACACTTTCTAGAAAGCAAATAGATAAATTAGTTTTTTTTTAAAAACTTGAAAAATGGGTTTTTTATGCTTAATATAAGATTAAAAATATTAATTTTCGCCAAAATCCCATCTATTCATTGTTCAATCTTTTTAGATATGTGCATTTTATTTTCTGTTCTTATAGTTTTAAAAGAAAAGATAAATTGAAGATTTTCATATAATTTGGGAAATAATCACCAACAGACTGATCAAAATGTATTCATGGTGGTGTAGATACAGATCATATGTCACACCAGTTATAATGTGTAGGTAAATTCATAAAAATAAAATTGATATACTTAATGTTAAAATTAACAAGTAACATAAATTCAGTCTGCTTGTTTTTTGATCATTTTGAGTGTGGGAAGGTTGGAAGTGGATTTACATTGATCACTCAAAATCAGTACTAAAATACAAATACCAGGTAATTCTGTTCTGCCTACATATATTTAAATACTGTAATAACTTACTGTACACTCCTCTTTTACTTTTTACATCTTACAATCAACATGAACATTACTAAACTTTAAATCTCTTTAAACAAAGAATTTACATCCCGTATATGTTATCAGGTTATTAGAGGTTACATAACATTGTAAAGACAGGTAAATGGCAGTAACAGTATGTATTTATGTAGCAGTAATGACATAAATACAATACATAATATTTGACTCTTTGGTAAAACTTAATTGACTTGTGAATAATTTCCCTTATATGTTTTTGTAAAAGTAAAGTATGGCTCATTATGCACACTTTTAGTTACATTAAAATTTGTGACTTATCTGTATGTTATATTTTCAGGTTTACTTAGGTCAGTATTTTCTGTTGTTTTGTGTGGTGATTAATTGATTTATCAGTACTGAAAGTATCTGTTGCAGCTGTACCGGTGTGTCAGTGTATGTGTGTGTCTTTGTTTTGTTGCAGTTGGTCTGGATGCTGCAGGCAAAACAACCCTCCTCTACAAACTGAAGCTGGCCGAGGTTGTAACTACCATCCCGACTATTGGTTAGTCACCAAAAACATAATTATCTTATCTTATCTTATCTTATCTTATCTTATCTTATCTTATCCGATCTTATCCGATCTTATCCGATCTTATCCGATCTTATCCGATCTTATCCGATCTGATCTGATCTTATCTTATCTTATCTTATCTTATCTTATCTTATCTTAGCTGAGCTGAGCTTATCTTAAACGTGTGTGTGTGTGTGTGTGTGTGTGTGTGTGTGTGTGTGTGTGTGTGTGTGTACAGGTTTTAATGTGGAGACAGTGGAATTTAAGAACATCAGTTTTACAGTTTGGGACGTTGGTGGTCAGACAATCATCAGACAACTGTGGAAGCATTATTACACCAACACACAGGTAAAACTACTGTAAATTTACAAGTATTCTGAGCAGCAGGATTGAAGACATTTGCATTCATGTTTGTCTGTGTTTGTCTGCAGGGTTTGATATTTGTGGTCGACAGTAACGACCGTGAGAGGATAAAAGAAGCTGCTGATGAGCTCCACACAATGGTGAAGAAATTTCCTCTTTAGAATTGAATGAAATTCTTTAGTTTTTTGCTTTTCAACTAAGTAAGATGGAAATAAAAAGAATAACACCATGAATAAGTTGTTTTTCTAACATCTTATTGGTATTGTTGTCAGTAGAGTTTAGCTACAGAGACACAATTAGCATTTAAGCAGATTAAACCAGATATTAATAAATATCATATAATAAATGTCATCTTTAAAATAAAATTGTATATTTTTGTGTTGCAGCTGGAGGAAGACCAGCTGAGGGGCGTGGCCCTACTGGTTTTTGCTAACAAGCAAGATTTGCCGAGAGCTATGTCTGTTGGTGAAGTCACCGAGGCTCTGGGCCTGTCAGGAGTCCAACAGCCGGTAGGTAACCTGATGGTCAGACTTTAGGGAAAGGGTCCGTTTGAGTCACATGTGGCAGCGACAGCAGACCGTCTGTGATGAGACGGCCCACCGAAGGATCTTTGGAAACTATATCATGTAGTTTTCACAGCTCAGTACTTGAGCTTCCCCTTTCCATGGATGTTAAAACTTGCCTGAGGGATTTATTTATTTTTTTTAATGATTGTGTGCTTTTAGTTATCTTACATTAGAAGTAAGCTGAGCTTGGACACATAAGGATGTTTTATTGAAACTGGTGTCATTAATGTAACAAAGGTGCACTTCCTCTTCAGCACTTCTGTAAACAGTGATTCACATGTTTGAAGCATGGAAGAGTTTATCTCACAGAGAAAACGAAACTCATAAAAAAATGCAAAGCATTGCAGAAGACCACAGTTTTTTTTCTCAAGGCCTCTTGAGTTTAAAGATCACGTGATAGTTGTGTTCTTGTTGCTGACGATTGTGCCTTTGTGTGTGTGCAGTGGTTTGTTCAGACCTCCTGTGCTGTCAGTGGTGCCGGACTGGTTGAGGGTTTGGACTGGCTATCCAACCAGGTCCTGAAGTCGTAGCAGATGTTGGAACACTGAAGTGAAGTAAGCCAAGCTGGTGGATCCATCTGACCTGTTAAAGCCATCTCATCACAAAAATGTTCATTTTAAATCATTAAATCCTCCAACGTTACTACACTCTCAGTCACAATTTGTTGGTTTTTTTAACTTTTCCTCATATGTAAACACAACCCTGTGAGTTCTGTGCCACAACTAATATCACAGTTAAATGAATTAAATTAAAATGATTAAGAAAATCTTTTATGTTTAAACACAAGAAATTAAGTTTTGAGGAGGAGCATATTATGCATTTATGCCTTTGGACTGGTATTTGTTTGTCTCTGTGTGTGTTTGTGCTTAAAGCCTACTTTTTATTTTCCTGTACCACAAATCATGACTTTTAAGAGTTCCTTCTTTTTATTCAAAGACCCGAAGCAAAAGTATGCAGACCTTCATTAATTTAAAAAAAAAGAAAAGAAAGAAAACCTAGTTATCTAAAGGCCTTAAAGTTGAAACAGCTGTATCAGGTGATCCGATATATTGTTTGGTAGAGAGAGGACATTTAACTTCACTGATTAGAGCTGGGATGAGATGCATAAACTGTGTCGTCTAAGGACTAAAACTGTGTGTGTCCACAAAGAAATGACAGAATTGTCCATTCTTTCAATCTGACTTCTGCTCTAATTTTAAGTCATCAATCAGAGATTGTCTTCACTTCATCATTTCTATTAATACAATACTCAGTTTGCATTACAATGAAAGCAACAGCAAAGAGCAGATTGCAGAAATGTGAAGCAGTCACAACCACAGTGTGACTGCTCTTGTTCATAGCATCCATAGTTCAAGAATAAACAGTCTGAAATCAATCACTGTCATAAAGCTAATATTGTTCTTGTTGATTTGTTAAACTGTAACTTTTGTTACATTTCAACTTCACTAAATCAGACTTAAAATGCTGTTAAATATAAACATGATATGAGAAACACACAGTTTATCTTTTATTAATGCTCGTTTTGTGGAGAAAAATGTAAACATGGTTTTTCTATGTATGTTGTGTTGGCATGTCGGGCCCTCAGCGCTGACTATCAGGTTATCCTGTTATATGCCCACATATTTTTGTCTTACTATAGGGCTTTTATGGTAATGATTATTTAATATTTTTTCCCTTTAGATGCACTTTTATAATTGAAAATTTTGATTGACACAGTTCATCTTGTGAATGTGTTTAATTTTTATCCCGTTTGTATATTTATTTTAATTTCCTTTTAGAAAATGTGTAAAAAAATAAATCTTTTGAAGTAAGCAGTCAAATTTTGTTTTCTGTTTATAGAAATAAAAAACAAAAAGGAATTTGAATGAAAAACACTCAAGACTCTTTTTTTACTTTATGGAACATTTATAAATTTTCTATACTACTTGGACCAATTCAGGGTCACAAGGAAGCTGGAGTTTATCCCAGTAATAAGCAGGCGAGACGCAGGCCACATGCTGGATGGGCCACCAGTCCAGCACAGAGACATCAACAACCATTCACGAAATTCAAGCAGCGGTATCCTAAATATCTACCATCCTGCAGGTTGTAGTGTTTGCCTGCTGCAGCACACCAACATTAACTCGTTTCAAGGCTGCAGCAAAAGTTGACATGTTGTCAGAACATTTTCTTTTGAATCAGGTGTGTTGTTCCAGGCTTCACCTTGTACAGCTGATTACAGATTACAACCTACGCGTGTCATCACAATATGTGTTACTGTGTTGGGGTAAATTCCACTGGAACACAGTAGAAAATGTAAATGGTCGTCTCTGTTGTGAGATAGTTCTTCCCCGTCTCGGTGGCATCTCATTCCCGCACTTCCTGGTCTCGCTCAGGTTTTCCTCCGTCTCCACCTGCAGCTGCGCCTGATAGTGCATCTTTCCCTCATCCAAATAAAAGTTTTATATGTTAACCAGTCCATCATCAAATCTGGGAGTTGGCGTTTCCACAATCTTGCCTTGAACCAAACATCTTTTGTGAAGAAGTCCTTTGATCCCCTGAAATCTCTTTCAGAAATACAATACTTTTCCAGAAAAAAATCAGACGATGGCTGTTCAGTTTATCTGGGCATAAGTAAAGTTCAGTCTGGTGAGCAACTGTGTATAAATAAAGGCTAAAGTGAACCCGAGCAGTTCTACTATGTTCAACACTGTTACAACGGACGTGGTGTTCAAGTGCTCTGTAAATAAAAGTTAGTGGAGTTTTACAGAGGTTTAAATATAGGTTTTACACCAGTTAGTAAACCCATCAGCAAATGTTTATTGACACTTCTTTTAATCATCAGTCAGAGAAATGGAGGGCTTGCCCCCAAATTCACCTTAGAAACATCAGAAAGAAGTAAACCCCAAGACAGTAAATGAGAGGAAAAGTGAATATTTCACTATAAAACTCTTCATGGAAACTATCTGGCCCTCTTCATGATTAATTTAAAACAAAGACAGTGTCCTCTCAGTATGTGTATATGTATGTCTAGCTCATGGTGTTTCTCTCCCTGAGATGCTTTTGAACAGCAGCTTTATTTGTGTGGTTTGCTTGAAGACTTTAGCATAAACTCCAGGGTGGACAGTACTCGTCTCATACACCGATACATCCCCTGTGGGGTGAAAACCAATAATTTTAGTAAGCTACATGTCAGAGTTGGAGCTTCCTAGTGATCTTCTGTACTGCACTTATCACACTGCAATGCCACGTTTATTACAACATCCTTTCAAAATCTAGAATTCACCGTATTTTTTAAGCCACGATCTTTAGGGTTTTTTATACAACAGAACATTGCAGCATTAGTATAATAAATAATGATTTTTCTTGCCAAAATACACCAGATTAATATCAAAAGCATTAGCACACTGACTCATGAAGGTAGTTAGTGCTTTATTGATTCACCGAAGAGCCTTTTATTAATCATGACACTAGAATGTCAATCACTGAAACATATTTACAGCTCGTCATTAATCCGGTCACCTTTTCTCGCAGCAGTAAAGTGCACCTTCACAAACATAACTTCTTCACCTGGTTACAGCAAAAACACAAACTCCCAAAAAACCCGAGAAAAAATAAAAAAATCAGTAACTCGATTTAGGCCTTTAAAATGTCTCTTTGCTACTTGATGTTTTCCCAAAAATGGTTGTCGACTGTGTAACCACTAACATCCCCACCATGTCAAGCTTTTGACAAAAAGAGGTTTATCGATTTGTTCTTCTGCATATAATCACCACGAATCACTGTGGGAAGACAAATCAAAACCTGTTAAAACAGAAAAAACAGTGACGTACATCTGATCTCCATCATGGTGTCAGGAGAAACACTGATTCACATGATCATTTGGCAAAGGTGGAATCAGTTTTATGACACATTGTTTTGTATTTTTTAACACTACACGATAAAGAAATTTCCTCAAATATGGGTGAATTAAAAAAAACAAACTAATATCATAGAAGCATCAGTGTGAATCGTCTTCACAAAGATGGCAAATGAGGGAACTTCAGAGAACCTTGTGCTTGTGTTTTACAGACCTCAGACCAGTATTTTCAGGATCCAAACTGATCTACAGAGGAAGATGAAGAACAATGAACCAAAGAGGAGGATAAAGTTTGAGGCCAAGTACTGTGTAGGCCTCAAACTTACACAAAACAGCAATTACTGACCATTACAGAGGGTTTCATTCGTTCATACTGAAGAAGATAAACACGTCACATTTGTTTTTGTTGTCCATGACAACATGAGCACATAATGAGAGAACACAACCTGAAATGTTGGGATGCTGGACTCCATAAGACAACTTGTTTTGTTTTCCTCCCAGAAAAAATGTTTCAACAAATCCAGAACAAAAGGAACATAAAAAAAACAAAGATATTAGGTCTAAAATCCATCATTTAGTAGTGCCTCCTGGTGAGCATGTAGCATCAGAAATATGGGAAAAATTTGAACTTTTCTGCAGGAATTCCCAACAATTTTAACATGAATAAATCAAGAAAATATCCTTCAAAATGTAAAAGGTTTATGACAGAAGTTCCTGCGTTTCATAAAGTCTAACTCATAAGTGCCTCAAATCCAAAACAAAAACAATAATCCATTTTGATAAAATTTTAACCTGATCAAATCAACCGTATTGTCATTTAAAACAAGTACAGATGTGTTTTACACCAAAGTTTTAAAATAATTGTCTTTTTCTTAGCATTTTATATGTAAAACAAAACAAAACACAAAACAAAAACACCCCAAATGAATAGGTACATATTTTGCTGAAGGCTTCACCTTTGTTTTAAATTTAAAGTTGACCAGATTTAATATTTTGTTGTCATATTTTGAGCACGGAACTAAATAAGCTGCAGCATCAGTTTGGTGTCATTTGGATGGGAAACTTAGCTCCTACTTCATGCAACATTTTTGTTACACTTTTTACATCAACTGCATGACTTTGTGAGAGGGCCCATCAACAAGAGGTGTGTTGTTATCTAACAGAAACTTTACCTGAGGTCATTTCAAGCCCTCAGTTTAGACTTTAACGTTTAGACTCTGATCATTTTGTAGGTATTTACTTTAGTGTTTTTTATGTGATACAATCAATATTTTAATTAACTTTACCAGATTTTATAATTAATTTCTATTAGTCTGAACATTGCAGACACATTGGATGCTCACAGAGTGAAATTTTTCTTACAATTAACTACTTCGCCCAACTGAACTTGCTTAACCTTGGCCTGACAGACACAGCTGAGGGTGCAATAACTCTCACTCTGCTCACAACTGCTGTATTACGGGCTCAGTTGTTCTGAGACGATGGGAGGAAAAACAAAAGTGACTACTAGTTTTGTTTTTTTTTGTTTTTTTTAAAGACAAGGTCCAACATCACATTAGCTCGTATGATTAAAACATTGAGAATTTAACGGCTGAACTATTGCCACTGAAATGCTGCTGAAACCAAAGTTGCTGTTGGAGGATCTTTTGACTTGCAAATCACCAAATCCTCATCACTAACTAAGCTTCCTCCTCTTCAGTTTCTGACATAGTTCATCTCAGTTACATTAACAAAGAGACAAATATTAAAGTCTTGCAGGAAGAAATCAGCTAATTATCATGACTGAAACTGGAACTAATTAGTTTTTTTTTTAAAGGTTACATTTATGAAAATAGTGCCTTATTTATGTCTTATTGTTCAGTTATCATCCAAATTGATGAGGGTCCAGTGAGATGTGAGGAATGACAGGAAAACAGTGACTGCATGGATGCAAACTCAACACTTTAGGACAACAGTGGACATACAATAACAGGAAGGCCTTTTCAAAATAAACCTCTGTGCTTTCTCTCCTTCTTTTTGTTTTGATTTCAACTAGTTTGGCTGAAGGTCATGAAGCCGTTTGTGATGTCCTGGTTGGCAGAAAACCGTCCCTAAGGCCACCTTCTGGGTTTTCTTTCATGTGTCCTTTGGATTCTGTTTTGTTTTATATCCTCCATCCATATTGTTAGCTCTACTTAGACAATAAAAGTAAAAAAACAGAAACTTAGAGGTTAATCTATAGTTAATGATGTTTTCTCAATAGTGGTGCCAGTATAAAAGCAGCGTTTTTTTTCTTTTTGCACAGAATAAAACATGTCCTAAACGAGACGTTTCCTTGTTTTCACCGTTCCTCCTCTTAGTGAGGGTGCTTTAGGTCTTCATTCCATCTTCAGCGACACAGTCCATGAAAAACCTCAGAGTCCAGCAGAGAGGAAGCACACGTTTTTAAGTCCCAGGCAGTTTGGCTGGTAGATGGTGGATGGTGTTTCCGTCCTCGGATTCCTGAGGAGCTGTCTCAGCGACGCCAGCTGGGACTCACCTGGGAGCCAAAAGCATGCATTCTCCAGGTGTCATTAGGCTTCAGACTCACCCCTCTTCTTCCCTTCCTCTCCAGCATCACTGTCCTCTGACTGGCTGCTGCTAAGCACAAGGAACTGTCCGTCAGAGGCAGGCGGGTTGGGAGGACGACTTGAGGCAGCGATTAAACGACTCTGTTCCTCCAGATCCTGCAAGACAGTGAGTGAAATAAAACCAATGATAAGATGAAAGTGTTATACACTAAAATGTTTAGTTAGAAAGTTGGATGTTACCTTCTCTATTTGTTTTTGTTTGCTGAGCTCCTCCTGCTGTTTCTCTTTGGCTTTGTCTTGCTCCTTCCTTTTCTCTGCTGCTTTACGGTCCTGCCCAGTAAGAAACATCCACAGCACACTTCAACCAGCTGCAACCACAGCTAATAGCTTGAACATTAACTACAAAATCACAGCAAGAAGTATTGAATGAGTCTCACCATCTCCGAGTGGAAGGCTATCTGCTTGGCCAGTCCGATGCTGTCACAGATCTGAAACATGAAGAGGACACAAGCGTTAGTCACAAAAACCATGGTTTCAGAGTGTGAGATAAACAGATGGCACGCAACCTTCTCTCCATCATTGTTGGATTCAAAGATGTAGCAGACGGTTCGACTGTCACTCTGCCCGCCTGCCGTCTGCAGAACGAAACCAAACAGCCGCTTGTTGTCCTGATGGGATGCACTCTGGACCACACTGGACAGGGGGAACTGTAGCAGGACAGGACAGGACACCATGAACAAGAAAAGCTTAAAAACCTACAGACATGACTGAGCAGGAAAACTGGCCTCATCTTACTCTGAGTCGAGTGACCTGTGTCTGAGGATCGATGAGCCTAAAAAACAAAATATACATTAATATTTCAGGACAGAATATCTGCTGTGAAACTGGAAAGCTAAATGGTTCTTAAATATCCTCACGTTGGTCACACAATAAAGACTTAAAGCAAAAAAGCTGATTTAAATCTCACTTGAGACAGTCACAGGTGACCAGCAGATGCGATTCTGTCATCCTGAAGATGTTGTGGATGGCTCTGGCGGCCAGGATCTGCCTCATAGTCTCAGAGATAACATCTGCCGACTCTGTGTTCCTGACCTCCATCGATCCAAGGAAGCGAACAATGAAGAGTTGGTGGAGGATCGAATCTGGATGAAAGAAAGAAATACAAAGTTAGAAACAAAGAGCCAGATGTCCCATTCAGAAGATTCATGTCTGTTTGTTAAATGGCATAAATGGGCGATTTTACTGGTTATCGGAAGAGTTTATTGTCATTATTGAGAATATATATATATATATATATATATATATATATATATATACACACACATATATAGAGTGTAGTGTATTAGTTTTCTTTAATTCTCATAAACTATATGAAGATCACATTAAATATATGAAAGCATTTTCATGCTTATCTAATGACTGCAATGACACAATGAACTAAACAATTTATTTAAAAAAAACATGAAGGCTATACTGGTGGTGCGTTATACTGAGAACAACATCACAAAATGAGAACATACAGAATCTGCTGCTAATTTAGTAAAGTTTGACACCACAGGAAACATGACACACTCACATTTTAAACACATTTGCTTTAACTTATAGTTCAGTATATATTTGTAAAACCCTAATAAACTACTTTTCATACACAACATCTTTATTTTTTTTTAACCAAAACATACATTCTTTTAAGGAAATTTATATAAAGTAAAGCAGATATTGAATCCTGTCATGTTCTGCCTGTTGTATTATCACTGTAGCAAAGAAAAAACATCTACATCTGACAATCAACATTGGAAATAAATGCAAAAGAAAACATGAAGTGCTGTTTCATGAAAAAAAGATAACATTGATAAAGTGAATTGGTGTGAAAAAAAACCTTCACTGTCTTCTGGTGTGTTCTCCCCCGACTCTCCGAATGGATTACTCCTTCTACGGTCACACAAACAGACAACTGTCAACCATGTTAGAGGGAAATAGCATTAATACCACTTACAAAACCAAAAGCAAGAACCTAAACCTCCTGGTGTTGATGCTTAGAAGTTAACCAGAATATACTAGATTACTAGCCAGGACACAATGCAGCCTTTCTTAAATAAAGTTTTTGGCTTCCACAGATCTGCTTAAGAAAGAAAGGAAACTGTTCTACATGTTTTTACACATATATGTTTTTTGCTGCAACTTCTTGCTTCCCTTGAATGAAGAACAACAAGTTTCCCTCAAGATCAGGCCCTGCAGATGGAAACTACTTCCACTCCCATTCCATTCCTGGTCACTTTACGCTCTCAGCAATGAATCAGATACTTGCTCCAAACACCTTTATCCTTCATGTTTATTTCCTAAGAATTAAAAAGTAAAAAGAAAAAGGTCCACTTGACTTCCAAATAAATCAGCTAAAACTATGAAAAGCATCCACCTCTACCTAGAACAGGCCCTGCAGGAGTATAAATCCAGCTGAAACACACCAACCTGCCAGACTGTGCTGCTGTCTTGCTCTGTGCCAAGTTCTCCTCACTGACGGGGGAAATGATGTCAAACTGGATGGGTGTTTCCGGAGCAACCAGAGCATCCAGTGAGAGCACAGAGAGGGCAGGTGATGGCTCAGAGCCCACAGAGCTGATACTGCTCGTTCGGCCTGTGCGTCCTTTACTGGAATGGAGACAAAGAGAAATGACTGGAAATTTGAAAAGTGCGGCTCTGATGTCAGTCTGGCCACAAAGAGCTCCATCATCGCTGGATCTGCGGGTACTGTGAGCCTCTTGATCCCAACTTGTAGCTGTGTGGCTTTTGTATGTAAATAGATAGATAGATAGCTGCATACAGTGACTTACTTTGGGTGTTCTTCAATGACAAACTTGAAACATCTGATTTATAATTATTAATAAAACTTAATTATAAAACTATCCTGGTTTAATCAACAGTCAAACTGTTTAACAAATGAAAACTAATATATTTTTTGACCAACATATGACAGTATAAACTTTGGTCTAAAAAAACCCATCTAGACCAGATTTTCTTAAATCTAAACCACCATCCATCTAACCTACAACTGGACTTTCGAACAGGCCTGTGAAGGCCATACATAGTGCAGAGACTAAAGAGGGCTGAACACCTGAAGCCAAAGGGTGTGTTCAAATTGTAGTGTACACATTCAGCACTGGCCCACACAGACCACTGTGCTATGAAGCCTTGAACCAGCAGACATGGAGCTCACAAAGCTTGGCAATGCTAACATCCACAGTTTATTTCTTTTCCTTTCTTGTCCAGATTATCTGAGGACAGTCAGACATCTGATGCGGCTGGTTTCTCTCTCTGCTTGAGCCACAGGAATTTAGAAAATACCAGTAAAATATGCACCAAAACTTTATCTGAAACTTTAGGTTTTCTCTGTAAAATGTAAATATGTTATGGATAAGCCAAAATGTAGCTTTATCACATGCTACTTCATATTTAGCATCACTGAAGATAACTATATATTGTTATAGTAACTGCAGTTTTTCTTTTATTCTCTTGCCAAAGATTTGTGTCTTTAGTTATACATCTGTGTTTTGAAGAGATAATTACGTATACTCAACTAAGAACAGAAAGTTTGTTCTGACCATTAAAGCACAAACTTTGCTCTAATCTGAAGTGATGGCCTGGAATTTGTAAGCTGTAATTCAGAGTCATCGTATCCTTGGGCAAGACGCTTCTTTCTCCTTGCTTCCAGTGTTGCTGGTGTATGAGTCTGAATGAATGTTCAGTAGAGATCGAAATGCAATACAATCCACATCTAATCCATAATCCATTTGGTTTTGGATCTGAGAAATCTGAACAAAGCCCAAACTGGTCCCCATAAAGAAAACCACCCCTCCATGCACAGACAACTACCTGCTGGGTCTCATGCTCTCATGTCTCTGCTGGAAGGATGGTGACGGTGTTACTGCTTCAAGAGCCGTTTGGTTCACTCTGGCAGCCAGCTCCTATAAATAACATTACAGTAACATCAGCATTAACCAATCAGAAGTCGTTTTACTGGGTTTAGCATCTTGCTATTCTTCCTCTACATAGCACATGCAAGACAAAATATGTGTACAAACAAACACTGCAACCATATTTGAATGCTATTCTTAAGTGAGCAAAAAAGTGTGGAAAAACTCAAAATGGTAGAAAATAATACATGTCAATCTTTCCATTAACCCCATTATAAACATATTTTTTCCTATCTGCTGGTTAAAACCAGGCAATCATTAACAAATTCTTTAAAATGAAACACAACTAACTCTCTTCTTCGTCAGCTGTAAAGATTATTAGTCCTTCTGCGAACAAAGCCTAAACAGAGATTTGCTACCTTTTCTCAAATATCTGTCCCTTAAGGACTGTCTCCTTTGTAATGGCCCTTATAGCTTCCAAACTCCACTGCAACATGGTCAATGCTTGCAACTTGGTTTAATAAATGGAATCTATTTCTAAATATAAAAAAAAAACCCTTTATATATATATATATATATATATATATATATATATATATATATATATATATAACCTTTATATATAAGAAAATCACGATTAGCATCTCTCTCAATCTGTTCTTAATGGGCTTGTTTAAAAATGTTACTTTGTTATGTCCTAATCATATTCAGACAATACTAACTGGTTCATTAATACTCTAAAGGACCTGTCGCTTGCTGACTAGAAGAAAAATTTGCCAAATTGACACAAACCTCAGCATTTTCACTAAGGTAGATCCTCTTGGAAATGTTGTTGATTGTAGCAATCCACTGTGAGAGAAAGCATCAGAAAAACAATGTGAAGTTATGCATTAAAATGAAGCAGATTAGATGGCAGTAAAGCATTTTACCTCCTCACAGTCCTTCCTGCTCTCTGCCTGCAGTGTCACAACTCTATCAGTGCAAAAAATGAGAACAAACAGCGGGAAAATCATACATCAGAAAACCTAAAAATGGCACAAGCATCAGAGGACGCTGACAAAAGTAGAGTGCTTACTTTTTGCCATCAAACGAAGTGACCTGAAAGCAGAATCGGCGGTCGTCGCAGTCGACAGCCATGACAGAGCAGTTGTCAAGGTCTGTGACTAGCCCACCCGCCACCTCACCACGACCCTGTTGCATCAAGTTACCTCCCTGTGTGAAGAAATACTGACGCTCCCAGGACGACGACACCAGGCCCGTCTTACTGCGAGACAGACAAGACAAATGCATTAACAGAGTCAATATTACAGGACAGTGTTCTCAAAATGCTTTAGAAAGAGAAAACAATGATGATATAGCAGCTTAAATCTGGATATTGTCTCTTTACTGTCATGTCCAAATTTCTGCCATGAAAAAGGTTAATTTCTGGCCACAGCAGTGATATCAGCAGAAATAAATTTAAGTATATGGCTCAGCAGAATCAGCGTTTCCTCCATAAGCACATGCCATCAATTTATAATAAATCACTCGCCTCTTAAAAGCACTGGTGACACACTTATACTGTAAAATCTCCATTAATGAAGGTTTTAGAATATTTTTATGAGGATTTTACAAGGACCACGACAAACAACGAGCGACATGTGCCTGACATCTGTGACTCCTCAAACAAGAGATAAAAGACACCAAACATCAGAAGAACAGGAAGATACTAAGTCTGTAGGTGAAAATAATTGATGAAGCATCACTGACAGGAATCAGACTGTAAGGAGCTAATGGCCCACATCACACAGGAAGTTACTGAGTAACCATTTTATTTTATTGATGGGTCAAAATTGCATAATTGAAAACACAATTGATCTCATTCAGTCCTCTTCCCTCAACTGAGGATGGTGAAAATCCAACACAAACAATACTTGCTGTGTGTGCACTGTGATTGGCCTTTGTGTGCCGCGTTGGCCTCTCCAAAACAGTAGTGAGTTATTGGCACGGCTCAAGTGAGTCAGTCTGACTGGCCACTTTTCACTCTGAGAAGAAATCCACTACAGTTCCTGAAAACATTTTCTCAACACCGTACCTAATCTGTTACATCTGTTTTTAAGCTGTTTTACTTTTCACAATCTGTTTCTTTATTTTATAATTCTATACAATCAAAAAGAGCTGTAACCATCTAAAAACCTTGTTGCATTAATACTGACATGATTTTAACAATTTTGCAACATTTTTACAGAAATGAGCACACGTTCTTGCTTTAAACAAAGTTCCTGCAGCAAACTGGGTTCAACAACGATGCGTTTCATGTCATTTTCGCTATAAATTCTCTTTTTTAGCCCATCTTTGAGGCAGATGTAATAATTCAAGATCTGTTTTCAGCTTTGTTCCTCCTATATCTAATTTGATTAGATCTTGTGATATTAGGCACTGTTAATCACTGGCTCTCAAACTGGGGGTTGGGACTCACATGGGGATCGTGAGATAATTTCAGTGTCACCAGATAATAGTAAAAAATATAGCCTACATTTTTTAAAATAAACTCAGGAAGTTTTTTTTAATCAGAAATGTCAAAATAACATTAACCTAATTTTGAAACACAAAAACCAAGTTATTACACATATTAAAAATCTGATTTTAACATTATCTCCATGAGAGAAGCTCATTTTGGGCATGTAAGTGTCTTGTTACATGCACTTGTCACATGCACTGAATCCACTAAATAACCACTTCACCCCCTTTTGTTTATGAAGATGCTGACAGGGGGGTTGGGGGTTGTGAACAATGTTTGTTATCTTGCAGTTGTGGCTCAGTCATATGCGGACTAATTAGTATCATGCATGATCAAGTTTGGAACCATTTTCAGAAGAGTAGTGATGATCAAAATAAAATGATAAAATAGAGGCGATAAAAATGATTGTAAATAAAAAGCAGAAAACTGAATGTGAAAAAAAAGCTTGTTTGTTATTAAGCAGTGTGATTAATTCAGAGGTGATTTGAATAAAACAGTGATGCTATGAGTGATAATACCTTCATGTTTCATTTTTTAATCAATAGCAAGAGTCATTTCAAAGAAAAAGAATAAAAACTAAAGATATAAAAAGTTAACTTGTTAGTGCATGTTCACTAAAAAGTGGAATACCTAAATCTTCAGGTCAAAATCTGACACAACTGAAAGAAAGAGCTGTGCAAATGGATTTCCCACATCTACACCTGCCATAAACGAATGAATGCAAACAGAAATGCAGCCAAAAGTTATATAAATACTTTGTTTCAAAAGCATCATTGAAGATTAAAAATAAGCAGTAAATACATGCATTACAACACAAGTGATGTGTTTCTGTTTCTTACTTGCGGATGTACAGGTAGCCCTGCTTCCTGGTTAGGCTGCGACAAACAGGTGAGTGGGCGGGGTCAGGGTCACATGGTGCATACAGGGGGTCGCATGATTTTTCCATGTCCTGGATAGTCTGCTGCATCTGCCCTGTCTCCTCCTCCATCTCCCGACGAACACTGGAAACAAATGTGCACGCTCGTCTCAAAGCAGGTTAAGAATGAAGACAGTTTGGAGGTAAAAGATGATGGCGATGTAGGAATCTCACTTCTGCACGCTGGTTCCTATAGTTGACAAGAAATCTTCCCACTGCTGGGTGAGATTTTCTGACCCCAGCTTGAAGAAACTAATCTGTACAGAAAGAAACAGATAAAAACATGTCAGCAAAATGAATAACATCGAATCAAAGAACAAATTCTTCAACATAAGCAGCATGACATTAATTCAATGTTTATTACCATTAAACGTAAATGTGCTCATTTCTGCCGTTGCAGTTTTACATATAAAAAGTTCAAGTCATATAGTCAAACACACTTTAGTGTAGCAGCTTATTTCAGCATTTCACTAACCCTAAAGCGACTGCCTCATTAAAGACCTATCCTTTATTTCAAATAAATTCAAAAAGCTTTATTTATAAATAGAGAGGGATTCAGTTTGACAGTTTTCTATCTCAGCATGCATCACAGAACCACTACAGCAGCACTAATTGGCTGTGATGGCTGATTCAGCATCCATCTTGCATCCTATCTCTTCTTTGAGCTCTCTCCAGCCAGTGAAAGTCAGTTTGATACTGACTTTTTTCTGGTCTATTGCTCTTTCTAGTCATCGGATAGACTTTCAGTGGATGAAAAGAGCTCAGAGACACCTTCATTAGAGGCGCCAATGTACAAAAATCAGCCAAAATTCAGCAGTGCTCTTATAAGCAGATTTGACATCCTAAACAATGTGCATGGCTGTTTGAAAATCACTTTGATTTAAACTCTTGACTGAAAGTGTGCAAGATGAAAACATTAGTCAGGAGAAAGACAGATAAAAGTCTTTCTCACACTAATGTATACAATTCTGGTACACAAGTGCTGTTTATAGCTTTAAAACAAACAAACAAAAAGGATATTTTGTGTCCACTGTGTCCATACTGAACCCAGAATAGATAACACACTGATTAATGAATTAATGTTACTTGGCTTGAACCACCAATAACTTCAGCTGATGTAATTGTTCCATACTTTAAACCAAAGATAAAATGCAGTTAATGATGCAAAAAGTGAAAAAGTGGTACAGCAGAAAGGCAATGGTTGTTAACACACTGCAGGTTGTGGAAATAACTGCACCTTGAAGCAGATCATACTTAATTATGAATCTCTATTTAAGTGGCTAACTTTGAAAGAGAGTAGTGTATTATTAATTTAATGCCGTTTCAGTTTCACACACTTTATAAGCCTTGAAAACACCATATTAGCATTCACTCATTTCAAAGACAGCCAGCCTCTGTTAAAACAGTAAATGCTCTGGGTGGACTCTTTAATTTCCTGCAGTTTTGTTGAAGGACGATGAAAAATTAAATAGTGTTGCTCAGAGTCCCAAATCAATGGCTTTTTGATTTAAGAAGAAGGGTCAAAGACCTGGATTAGATCAAGTATTTGTGTTATCAAAGTTGAAAAACCTCCAGTCTGTAGTATAAGTGTTGTTCTGTGTGCGTGTGTGTACCTGAGCCTGCATGTAGCCAAGCAGTGGCTCCAGCAGAGCTGTCTTCTTCTTATATTGCAGTGTGTTCAGCGAGCAGAAGTAGTGCATCATGGTCTGATGCTGTTTCTTGCGGGACGTGTAGACGTCCTCCACAACCTCCGCCCGCACCTGCGACAAACACACTTTCATCATATTTCAGAAAGAAGCAACATCTCGTATAAAGGCATATCATATGCTGAAATAATATCATTTGGTCAAGTTAATCCTTTCACTTTCAGGAAGCTGCTGGTTTGAGAAATCTGAAACTTCCTTGAGAGACCTTAAAAAAATAAATAAATAAAGCTCATCCCACACTCAAGGAGCCTGACATGATCATTTAAGTGCTGGAAAATAACTCAGTCCACAGAAAACCTATGGTTGATGATGATTTTCAACACTGATGAACGGAAATGGCTGCTTTGAAGAAAACAGCTCAGCTGCTCTTCCACTATATTTGTTTCCACGACATACATCAGAGGTGTCAAACTTCAAGCCTCGAGGACCAGTATCTGGCAGGTTTTGGTTGTTTCCCTGCACCAACGCACCTGATTCAAATCAAACAGATCCAACTGCTTCTTGTCAACTTATTCATTCATTTCAGTCAGGTGTGTTGGAGTATGGAGACAACAAAAACCTGCAGGGTACTGACCCTCGAGAACTGGAGCTTGACATCTGTGACATACAGTGTCTTCTGTTCAGTTTGACTGAACCAGATAAACATACAAAACTACTCGGATACTTTAAATAAGCAGCTCAGACTTATCAAATTAGTCAATAAATTTTAAACCTGATTTGTGAAAAATGTTTCAAAAGCTGTTACCTTGTCATTGTCCCTCCTCTTGGACAGACGGCTGTATCTGTTAATTGCTGTATCATGATCTATACATAAAAGAAAACATAAAAGAAGTAAACAGCACTGTTTAAAAATCTTTAAACTTGTTTAAAATGTGAATGAACAAGGTTAATTAGCCGGTTAAATACTAAAAGCTCAAATGGTTCTCCAATTCTTGATGCAGATATATTAACCAATTTCATCATATGTCAAGCATTGGCATTAACTGCCCTCTGCAACACAGTCTGCATCAGAACAAGAATATTATTAGAAGAAAAGTGCTTACAGACATCGACAGAAAATAGTACTTCAATAACTTTAATCTCTGGCAAACCCTGGAATATTCTACTGCAGCTTCAAGCACAATTATAGGACTGATATTTTTTGTTTTACTTAACAAAGGGGGAATAGTCAGTGTGGTGGTAGCTATATAATTAGTGTTAACATTTAAAAGAGCAGAAGCTGAGAGTATCTGTAACGTAGCATCAGGCAATTCAAAAATTGCTCTTTGGCATGTGAGAAAATATAACAGACATTTTGCTTGGTGAAACAGAACAACAGAACTGAAGGAATGCAGAGATCATCTTACCATCACTGGCTATCTGGAAGACTTCTTTCAAGGTGAGGATTTCTGGCAAGAGAAAAAAAAGGGAAAATATCTCTTGATCAACACAGGTTGTAGGACTACATCTCATCTAATCCTGGTGCTGCTTAATTTTTACCTTTCAGGTCTCTCTCTTTAAACTGAGTGATGGGAAACATCATGGCATCTGCAAGCTGGGTGGACAGGACGGCATGACAGGAGCTCAACTACAATGAGAAAGAGAAGGGAAGCTGGAAGAAATCCTAACTGTTGACCATATGAAGTCCAGTCTTTGTAAATGGATACTAACATCATGTCTTGTCATTCAAAATCTACCAATGCAACACACCCAGAGAGTAAAATCAGATTAAGCCAAAGCTCTCACCTCATCAATGACTTTTGCAAACTGCTGCAGGGTAGAGCTCATCACTTCATCGTCACCTCCGAGAGGAAATCGCTGCATAGCAAAGCAACAACACAGTAAATGCGTTACAGATTTAGTCTTAGTAGGAATAAACATTTACATAATGAAACACAAAGTTGGAGAATCCCTGATGTGCCTCATCATCAAACAAAATGCTTGCAAAAAATAAGGCAAGGTATAATCAAAAGAATGAAGATGAAATAGTTCAGAGGTTTCATTTTACACTGAAGTATTGGTCAGAGAAACACACAACAAAAAGGTCTGGTGAAGGCAAATGTGTGTGGCCTTGCAGATAAAGCCGTTCCGTATTATTAAACTGTTCACGTCTGGGGTCATAAGTTTGATGGATGGTGTAATAAAGCCCATTGTTTTGGTGGCAGCCGTTTTAGGGCTGGTGGTTTGAGATAGCATGCATGTTATAATGCTAATATGTTATGTGATAAAGGCCTGTGGCTTGTACTGTAAAGCTACTGGATGTTGATGTCATTTATTCGTAATGAGAAGTCAGAATTTCTAATTTCCAGTGGAAATTGAATTTGCACATATATGCAAAATCTATTAATGCATTAGTGTGTTTCATGGATGTATTTTGTCTTTAGCTGATTATTCTTAAAAACCAATTAAGGCGAGACAGAAGGAGATTGAAATGCATGTGATGTTTATAAACGATGCTGCAAAATGCATGAGTACGCAGTAAAATCGTAAGCTTGGTGTCAAATAAATGCTCTACCTGTTTATCGTACTCTTTCAGCAATCTTGAGGTCAGGTGTGTTGCAGCACTCAGCTCATTCTAGAAAAGAAAACAACAGTACTGACCAATTACAGAAAATGTAATCAGTAGCCACTTTCTAATGTTGCTCCAAGTAAGCGCTACCTGTACACGTCAGCAATGTGACATGCGTGTGTACCTGTGCATCATAAATCCTCTGCATGGCCTGATACAGTTGTGTGCAATAGTTCGAGATGGCTGCAGTGTCCTCCTCAAAGACTCCCAGCAAAGATCGTGTCTGCAAATAAAATGCACAAAATGATCAAGGTGGAAGTGAAGTCAGAAGATTGGCTTACTGATAAAAATATCCAAATTTAAAGGGCCTAAATTATCTCTAGTGTAACTGGCAAAAACCTCACCCATTATCTAGGCAAATACACCTGCACCATCTACCTGTCCCCACAGTTTAACTGTGGATCAAGGTGTGTCTGTATTGCGTCTCACACTTTTACATATCCAGCATTCCTTTAAGGTTTGCATCCTTTACAACTTCACGATTTAACCCTGAGGCTTGGTGCTTTGTTGGATCCTTTAACTCTGAATAACATAAGGTGGTATTATTGTTTGTCACATACGTTTATTTGATAAAAACAAACCCTAGAATACCGCCACAACTGTTGTCAACAGCAACGATCAAAACAAAGCAACTCACATTTACTTGGCACATTCAAGCCCAAAGTGCCACTGACTGTAGGACAGAAATAAGAAAAAGGAGATAAACTGCAACAATGTCTGATAATAATGATTATATCAATCCACAATATCTACCCACTGTATACAAGTAGGTATATCAGGTACAGAAAGTACCACTGTCTCGCCACACCCCTGTCCGTGATGTCATAGCAGGTGTTGCTCTGGATCTGCTGCAGTAAACAACATCATTAAATAGGATGTCTATCAAATCATCTGACACAACAAGGCAGCAGAAAGTGAGGCGTTTGCATCTAAAGCTTACAAAAAGCAACGGGATGACACTAGTGTTTTGTTAAAAGACTGTTATCTATGACAAGACGGGAAAAGACAAACCCAGCAGCTAGGGAAGTGGTCGGCTAAGTACTGATTTACTGCAGCCCAGCATTGAATGGTGGTACACCCCCCTGATATATTGACAAGGCAGCTAGGTGGAAACTTCGCCCAGCGGACCAGTCTGGTCGTCAGCTTGTTCCACAACAGGAGTATCCCGTCTGAACTGCCCGACTGTCAGGGCCGTAAGCAGTTAGCGTGCAGCTACAACTTGGCTTTTCTCTGCTGGATGTTGGCAAACACTTAGCTTACAAAGACAGCTAGCCTAGCCAAGTAAGCAGCTAATGTTAGCATGCTACTGAAGGCTCCGGGGAAGAAAACCGCTACCTGCGGGCTGTCTTCCAGCGTCTCTTCTAATGGTAGCTTCTCTATTCCGGGCATAGCTGCGGCTGGTGAGCTGGCAATCAGTGCAGTTCAGGAGACAAAACACACAACAAATCGGCCCAACAACTCCCACTCAATGTTTCTTGGCTACCCGAATTCACAACACCCCAAAACAGCTCCTCCCGGTTCCGCGTGCCCCGCCCTCTTGGTGGAATTTGATTGGATGAAGAAAATTCCATGACTTCGGTTGGCTTCTTATTTAAACGTTTAAATGCGCCATTTTGGCTCCAACTACGCTCATATTACCATATTTAATTTGTACCAAAGAGCCGTAATGGCGATAGTTTTGGTTATTTGTCATGTCAAATAATTTATTTGTGGAGATAATTTTTAAATGCAGTTATGTTTTGGGACGTTTTACCTTGATTTTTAATAATAAATTCCACTTTGCATGTTTCCATATCACTAAAAGTAAAAGAGACAAATCCTCACTAACAGTTTTATAATCTATATTTACCGTGACAAAATTGTATTGTGTAGATACACAAGTATATCTCTTAACATGAAAAGAACAGGGAAGTACGTGTGGATTTAATTATGGAAATATGTACAATTACTTTCAAAACCCAAGTATAATATGTATATAAAACTAATTTCCTTTGTAATCATACTGTGGTATCACACAGTGGTGAGATAAAGTTTAAAATGGTTTTGGCCCCTTTATAGATGCTGCTTGTATATTTCTTTGCTTTGCCTATACCAATCACACCTTATTGAACACTTTTTTCAGTGCTTGATAATTACAACTCTTTGATTTTTCAATTAAAGTGTTATTTATTGACTGACAGAATACTTTTGTTGAAGCATTGATGTAATTTTTTAAATCCATGTAAATATAGTGACTAGCAGCAAATTATATTTAGTTATATTGATTAAGAAAAGGTTCAAGTGTATTTATCAAGAAAATAATGTAAAGATATTCAACAACAATGAAAACAGCAACAAAAAAGTATGTTATGGGACAACAACTGGAATATTTTTTAAATGAAGTTTTATTTATAATCTCATGTTGAATGGTGTTTGGGAACTTTGTTGAGAGGTCAAATTGATTGTCTTTCAGTCTCCTTCCTTTTGGGAAGCATTAGCCAGTAGCCGAGCCACGTGGAAACAATTTCTCCACCAGGTTCTGGAGTCCATGCAGGAGACAGCAGCTTAAGCCACTGCGGGGTGCTTCAATCTGAGAGACATAATGCCACCTACCAGCCTCTTCATCATAGCACTCCACAGTTGACAAATTGCCAGATCTATTTTGCCCTCCAACAACATACAGCTGATCTTCGACTACCTCAATGCCAAAGTTACAGCGGTAGTTATGCATGGATGGCACCATGTTCCACCTGTTGGTGCGGGGGTCGTAGGCCTCAGCAGTGCGCAGCTGAGAGTTCCAGTCATATGTACCACCAACCTGGAGAAAGAACATGGAGTGTCTCTCAGCATAAAGGAAAATCTTTTATCAAGGGAACATCCCCCACCCACATCCTTCCTGTGATATGCTAGATAATGTGTATCTTTGGTTGAGGTTTGCATTTGTTCAGTTGGCTAATAAAAGCTAGACTTAAAGGAGCACCTCTTGAAAAATAAGAGTCATATTTACTACTTTGTAGCATCCAAAATATCTATCTGAGAACAGTTTTTTGATCTTTGGAAAATAAATATTGTCCCATTCTTGTCTGGTAAAAGGCATCTAGCTGCTTAAGAGTCCTGGGTCTTTTTACTGTACATGTTTCTTGATAAACCAAATATCATCAGTTGGTGAAATGTGCAGACTGCAATTACAACACCCTGCTACATGCTATATATGGTTTAGCATAGTCTTCATGAAATACGCAAGGCCTTCCATGAAAGCACACTGTATAGATTGGAACTACCTCTATTTACCCCTCAACATAGGTGATGCCTGAGACAAGTGACATTTTCTCAGCTTTGAAGCTGCATGAGACTGAGGATGCATGTTATGACTGGAAATTACTCTCCAATCATCACTGATAAGTAATCACCTGAGCTATATTCTTTCATCATATACTTACAGCATAGATTCTGCCTTTATAGGCAACAACCCCCAAGTTAGTCCGGAAAGTGTTCATTGGATGGATCATAGTCCATTGTTTGGTCTCTGGGTCATACGACTCAGCTGCAGAGACGTTGTAATACCCGTTGAAACCTCCACAAATGTACACCTGCAGACATGTTTAAACAGTTGCATTTGACATAAGTCTATATCGAAAATCAAAGATGCTCCTTAAACATAGTAGGTTTTTATAATTTATAACAAGAACAAAATTGCTTTTATTCTGGTAGAAAATTAAATCTAGGATCAAATTGTGTAGATTGCATGTTGGTTTCATTCTACTTATATTAATTCAATGCAATAAAATGCAATAAAAATGCAATGAAAATGAAACATGCTCACATGTACCACTATCTAGTGCTTAATTATATTATGCTATAATAAGTGTACTAAGCAACTTGCAAGCTTGCAATTTATTGCTTTTGGGTAAACCTTTACATTTAAATAATTTACTTGTCACAATTTCCATCACTACCAAATTTTGGTTTCACAACACTGTGCATAAATAATTACTTTTGCACATTTTCATTGTGGTGTAGAAAAAAAAAGTTATGATCATCTATAGTTTGAATCACTGACTGATTAAAAAATAAAAAAAAATCTAGATACAATTGACTGTTCTTAGTGCATGAAGCCCACGTCCAGACTATTATTTGTGTTGTGTGGGGTGACCAGGGGGACCACCCCTTGGCTATGGCTCTGATGCTAGAAGGACAAGCACAATAATGTCATTGTGAACAATAAAGAGCCAGTTCAGTAAAATATCTAACCCAAATAAAATCCCATTGAGATGTAGATCTCTTTTACATTTTCCATCTTTGCCTCATACCTTTCCTTGAAGAGAAGCTGCGCTGGCCCCACATCTTCTCATATTCATCGATTCTATCATGGTCCATTGGTTGTACTCGGGATTGTAGCACTCCACAGTGTTAAGGCAAACATATCCATTGAAGCCCCCCATGGCATAAATACAACCATTCTGCACAGCAACACTGAGGTGGCTACGGCATGTTTGCATGGACGCCACATCTTCCCATGTGAAAGTGATAAACTCAAACCTCTGCACAGTGTTCAAGTAAGCCCGAGGTCCACAGCCACCCACTATGTATACATAGTTGTCTAGGACAGCAGCACCATGGTCAGCAACTGAAATGTAATTGCCCATATTGGCCCAGCAGTCAGATCGGGAGTCATACAGCTCAAAGCCTTTGGATCCATTGCCTCTGCCACCAGTGACCAGTAAAGTGACAAAAGGCAAACGAGGGCGGCACATTGGGTTGCTGGAGATAGCATTTTGATGTCTTTTGGTGCTGAAGTCTACATATGCATTCCTTGCATGAGTGATTACGGACAGATATTCAGGGCAGTTTTTGATCATAGTATTATTCATCAGCTTGTCCCTGAGGCAGTCAACAGTCAAAAAGCCCAAACGCACCTGGACAAATAAAGACAACAGTTACACACAGACTAATAGGATGTCAAAATTATGTCAGCAAACCTATGTTAAGAACAGTTAGCTTGCTGTCAAGTTACCTTAGATAACAGCATAAGGAGATGATCTTGTCTTTGGTCCGGCAGGTGGTTTATCCATCGGAGGACAATCTTTAACACTAGGTTCTCTTGTTTCACATTGAGGCGATCACTCTCAATTATAGCACATAGCTGGTGCACTGAGAGATCTAGATACTCCTGTGAGATAGAAACTATGTCCTCAAAGTGGCGCAGAATGCAGAAGAACACCTTGTGCCTAAGTTCAGGGCAATTGTAGAAATTTAAAATCCTCCAGATGCCGATGCAGTTTTTCAAACATAGCTGGCCTTCTAGGAAGGAGCAGCAAGCTTGAATCATTCCTGGGATCAAAAACTGGTCTGCAGCTGCCAAAGCAGCCACCACATTATCTGCAGTAACAGGAACCGAGTGGGTGTAGGCATAATCGATGATGAGGTGCATAATCTCAGGCAACACACCTGGGATTGTGTATGTCTGCTTTGCTGAGGTTGCCCAAGCCCCAGTGAAGAGAGTGCTGTGGATCAGGACACATACTGATATGAGCATACATACAGCGGCAGTATTCACACAAGTGCATTATGTTAAAAGACACACAAAAGTTACATCCCGTCTAAAATGATTGACAAAACCTTCACTTCGAAAGTGAAATTACTGACAAACATCTGCGATGAAAAGTTTTCAATCTGCTGATTATTTTTAAAAATGTTCCCTGTTTTCATGCATCTCGACTATGATCTTTAAGTTGTACTTAAGCCCTGCTGAGTTTGAAGTGTTTCACCTCAATCAGATCACCTACTCACCAAAAGTATGAGCTGCAGCTGCAGAGGATGATTTTGTGTGCGTTGAACTCAACATTGTCCACTTTGAGCACCACATCGCAGAGTTTTCCCTGCAGACGAAGCTCGGCCATGACTGCAAGTGTACTGTCACTGGTCTGATTCTCCATTTTACCAGATGTTGAGGAAGGCTTTCCTTGTTTGTTCATCACTGTGCTGCTCTGTGGAGATACTCTGGTTTTGCTCTACTGGTTCTGGAACTTTCTTTGATATCAAAGAAACAGAATGACAGCAGCTGATTTGCATATTACATATTTGAATATTTGTTGTCATGTTTTTGTTTAATTTATCAATTAAACCGTGAAATTAGACTCAATGTAGTTTGCAAACTCTATCGAAGAAAAATGTGTTTTATTATTTAGCCTGTCAGTTATATTAAAGTACAAGTCCATTTACCATAAATGACTGCATGAAACAACAGTTATCAGTAAATAACTCAACTTTCATTGGATAATCACAGTCTCGTGTGAACTGAATCTTTATAGGGAACGATTTGTTCATGCTATTATAGATGCATCTTCATTGTTAATGCTGATTAGTTTTTTGCATAAATCAATTAGTCATTTAGGAATAGAATGTCAAAAACCAAAATATATTATAAGAAAAAGTTTAATCAGAGACAAGATGATGACTAAATTTATGTTTGTGTCTAAGCTTGTTCTGTTTTAGTTTCATGTTTCTTTTTATTAAATTCTCAATCACAGCATATGCAACACAGATTACTGAAGCCAACCAGTCATTTTCAGGAATATCTGCTGCTCTTTTGTCACATTGTTGTTTATCAATCATCATGTCAAGCTATGATCTTAAACTGTTTTGCAAATTCACTTTTATCACAAATTATCATTCATTAATTTGGTCAAATTTTGATTAATTTAATTTAATTTATTCTGTGTATACTGGGGATAAGAGGGACAAAGTATTTGTCCTTTGAATGTCTTGTACATATACCAAACTAAACTACCAATAATACATTTGACTTTGATTTAATATTGTTCTGGTCCATTATTATTATCTATCACAATGTTATAAGCTCAGGTGCTTTTTTTTGTTCACATTACAAGTATTCTGCAGTGACATGAACCAGAAACAAGTCATATAGGAGAATAAAAAGGTGGTGTGACTCTACAGCTCCTTTTTCGGGCAATGTGTCTTCCCTCAGGACCCTTTCACAGGACTCCATTTCCTCCCAGTTTCAGTTTTATACAAACCAAGCCCATCCAACATTCATCTGTCCTTTCACAAAGTTCCGCTTGCCAGACAGTATAACTTCAACCCCTCAGAAGTTCGCGGCCAAACCTCTACAGGAAAGCCCAAAAGACACAGTGTACAAATGTGTTAGATTAAACCACAATTAAAACTCTGTTTGACCGCATTTATTTAAACTACCTCTGTTGAAAGTAGTTTTATGCATTTATTAATCTTTTTAGGAAGAATTAAAGTGCCATGGGTAAAATCTGACATGATGGTTATGTAAAACTTGAGTTTTACTACTTATTTTTGTGTATTATTGTTGTACCACCATTAAATTTTGTTGCAGTTCTAAAGATGAATTTGAAGTGGTCCCAGCTGCAAAGAAGTCACAGGTGCCAAACCCTTGCCACAAGAGGGAGTATTATTACACAAAACTGTGGTCAAAGGAAATTTGGAGCATAGGGTTACATCTAAGCCATTTAAAGGCATAAGAGATTATTTTTTATGAGACACAACATGTGAGTATGTTTTGCTAAAGGAAAGAGATTCAGTCCAATGCTGAGAGAAAAAAGTGTGAACGGGATGATATCTGTTCAGATGTTGTTGGATTCATTTCCAGTAAAAAATTAGTTTGTTTTGCTTTGTGGCAAAAATATCTCCCAAATAAATACAATTATAGTTTAAAAATGAGAATTAACATCACAGGTTATAACTGTGTGCTTGTGATTACTTAAAAAAATTCAATACTTATTTGTTGGTTATAATAAAGCAATGAAACAGAAAAAAGGAAGTTCAGAAAAGCTTTCTTTGCTTTTCTCCATTATTGATATAATATATGGGGATATATACTACTTTTTAAAGTATGGAATGACTGATTTAATGAGAATGAAGCTGCATTATGGTGATGTCCACCATGTAAACAAAAGGGAATGGTGGTCCATGTTATAACATTAAAACAAGGAAAAAAATTAAAGCTGGCTTTCCACACCATTCATATTTTCTGCAGCCAGAGTACAAATCTTATCCTTAGGTATGTTAACAGAAACAAACAAACAAACAAAAGTATGTTTTCATGCAAAAAATTAGGTGTGTATGTGTATTATAGGTACAAACACATGGAAAAGATGTGCTTATCTAATACATATGTCATGTGAAAATGCCCTTCTGGCAGGGAAATGCATGGACTGAGTATACCTGCTGTACCAAAATACAAATGAACTTTCCATGCTGTAAAAGGAGGCAATGTAATGGGGGCATGTTGTCTCTCCCTTATAGCTTCATGTTCTGCAATCCGTACCTTTTACCCTCAAACAGACCCCTGAAAGCTGAACCTGATTTGAGGACTGCTGTTATTTTTCTTGTCTGTTACTCTAGAGCACAGGTGTCAAACTCCAGTCCTTAAGGGCCAGTATCCTGCAGGTTTTTGGTGTCTTCCTGTTCCAACACACTTGACCAAAATTCATAAATAGGTTGACAAGAAGCTGCTGGAACCATTTGATTTGAATCAGCTGTGTTGGTAGAGGGAAACAACAAAAACCTGCCGGATACTGGACCTCGAAGACTGGAGTTTAACATCCCTGCTCTAGAGGCAATCATGAGTCCTGAAACAGTGGTCCCAGAAGGCCCCTGCCAAGCAGTGTTTATGTGTTTTTCTGCTCCAACACACTTGTCTCAAATACAGTGGATCCAACAGCCTATCACGTTCATCTAAATGACTCATTCATTTGAGTCAGTGTGCTGAAACAGGGAAACATGTACAACTTGCAGAGCTGCAGCCCTGATGGACCAGGTTTCCCAGATCCAGCCTAAACCCAGGTCTGCACCCTCGAGGCCCATCATAAAACCTAAGACCTGTCTGTCTCAAGGGTCCTCCCTCTCCCCCACAAAAAAGAAGTGGAAAAAAGAGAAAGAAGCACACACACACACACACACACACACACACACACACACACACGTGGACACACGTACCCGCGTGTGCTCGCACGCACCTCCTCCTGTCCTGTACTCCTCCAGCTCAGAGTTGCTCAGACTTGAGAGAGGAATGGCGGCACCTCGGAGTTTCTTCATCTCTCCCTGCGCTTTATTTCTGGTTTTACACTTCTCCTATGGATCTACGAACTCAGGAAACAAGAGAGCAAACCAAGATCGATGTGGCTACAAGGTAAAACGCTAAACACAAGCTCCACTCGTGTTTTCTGTCTTATCTGTAAAGACGCCGCTGCGCCGTCTCAGCCTCAGGTCTTAAAGTTTCTCTGTGTTTCTGGGACTGTAAATAATTCGTGTTTCAGATGGAGAGACCTTCTGTTTTGATGAGACTAAATATTAAATAAAGGTTAGCTTGAAAATAAACCTGCATTTCCTGAGCTCTTCGTGACTTTCCAGCGCTGCTTGTGGCACCCAGGTTACCTTTACCTGCGTGGGGCTGCGGTTTAAGGAAACTTTACGAAGTGAGTTCTCGTTTATTATTTACACCTTTTACACGTTTTAACACGTTTTTACACGTTTTAAGATCCCAAACACTGAAAGCCTCGATTAAAACTGTATTTAATTAAGCAAACATCTCTTTTTACAATACATATATATATATATATATATATATATATATATATATATATATATATATATATATATATATATATATAAAAACTAAAAGAAAAAGACATCAAGTGAGTTGTAGAAGCTTTCCACAAATACCTGCATAAAGCAGACGCTAAAACACTGTGGTGTTTTAAAAGTCAGTGTTGTCTGATCACCTCTGGTCCTTCTTTGTTTTTAGTCTGGTTTTAAATAGTACAAAGTTTCAAGAAAAGCCAGCTGCATCTGTAAAGGTGGAAGGTAGTTTTTACTGTCCAAACAAAGCCACTTATTATCTCCTCTGCATTCGGATGCAGTAAAGCTGATTTTCTTTTTTCCTGCCTGTGCGATTAGTTGGAAATAACATGTTGAGAACAGACTGCTCATTTACACTCCTCTGTGTGTGTACTTTTAGAGGTTTAGATGTTTTAACTGTAATTCATTTTTGCTAGTTAAACATATTAGCATTTTGTTGAAAGTTTGCTTTCTAAAATGAAAACAGAAAAAGTTTCCCACTACTTAAAATTTTTTGATATGACCCATTTAGACTTTCCGATATGACAGTGATGATCAGTGCCATCACAGTTAATGTTAAATTATCACAATAATGTTGTCATATTCTGAGTTTGCAAAATTTTCTTTGAAACTTGCTGATGGATATGCTGTCTTTGTCGCAGAGAGACTAACTACAAGGCAACACGTGAAAGTCTATAATCAGCGTTTTTCCAGTTTTTTTATGAGGCTGAGCAAATAATTCTAGCAATTTTCCATTTTGACAGATGATTCATAATAGAATAATCCTTGTCGTCAGGTATTTTGTCAAGTTTAATGGATACTCGTTTTAATGTCATACTACAGAGAGGACAAAATATCGTCCCATCAAAGAAGCTAAAGCCAGATAATGTGTGACCTATTGGCTTCCAAGAAACTGCTGAGTGATTCATTAATAAGAAACGTAGCGTGCAACCATTACTCTGCTCAGCATGTAACAGATTATTAAATAAGATGTTTCATCTCTGCACAGAAAGATTTTGTACCTTTTAAGTTGTTTGTTTTCTGTTTGTGATTTTGTTTCTCATGTTTCTTCTATGGTCGGTCTGATTGTGGATGTGAGCCCATGTTCTACTGGTTTTTATTTTCCCATGTTGATAGATGACTCCTACCTGTCTTTGATGCTCTTTCTGTGTGTGTGTGTGTGTGTGTGTGTGTGTGTGTGTATGTGTATGTGTGTGTGTGTGTGTGTGTGTTATCCTGATTTCCTCCCTCTGGCTTTGAAGTGTTTTCTACAGGAAGCTTCACACTGTTTACTCTGCTGAAACATTCCTTCCTGCAACCCCACCCCCAAACACACACACGCACACACACCATCTTAAACAGACACACACACACACACACACACACTCTTTTGCTGTCACCTCCCCCTTGCTCCTGCTTCCTGTCCTTTCAGAAACACACACATCAAAGGCTGCTGGATGGGGGTCTGAGGACCTGCTATGCTACAGGTGTGAGGTTATTAGAGCTCTTTGTGAGTGTGTGCATGCCTGTGTGCATCTGCTAGCTTTCTGTGGAAAAGATCGCGATTTTGGGCTGCGTATATTTAGAGTAGTATTTGATTAATTGAATTAATCAGCATTCCCCAATCTATGACCTCAGTTAGATTTCTGAAATGGACAATGTCTGCAAAAGTTTAGAAATATTTGATGCTGCAGGTCAAACAACACACATTTTTTAAATCCATTGTTGAGTACCATTATCTGTATGATGCTCCACTACAAATACTGTAATTGCCACACACTCTGCCAAATGTCTAACTTATCAATACATTCATATATCTTTCCACTGAGTCTTCACTGTCTTGGGTGCCACTTGGTAACACCAGTCCTCTTTCTGCTGCTGCCTTGTTGAACTAATCTGTACATGAACAGCAGCTGGTTCTAGTTGAAGTGGTGGATCTCCTGGAGAGCAGAACACAATGGCTACTGGTACCAACTGCAGTCCAAGACAAAGGAATTGGGGTCCATCCACTAAGCAAGAAACTCAGGAAAAGCATCTGGACAACATGAACCTTTTCGACCAGGTGTTGGTGCTTGACTGGTGTTGAAGGCAGTTCAGAGTTGGTTCAGGTTTAGAGTCGAATAAAAACCAGTATGTTTTTCCACAGAGCCGCTTCATTGTTTTAAGCATCAAATGCTTTGAACATCTTTCTACTATATTCTTATATGGAGGCCTATGATACAGGGACACAGTTTATCTGCACAGAATAGTGTGTCTCTTTTAACCTACAGACTGACGTCATTGTCACAAGTCCAGTTTAAAAGGGCACATTCACATCAGCCTTTTTTATTTGAGTCCATTTGATTGGAAAGTCCGCTTCGTTTGGGGAGGTGTGAATGCACCAAACAAATTCTGATTGGGATCAAAGAAGCGGACATGGTCTACCTACAAACACAGGTCTCGGCCTGTTTTAAGTGGACCAAATACAGGAAGCGGACTAAAAAAAACCCAACTCACTTCCTGCATTTGACGTGGGATTGCATTGTGGGTAAATACAGAGCGATCGCGTTAAGTCTTCTGGCTCATCTGTTGTTGATACTGCGCACATTGTTGCAGTGTATTCTACAGTATACTTAAAATAAGAAAAAAAACTAAAACTGTGATAGTTTTGTGCTCTTTGTTGAACTTGCACTCCAGTTTCCTTCTTCAGACGTGTCATGTTTTCTCTTTTGCTAAAAACTAGTGCAACTGCACCTTTGGTGGGAATGGGGATATATTATTGTAAAGGTTTTGGACGTTTGACCAAAGTGCAGCGTAAACACGATCTCGCTGTGCATGGATACACCCCCCTACAACTGAGCTGTGTTCCCAATCGGACCGAGTCTAGCAGAATATCCTGTTGTGAATGCACCTGAAGAGCTGTTGGAAACAACACAGGCGGTTTGTGAATGCTTGTTGTTGTTTCCAAATGTTGAGGGGTATTAACAAACGCTGCTGTAAAGGGGATCACTTTTGCACTTCTGCTTGCAGAGCTACAGTGAAATTTTGACTAAGGTAAGTAGGTTATTTAGTGAAGTATTTATGGCTCTGTATTGTTCTGGACTGTGTGTGGAAAAGATTCGGGACCTTCTGCCATCTCCAGCTTTATCAGTAGGCGATCATCCTACATGCAAGTTGAGCTGAAATTGCTGCACAGATCTGGTTTATAAGTTACTGAAATGATGATTTTTGTCAGATGATGTTGAGGCCATAAAACGAGTTGGAGAGGTGGAGGACTTTTACGATCAGAAAGTGGGCTTCCTGACAGTATAAATATTCTTGCTTTCTCTTCATATGCATGCGTCCCTTTGCACAGGAAGGCATGTGGTTGACACAACAGCAGTGAGAGAGAGTTTGGGGTTCAGTGCAGTTCTTGGAGTTGACATTTATTTCTACAAAGTCTAGTATGATGTAAAATCCAGTATGAACCCATCTGTGCATACCACCCTTTACAGAGTGCTTCCCCATCTGATCAGAGCGTCAGGAATGGGAACATAGAACAGTTGGATGAAAATGAGTGCATGTGGTTGAAAAATGTAGAAATGATCATATTTCTTCTGTTCTTTATGTAGAATATATTAAAACTAGTTTTAACAAAAATTTATGTAGTCTTAGGAAAGTCAGGAACCAGCACGGCTTTACCATTTGACAAAGTTATTGATTATGCAAATTTTAAAACTGTCGGTGACATTTTGGCCGTTATTGTTAGATGCATCAAATGTTTACAAAATAAAGTTTTAAAGATATATTCATCACTACAGATTTGAACTGAAGTTATGTCAAAGTGACCATTTCTGAGTGTAGACTCAAAAGCCTTGTTTTAATATCTAAAATGAAAAACAGGCAAGGCTTAAATTTGTTAGTAAGAGGGGGGAGCTCCAAAAGAGGCTGAAAATCCCGGGAATTCCAGTTAAACATATGAACCCCACATATATGTGCTCATAATGTGTGTGATATGAATGTAAGGTGATGGGACAAGGTTGATAAAAATCTGTGTTTTGTCTATTTGTTTTCATTTCGGCTGAGCAGAAATCAGGTCCAGTGTGGCAGCGTACTCCAGAGAAGGCTCCATGTCTGCAACATCACCTGTTTTAACTCACCTTTCTACCTCTTTTTACCATTGGTTTAATTTGGTTATTAATTCAGTAATTCAATTAAAGAGCTTTGTAACGTCAACATCCTTTTGTTAATCTTATGATGGGTTTGAGGAATCTAAAGCAGTATCTGCTCCACATATTGGCTCAAGAAAATTGGCAGCCTGCATCAGCCATTGGCTAAAGCTGATGGGGGGGAAAAAATGTGAATTGAAATCCGCTTTAAAAAAAAAAAAAATCCATGCTGGTCGATCCCTACCTTGGACATTATGCACGGTGCCTTTGCAAAGCCTATGTAAGTCTAGCTGAGCATATTCGGCAGAAGTCATCCAACTTCAGCCTCAAGCTGTTTAACCTGTGTTCTTCAAATCATTTTTATCAGACTTCATCCCTTTAGAGCCACAAAATGTTTCCTGAAGCTTTTTCAACAGATGCAGTAGTACTCAGCAACACACGCCAACAGGCCACAATGTTTGTCTACATAGGGGACAAATAATAATGTCTCCCCTAAAGAAATGGAGATGTCTTTTGCTTTGTTGCTGAACTGAAGATCTGCAGCTTTGGATATGCAGGTAGAGGATTTTCAGAAGCCAGAGTGATGGCTCTGTCTGAAACACATCTGCTGAAGCTATTACCTTTGACTCAGTGGAGACAAATCAGGAAATCATTCAGCCTCTTCCTCACTCTGGATTCTTCATCTTTCTCCGTCTAAACCTGCCATCATTGCAAATTAGATTTCCACCCTGCAGCCATGTCACACATCCCATCATCCTTCGGGCCATCAGTGTGTTTTTGGCATCAGAAAGCCTCAGAGGGCGTCACAGTTGGGTGGGCGTCCGATGTAAAACACGTGTGTTCTGATTTTTTTTTTGTTTTTTTTGGTGGAGACCAACCCTGGTAGAAGGTGGAGGATGGAGCCCGGTGCTCCCCGTCTTAAATAAAGAAAACAGAAGGAAATGTTTTTTATTGACATCCTTTGAGGATTTTTGCAGGGAAAAGAAAAGTTTCCCATCTTTCTTTGCAGGAGAAATCATCATGTCACTGTGCTCAAGTGAGGATACTTTACAAATTACATCATAAGTAGTTTTTTGATCAGTTAAGAAATTATAAACGTGTTAAACAGAGAAAATCCTTTAAATCAGTATTTAGTGTGAGCATGCCTGTTCCCTTTTTTTGCCTCCAGCTTTTTTTTTTTTTTTTTTTTTTTAAATAAGCTCAGAGGCTCACTACGGGTCACATGACCGTTTTCTCAGACTTCCAATTTCTGTCTTTTTCTGAGGAAGTCAGGATTTGTCCTGCTTCAGTCTTTGTAGCAAAAGCGAAGGAAAACCTTTTTAAAAGACAAGCCATCACAGCAGGAGGGAAGTAGCTCCTCCTGAGTGAGAAGGAGGAGTTTGAGGATGAAGAAGGTTGGGGGGGGGGGGGGGGGGGGGGTCATTGAGGAGCAGTCATGCAGGAGGAGGAAGCCACAGGTTTTGTTCCTGTGGTGGGAAATCTCTGGTTGGCTGCTTCCAAACACACACCCTCGCACCCAGGGTTTGCATTGTTGTACCTCCTGCTCAGATCAACTGATCAATAAACAAGTCAAACCAATTGTGATCAGAAGTATGAATATTCCTGCTCTCTAAATATTAATCATCAGTTTAATGGGAGATCATTTTACTGACTTTGTTGATTTTGTTTTACAATGTTTGAATATATAACAATTTTACAGGAGTTAAAAGTCTTTATATCACATTGACTGCACATTAGCAGATGCTATAGCATGGCTTCTTATAAGCAGACATTCACTCCAGGGTAGTTCACCACATCAGAGCTGCATCAGATCATAGCGGTCTTGGGTCAGATACAAATTGGATCAACCCAACTAAGAGCCATTTTTCCCAGCGAGAGCGGCACATCATGCTGCTTGAAGATCACGTTTGTTGGTGAATTTGTCTGCTTTTTTGATCCAAACCAGTTATTTTAACATTCTTAATTCTCCAAATGAAGTTGGGCTTTCCAAGCAAACAGACTAGGATTGGAATCAAAACAGCTGGTGTGAATGCACACTGAGACTGAGGAAACTCTTATTGACTGCATTAAATATAAATAGTGCAGACACACCCTCTTTGTTTCATACGTTTCAGACTGACATCGTCAGCAGTCCTTTAAAGTGGAACTATTATGTGCATTTCAGGCTAATTTCTTTTTATTTCTGAGATCAGAAGGGCTGGGATTGATCGAGTTATTGTCACAAATCGCTTTTACTTCAGACCGACCCTCTCCGTAGGCTGTCAGATCAGCCTGTGGGCAAAACGAGTGGATTGAGACTCCTCCACATTAAGCCCCGCCTCCCACCACCGCGCTACATCGGTAGCGCGCACCGCACTTGCTTTCGCCATCATTGTAACATCTCATAAACAGAAGAATTAGACTAATATGAACTGAATAAAAAAAAAAAAAAAAAAAAAACCATGTCAACACATAGCATACAGCCCTACATGTTGGAACCTGAATCAGACCCTGAAAACGAAGTGGAAAACAGCAACCCACAGCAACGAATGCAGCAGGATGTCTCTCTTTGGTAAACTCACCAGCCATCGTTGGAAATAACTTTATCCGACGTTTTCCACCCGCCTGATGTATTTGTACATGCCCTTGTTAACCAGTAGAAGGTAACCAATAACCGAACCTTATCCCCCGGGACGTCACAAGGATTTCCAAGTAGAAAAAACTCTCTAAAATGACGCGTTTTTCGTCACCATGGAAACCAAACGGTGAGAGTGCTGGAACTTAAACTCAAACATACGTTTAGGTGATAAAAAAACAGTGCCGTTCACATGTCTGATGAGGATTCAACACTGTAACACTGTAGAAAGCTCAGAAAACTCGAAATACCGTAATAGCACCCCTTTAATATGTGTCAGCGATTAATAGAAAGGCTGATTTAAGCTCCCTTTAGGTATGTAAATCTGTGCAATTGTTTGAGGTATCTTTAAATGACCGACATACTTTGATGCATCCTTGATGTTGTTAGATGATACATCGACAAGTGGCCAGTGCAGTTTAGAGATGACCTCCAATTTATTATGTCGGTTTCAGACAACACAAAACATGAACAACAGCGGAGAAGATCTTAGAAATAGACAACAAGGTAGGCAGTGCAGTAGAGTTTGAGGGTGTGTGTGGCCATTAAATGCATCATGGCTTTTTCTTCTTCTGTGTTCCTTTTGTTGGTTAACCCAAACTTGCACATAAAGGATACATCAGTATGAATCTTGGGTCATAATCGGGTTTGTTTCAGATGCAGGAACAAAGTTAAGTTTGCTCTCAGTCATCACTAATGGTCCTTTTCCATTCGTACCTACTTGGTTGAACTCAACTCAGTTTGTTGAGTTTTCCAGGCCGACCCTATGATGTTGAGCACTTGACTTGGCCGGCTTCCTAAGGAAGGCCAAAAAAACCCTCCAAAATGTCATGTCCATAGATTGCAGACAGCTGATTTATCCAAAATGACTTCAAGTTAGGTTTTAATGTTTATAAGTTCACTTTAAATTTTTTCTGTGGTGTTTGTGACATATATTCGGTTAGGTGCTTATATCTTTGGTCTAGATTATCTTCCAGTTCTTGCTGTAGCTTTTTCCTGGACAATGAGTTTAAAATTATTACTTAGCCTCTTATGACTGCTTTTCCTGTTTCCCAAAGAGGTAATGCTGTGGTATTTGGAGTGCCGTTCACCTCCAGAAAGGTTCTTATTTGATAAAACTGTCAAAGCTGGTATCCTGAAGAAGTGATGTTTTAAATATACTATCTTCTGTTGGACTCATAAGAGATGTGTAGGACATAGGAGTCAGGGTTATGGTCACTTATGATTAGATGGTGAAATTACTTCTAATGAAAAAATCTATTTGGGAGGAGGCTCAATGGATGAAGGAGAGGTGGGTTCTCTGAATAAGGAATAATTTTTTTCTCCAACTATTTGCAAGTCCGCAATAGTTATTTGTATTTTATAATATCAGTGTAAGGCCAGTGTCCTGCATTATTTTTGGTGTGTTATGTCTATCTTGGGGTTGATGATGGTAATAAAATCTCCAGCTGTGATTATGTTTTTGAGCTCTTATATTGTGAAAAAAAGTTCTGGAAAAAAGATGAGTTGTAAATGTAAAATTATTGTGCTTGATAAATAATGATATTATACACTATATTTCCAAAATTTTGGGCTCACCTGCCTTGACTCTTGTATGAACTTTATAGACATCCTTTTGTTAATAAAAATGAGTTCAATATGACGTTGGCCCACGTTTAGTAGCTACATCATCTTCAGATATTCTGGGAAGGCTGTCTGCAAGGTTTAGGAGTGTGTTAACATTTGTCCATTCCTCTAAAAGTGCATTTTTGAGGTCAGACACTGATGTTGGATGAGAAGACCTGACTCTCAGCCTCACCTCTAATCATCACAAAGGTGTTCTATCAGGTTGAAGATGGGACTCTGTGCAGGCCAATTAAGATCAACCACACAAAACTTGCTTATCCATGTCTTTACTGACCTTGCTTAGTGCACTGGTGCACAGTCATGTTCCAACAGGATAGGGCCATTCCCAAACTGTTTCCTCAAAGTTGGGAGCATGGAATTTGTCCAAAATTTCTACGTATGCTAAAGCATTTAGTTTTTTTTCACTGGTTGTTCTTACTAACTTCTGCAAACTTTATGCAGATTAACAAACTACTTGTCAAGTTCTTGTTTAAACTTGACTGGGGCCTTTCTGTTTAGTATTTCCATGTTGCATGAAGAATGAATGAAGTAATGCAAAGCAGCATCACCTGGCATAGATTTGGTGTTTTGTCTTAGTCTTTACCTCACAGTTCATGTATTCTCATTAGAAAAAGGATTTCTTGCTACATTTTATAAAGAACTTTATTTTCAGTCATTAATCAGTTTAAAAAAACTAAAAAAACAAAACTTTGTATGCAAAACGTGTTCAAATATTTTACACAAAGGCTGTTGGAGCCTAAAAGACTCAAGTAAATCAGCAGCTGATTGGATCCCAGTGCGACCATATCCTCCCATATGGTAGCATTTGGAGGTGTGTGTCTGTGTGTAAAAGACAGGAAGACATTAAGAGGACCAGGGCTGAGTTTTATCCCTGAGGCCTTTGCATGAACACCCTCATCACCCTTACACAAACACACACAGTATTGGTGATCACAGCGACTTTCTGCTTCGTGGATTTTTTAAATACATGAATCCTGATCAAAGCTGCTTGTTGAATCTGTCAAGTGTGCTGAAAGGTACTTTTTGTACATGTTCAAGTGGTTCTTCTGGAAATTGATAGTTTATTGGAACACTATTGAAACTTGTGAGAACATGGCTGAGTAATGTTTGAGAAAAAGGAAAATAATGGTCCCACTCCGTATCGAATAAAGTTTTTACTATGTTTCATACTATGTTTCATACTTTACACCAGAATGACACATAAATATGATAACTAAAGTATATATGGTTTTCCTCTAAGAAATGGTGACTCAGAAGACACGGGAAACCAACGTGCAAATTATGAAACACAGAAAACACAGTGTTGTCCATGTGTGATTGGATTACCCAGCTGGGATGGTCAAGTGTAAACACTTCACATGTTAAAAAGTCTGATGGCAAAAAAAAAAAAAAAAAAACTTTTGCAAAGCCTGGCTCTTCTGTACTGACCTCTGTCCTGGTCATCCTGCCAGAGGCCATGATTTCCTTACTAAATTTGGCAGTATAGCCTCCATTACTAGTGGCTGTGATTCAGTAGAAGTAGTTGTCTTGGCTGGCAAGGGTTAGGGTGGAAATACACAGCAGAAATTCATTCATTTGTTGGAGATAGAGAGAGTTTTTCATCATGAATAATATTTGAGGAAACCCTGAGATGGACTGGAGACCTCTACAGGGTGTACCCTGCCTCTCGCAAACTGATTGCTAGGACAGGCTCCAGCTTCCCCGCAATCCATAATTGGACTAAGTGGTTCAAAAAATGAGTGAGTGATTGATATATGAGGAAGACACTACTGGGTCACATTGGGTTATTGTTAATTAACTAAGACTGGAATGGCAGGCCAATCAATTATTTCAAGTCTTAGACAGGTCCAATGCTATTTACCTTTTTGTCTTCCATTAATCTGGAGTCCAGTGTGTCTTTGAAAAGGCAAGAACCCACCTCAAGTTAGGGTACAAGCATTTTTCATGATCATATCCCCATACATCTTTATTTGATTCCAAAACAACACAAAAACAACAACAGTAGCCTTGGAACTGAACTTTTTTTCTTTTAATTTAGACTAAAAGCGAATATCATTTAAACTAATATACTTATAAAATTGTGTTTTGATATAGCATTGGACACAGAAAGGAAACTGACTGCAGAGTTGAGTGAAATGTTTGCATCATGTCAGAAAAAGCTTTGAGAGTTATTCTCAGCACTAATTTTAGAGTCTAAATTCTTTAACCGTGAACTGTAGGAGTGGAAAATTGCCAAGCTGGATTTATTTTGTGCAAATTAAATGGCTTATGTCAGACCCAATGCATACAGGAATCAGCTAGCAGTGTGCACAAGATTAAAAAAATGGTGAGCAGGATGAAGAAGATGGTTCTTAATTTCCCAAACGTCACTGAATCAAGCAGTCATGAATGTGTGATTGCTGGATTTGGATCCAGCCAGTTTAGTTACCAATCAATCAGCCTTACCTGTTACATCCTAATGCACTGAGTGGAGACATGACATTATGTCACAAACTTATCTCTGAATGCTGGCAGCAAACTCATCAAACATGTCATAGAAATCTGCACGACATTGCCTTTTTACATCATCATTCGATCTCCTTAATTACACTCTGTTCCGTCCTTATGTCTGTGTCTTGGTGGTGGTGTTTTATTTATTTTTTAAAATTTATTATTTTATTTTTCTCTTTATTTACGTCAAATCACAATGTCCTTTTATGCCGCACTGAGCCCACTGAGGAAATATAAAGTTTTACTGAATTAAATTGAAATTTACCATTTCTTTTCATGTAAATCCTTCAGACCAGAATGGCAAAACTGTAGGGAAACCCGAGTTGATTGAAATGTAGCTGCTCAGACTTTTCCAAATTCTGTCTATGGCTGGGTATCATTTAAGTTTCAGTATCTGTGCAGCAGGATACATTAGCTTCATTTGCAATAACAAATAACTGCCAGAATAACCAGTGACAGATGGGGCCAAAGATAAACGATGGCAAATATTGTGTAAGCACAAGCAGCTATACCAGAATAATGTATTTTGAAATATATAATTTAGATTATACAGATGTCTAATCAGTACATTAATAGCATCATGTTGTTTTTACTTGACAGATGTTTTGTCCCGTTCCTTTCATTAATTCAGCTCTAATCTTGCTCTTAAGGGCTGAACGTTTCTAGTTGTTTTTTCCTTTGCTCTTGAGCAGCATGTTGATTAAAGGTCAGCTGGGAGTTTATCCCCACATCTGGAATTGGTCTGCTTGCTCCAAACAAAATGAGGCAGAGGAGAAGCCTGCTATGTGAACCTTGAAAGTCGTAATTGAAGGAGTTCCTGTTTAATCAGATCCCTCCATCTTTTCTTTCCACCTTCCTTCCCTTTTCTTTCCCCTCAGGCTTGGTGATTACCATCCTTTACTCTTCCTTTCTGTATCCTCCAATCCTCGTCCCTCACATCCTTTCCTCCCTCCCTCCGTCCCTCCGTCCTCCCCTTCTTTGCTCTGATTAATTGCTGCTTCAGCTAACTGAGCCTGCAATTAGTTGTCTGATTACCACAGGAACTGGATAGTTTGTGCGAGTGTGTGGTTCGGGGATTCCCGAGGGAAACTCTGCTCTCGCTTCAGATGTTTGCAGTTTTTTTTTTCATCAGTTTGATTTTCCTGTGTTTAGAGACTTTTCTGCGTGCATTCTTAAAAAAACAAAAAAAACAAAAGTTAAAACTGAAACACTTCCTGAGTATTGGATTTTAAGCAGCTACTCCTTCTTCTATTTACCTTAACCAACAATGACGTGCTGACTTTTCTTTCACGTTTTACTTTTATTTAATGCTCTGTGGTTTATCGATGTGTATTATGTCCTCAGACTATGTGGACACATGGAGTTAATATAACAATACTTACTGTAAGAAACACCTGGCAACACTTTTTTTCCCCTCTCTGTGTGCAGTTTAAACATTTGGCCGGTGTGGTTGTAGCAAAAGGTTGCATGTAAATCCTCAAGCAGTTAACTAACTTGAAAAGTCAGTGTCAGCTTCCATGAACAAGTGTCCCTCATCAAAAAAAAAAAAAGATACTATGTGATGTTTGTAAAATCAAAGCTAATCCAGAAGGTGAAACTCAAAGGTGGACTGAAAATTCAATCATCACACAGAAGAGACGCAGCAGGGAAACTTTATTTGATGTTGCATGTTGGTGTTTTGGAAAAAGAAAAAAAGGAAAAAGTCTGAAGACTCATCGAGTTTAAGCAGCAGTACTGTCATCATCTCCACCCTCTGACTAAGTCACTGCAAAGCAGTCTAGCATTATCAGTCTACAGGAAACTGATAATTGGTGTGTGTGTGTCTGTGTGTGTGTGTGTGTGTGTGTGTGTGTGGGGGGGGGGGGGGGGGGTCTGTCTGTCTGTCCAACAAACACATGTTATGATGGACAACGGTGTTGCGAAAACAGGCCCTACCGTGTGTGTCTGAACACACATGCTTCATCCAAAAGCACAGCTTGGTGTGCAAGAGGTGGGTGAGGGTCAACTCGGTTTTGCAGTTGATTATTTTTAGTAACAGAGAAGGTTTTTGTTTTTGATTTTCTTTTACTTTTTGAAAGTTAGTTTACAAAAATTCATGCTGACTGGAAGCTGATTCAAAAATAAAATAAATTCAGACTTTTGTCAATCCAGTCTATACTAACAGACAAAACACACCGATTACACACGTATTGTGTGCATTATGACTTCCCAGAATCTTATGTCATGGCGCTGAAACCTACATGTGCAGTGTTTCAGTTTCTAACTAGTCTTTGAACTCATCACCTGCAAGATGCCCTGACACACAACACTTTTTTTTCTTTTTCTTTTTCTTTATTTTTTGCAGACATGAGCATCCAGACTCTTTTTGTTTTTTGCCTTTATCGTTTCAAGCAGGGTTTCCTTGATTTTCTTCTCAAACTTGAAAAGCATGGAGGTTGGGCAACCAGTCAGATCTTAGCGTGTTTGAGTTTAACTTAGCCACAGATCACAAGGATCAAAAGTAACCTATTAGGTCTTTCCTCAATGTGATTCTGATATCAAAAATCCGCCAAATCTGTGTCTGCCTATGAAATTTTTTATCCCAACTATGCATTTTTTCCCCTCTAAGATATGAGGAAGTTTGCTTTTGCACTGAAAACTCCCCTTAATTTTAATTTGCTTCTCAGTTCATGCTGCCAGCAGGACATCTGAGCACACAGCAGTATATAAAGCCCCCAAAGTCAAAGGTCAGCTGTGCAGGCAAACTAAAGGCAAAATGTATAAAGAGTGTGAGATGGCTATTTGTGTGCATGTTTGTGTGTTATATCTATTTTTCCAGGAGTGTTTTGAGGACATATTTGTCGTCACTTCTTCAAAGGTCTGTTTGATGGTTAAAAGTTGGTTTTATGGTTTGTTTTAAGGTGTTTTTTTAAAGGCTCGGGAATGTAGTTTGCCAATGAGGGACTTCACAACTACATAATTGACAACATATGTGTATGTGTTTGTGTGGATGGGCTGTACAGTGGCTAGTAATAAGCATAGTATACCTCCTATAGCGCGAACCCAGACACACACACACACACACACACACACACGCCTAGAGAGTTGTGCGTCTGTCTGATTGGTTGCAGGTTTATATGTGTGGTTTTTTGCGTGTGACCACAGTCTGACACCTCTGTAACAAGCCTAAAGCTGGAGGTGTGTGTGTGTCTGTGTGTATGTGCATATAGGGCAACATGAAAACAAGGTGAAAGCTGTAAAACTGTAGGACTCTGCTAATGCATGGCTCACGAGAATCCAAGTCTTTGTGTAGGGACACAGAAAGGGATTCTGGGTAATTGTAGCTCTCCGGAGGACAAGTGCTCATGGCTTAGTTTATCTCAGTGCATGTTAATTGTCACTAAATCTGCTGTTGCATGTATTAGAAAGATCTGATGGGTGGTAAATCGTATGAAAACCACTTCATAGTTTCAGAATGGCTTTATGAACTGATTTAGGTCAACAGTTCTGAATGTACTGACAGGTTTATTAGCGGGCTTTCACGCCAGGATATCTGATAGTTCTTACTTCAGTCAGGTGAAGTCACGTTTGTGTTGAGCTGCCACCTAATACCACGGGGTATTAAGTGGCAGCTTAGGATGTTTATCTTTAAAACTAAACCACACTCTTTATGTTTTTTATTCTCTAGAAGCGACTTGGCTATGAAAAAGAATAATTACCCACACATGACGCACAGATTTCTTTTTTCTCTCTCTTAGGTGCCGAGTGGTGTAGATGGAAGTCGAAGGTTGGCCGTCACTTTCAGAGCTGACAGTGAGTTTCTCTGTAAATCTAAATAAGTTTTATTCTTTCTGTTGGAAAATTGCTGAAATTTTCGAGCCAGCATCTAAGTTCCTCTCCTAACAATTTAATACTCCTCGAAAATATACCACATAAATTGCACTTGCTGATTTGGATCGAACATAAAACAATCTGTAAGCCCCCTTGCTTCTGCACCTTAACATCCTGCATAACCCTCTTCCTCCTCAGCCATCCATGCCTATTCTTCTTCTTTTGTTCTTTTCACTCCTAAAGTCAAGTTCCTGAGCCGTGGCCAATCCCTGCCTCCTGCTTTTGTCCGTGACCATGAGCGAGGAAGCACTTTAAAATCCCTCTTTGTGTGTCATTGTGTGTGTGTGTTGAAGTGTGTGCATGTGTAGAGAGAAAGCAATTTTTTTTTTTGGCTGTTTTTGGGTAAATCTGTAAATCTAAATGCAATCTGTTTTTTTTCTTATCAGAATTTATATCAAAACGACAAATGTTATGTGAATTAAATTGAAATTGAAAATCTTGACTTATTATGAAAAGTATCAATTCTGTAATTTTCTTCTGTGCTCCCTGTTTAGTCAACATCAAAGTATCCAATTAAAAATGTCCTCATTCCCAGAGTACCATCCCTCCACGCAGAGCCACCTGATTCCTCCCCATGTATCTGTTTATTCTCAAAGTGCATCTTAAAACACATCTCATCAGCACACCGATGGTTGGTTGTGTCCACTGAAGATGCTCTGGTTGCTGCCATCTTCACTCCTCTCCACAGAGATGATTTATTTTAATTTAATCTGACCTAAAAGCACATTATTTGAGTAACGATATGGGGTCAGGGGAGGTCATGTGATATTGAAGCATTGATGCATCTGAGGGAAGGGAATGGAAACCACATGCTTTAAGCTTAAGTAAAGCACTGAAGCATGTTACCATGACAATCAGAGCCTGCTCTATGTTCATGAGTAAAGGTGTGTGTGTGTGCGTGTGTGTGTGTGCGTGTGTGTGTGTGTGTGTGTGTGTGTGTGTGTGTGTGCGTGGGGGGTGGTGGCAGGAGGGATGCGGTTAGGAGGGGTTGTGACACACCTCAGTAGTTCCTGTCCTCCAGTTGGGCCTCCTCTGTGTTTGTGGTGATGTCATGGGGAATATAAAGCAGGGAGACCTTTGACCTCTGGTCGGTTTCTGATGATAGGTGAAAAGATCAAAGTGAGCCCTCAAAGAGAAATCTGATTGTGGTTTCTATTTTTGATAAGGTTGCAAGGTTCCATTTTGTGTCCACTGTATTTCAACATCCGCATGCTCCCACTGACTTAAGTGATGGAAAAACAACAAAATGTGGCCATAATTATGCTGATCACACACAAATCAACATAACCCTTTCATCTGTAGTCTGATCCAAACACTGATCAAATTCAAGACTGAATCATTTAATTTAACAGTATTTCCTCTGTTAAATGAAGACAAAACTGAAATAATAGTTTTGGATCCAAGAAAGAATGATTGAAATTCAGCCATCATCTTCAAAATCTGTTAAAAACTAAGCTGGAAATCTGAGAGAAGTCATGAACTCAGACCTGAATATCAGCAGTCACATTAGGACAGTTGTGTAGTAGTCTATTAACACACAATTGTTCAGATTAATCATCTTTAGTAGATTAGACTATTGTAACACTGGATCGAGTCCTCAGTAAGACTGAGAAAGTGGATCATGTAAATCCAGTCCTCAGATCTCGACACTGGTTTCTGTCTGTCAAAGAACTGACCTCAAAAACCTGCTGTTAGCTTAAAAAACATTGAATGGTTTAGGACCAAATTATATTCAGGGTTTTATTTTTTCTTATAAACCCACTAGATCCCCCTGGCCATCAGGGTTCACTCTACCTTCAGTTCCAAGAGTCTGAACTAAACATGGAGAGGCAGCATTCAGTTTTCTGCTCCTCAGTAACAAACTGTTCTGATTAACTGGGCATTTTGAAAACTGAAATCAGCATTTTTTAGCTGTTTCTGAAGTTATCAATGATGCAACTGTAGCTTGAGGGGGAAGCACGGTCATCTTTGAATCAGAAAACTGCTGGTTTGTTTTCTGATTGAATGTAATGCGATCAGTCATCAAAGACACCAATACTGCAGACAAAGCGAAACTATAACAATAAGCTACAACAAACTAAGATGTGCCGACATACACAGAGCATGAATCATACCATCATTTGTAGATGACGAAGAGAAGAGCCCTGTACATATTTTAATTTCAAAGAAGGTGAAATGATAAATAGACACAATGTGATGTTAGCATTATAGCAGGCAGCCATAATTGCCACCTCTTGCATCATCTTCCCTCCTGAATTTATATAAAGGCTTCAACCTGCCAGGGGGAATAAATGGAGGAAGATAAATTATGACCGAAGAAAAAGGTTCTAGTCTTCACCCAGCTGTGAACTTTGGCCTTTCGTCATCTATAGTCTGATAGCACAGCTTTGTTTTATGAAGAAATTCTGAAGACAAAGATGAGCAGGAGGAAGAGGAGTAACAAATGCCTTTGTTTTTTCTTCTTGCATCCTATAGAGGATGCAGGAGGAGGAAGAGAAGCAACCAGCTGTGACCTTCTCCTTTAGCCCTGAACATGACTGCGCTCACATGAGGATGATGAGGCGAGAGGAAGAGGACCAGTGACTTGAATCCAATCTCCTCTGTCATCTCCATGCTTTATAGGCTCCGCTCTTCTATCCCATTTTCATCCCCTTCGTCCTCACCTTCATCAATAGTTGGTTGGCTGGAGGAAAGGGAAGCAGTCAGTCGTGTCTGAGCTCACGCCCCCTTTTCTTTCTGCATCTTAAGTCCGTCTTTTCTCCTCCGATCCCGCTCACTTCATGGCTGGCTGCTCTTCATCCTTCTTTGGCCCTCTATCTTAGTTTTTAAGAGAAAACGGGAGCAGTGTTGGATTGAGGAGGTTTGATGACTAAACACAAAGTGGTTTATGAAATATGCATAATAAGTCAAACATCTAGGAATTGGGCTGCTTCTACATTTAGTCAAAATGCTTAGTTAGTGTATGGAATGGCGGCAGCTGTATATAAATAAAATACTAAGATATTTATGTGAAATTTTATCGTGAGATGAAATAACCCACTAAGTACCTCAATTCCTCACAGTCCCGCATTATTGCCAGTGTTGAGTTTGACCCTCCTGGGCTACCGTGATGACATGAGAAGGCCAGGAGGAGGACCTGAAGCATTTCTCTTTAGCTTATAGTAAAATAACTATTTATAAATGTTACGTATGATTTCCGCTTTGAATGTTAAAGGTGAAGTATGTAAGATTTTCAATATTTTTAAAATACATTAACTAATAAAATAACTACAATCATAATTATAGTTTTTTTGAACATGTAGATTCCAGTCTGTTCATATTTGATGCATTATTAAATTGCAAGTTTAATTAATGACAAATGACAAAAAGCACTTTTTTTTTTTTTTTTTTTTATACTGGTAGGCAAACATTTAAGAAGGGTCTTTGTCATTAATTAAACTTGTAATTTAATAACACATCAAATATGGACAGACTGGAACCTACATGTTTTAAAAAAATATCTAATTATGATTGTAGTTATTTTTTTAGTTAGTTTATTTTGAAAATATTGAAAATCTTAGATACTCCACCTTTAAGTCTAACTTTATTTTTAGTTATGGGTGGGTCAAATGCAAATCATGCACTTCTTAGTATTAGTATCATGTTGGCTGCTGCCTGAAATGTTAATTTGGAAAATTAAAAATTAAAAGAGCTGCATGGGAACAATTTGGCTCCTGTTCCTGTGGTGGATAAGGATGAGGCTGAGCAAAAGACTCACATGGATTAAAAAGGAGAGAGAACATCAAAGCAGATTTCATCATAGTGCACCTTTCTTACATATAATCAGCACAGAGTATTTTTCATGATACAAAATGTCCATTTTTATGTAATAAAATCAAGCCTTTACATGCCTTATCATGCTCACATATAAACACATATACTACATACAGCTACAGTTTCCCATCCCCATTTTACACCAACACTCACACCCAGTTTATGTCTCCAACAAAATGGGAATATAAAAATATGAATTAAAAATTAAAATATGAGAAAATGCTATCCCAGTCATCCATCCACCTTGACGGCTTCCCTGTCCTACTGCCACAGAAGGCGTTCCCACAGGAACCCCCCTGATCTGAGGGGGGGCTGACTGAGACTCACACAACCCTAAAGCTACACTGCTAATTTCTCTAAGTCACAGTAAATCCAGAAGAAACTTAAATCTTTAATAAATAAGTTGGTATGAAATGAAACTTTTGGAAACCAAGGTAAGATGAGCACAGCAGAAGGTGGCGGAGAGTTTAGGCTCCTAGATGTCAGTTATCTCCTCTCATGGGAAGCTCCCACCCAGAGGCTTGAATCTTAGAAGCTATATGCAACCCACAACTTTTAACAAAAGCTGTGCTAACATTACAGTTTTCATCAAATGACGGGAAAATTCAAAGACACATACCCTCCACCTTTTATTACAGCAGCAGATATTTTCTTACTCTGGCTTTTGTATCGATGAGTCAACAAAGAGAGTTTCATGTGCAGCCGTCAGTCACCTTAGATTGTCTTTGTGAAAATGAAGTGAACGTGATGGGCAGGAATTCCTGCTCTCGTTACTTTACCACTCTTCAAAACAACAATCATCTCATATGATCCAAAGTTCAGAAGTGATTTGATTGAGTCGTTTGAGTGTTTTAGCTTCTGCTTATCTGTAGAAATGTTCATAGCCAAAGCAGAGATGTTGAGAAATATGTTATAACTTGTCACCGTTTTCATTTATTTATACTGTCTCTATTTTTCTGCAGACTGCTCATTAAATTACCCTTTGGGGAAGCATGTGATCCATGAGGTCTCCAACATCTCCTTCAGCCATCTGGCCTGTGAGGACCAGGCTGCTGTGGTCGTCCACTGGTCTTCAAGTCCGCTAGGTAGAGTCAGTCTGTTATCCTGTTTACTTACCTGTCCACCTGTCTGTATTTACATGCTTTTATGCAGAAGCTGATCAATGGGTAAAAATGGGGGAGTTGAAGGAAGAAACACGAGAAGGTAAAGCCTTCAAAGTGCTAAGATTACCCAGCACTGTGTGCCCCTTTGATCAGACCAGGAGAGGATCACATCTCGCACAACAATACACCGATTTGACCGTGAAGGAATGTGTGTGTGTGTGAGATCAGTGTAAGGTGAACCCTGCTCGCTTCCCCTCTCTTTTTCTGTGACAAAACCTTCAGTTGTTTCCTGGAAGGGCCAGAAATCTTCTGCAAATGTCCATGCTATACCTGAATGTGAGCAGCTCCCTTTTGGGGGAAAAATAATCAACTCGGGTCCTTTGAGAAAAATGAACAGGAACTAAAAACCAGCAATATGCTAATAATTGTCCATGATGTTCAGTTTAAATTAGTGTTGGTTTTTTTGTTTGTTTTTTGTCATTTAAATGATGTTTTATTTAATTTGTTCCTTTTTTGGTAAAATTATTAAAGTATTTTTAATTTATGTTAATTTTCCTTTAACCCTTTAAAGCTTGATACATTAAAAAAACTAGTAAAAGTCCATTTTTGAAATGAAGGTCTTTATTTGCCTCTTTTAACAAATTTAACAAAAAAAAAAAAAATCACTATTTTTCAGAATATTTACCATATATTACAATGCAATATGTCAAAATGATTATAGTGTAATCATTTGATTTTTTTTTTTTTTTGTTTTGTTTTTACTATGAAGTGATTCAAAAAGTCTCCAAAACAGTATATTATTAAAATAAAATAAATCATGGAACTGTTAAATTACTTGAACACTCTGTTTTTGAATGAACAGAAATTTGTTTATACAAACTGTTTGAGAAAACTATCCTAATAGAACTTCATATTAAAATGAATAACTGTTTCAGAAACCTTTTTATATGATTAAACCGGTACTAAATTGATCCCTTAACAGTTGCATGCTACCGTTCTTTTTGTGTTAATTGCTACTAGACTTATTCCGGTACAAAAACTAAATATAGGCCAGTTGCAGATTTTATGCTGTTGTATCTGTGTATTCCTACTGAGTTTTTGAAGCATCAAGTGTTACTTGAAGTGATTTTCTTTTGGGTTTTTTTTAATGATCCAATCACCAACTATAAAGGCACTCTCTGAAGCCTTCCTGGCAGAGGAGCTAAACTTGGTTTGAGGCTAATAGGACTCTAATTACAGTGTATATGCCTCCAATTGATGCCAACACCCCCCCCCGGGAGCTGCACAAACAAGATGTTAGACAGGTGCTGAGATCAGTAAATCCCACTAAGGCAGCTGGACCAGATGTGATATAAAGTAAAGCTCTGCAAGCATGTTCTGGCCAGCTCAATGGTGTTTTAACACCATATTAAGGGCACATTCACATCAGCCTTTTTGATTAGAATCCTAGTCTGATTGCTCCGAAAGTCCGCTTCATTTGGGGAAATGTAAATGTGCAAAAAAAAAAAATTCTGATTTGGATCAAAGAAGTAGACTCAGTGCACCTACAAATGCATGTCTTGGCCTGCTTCAAGTGGACCAAATACAGGAAGTGGACAACAAAAAAAAGTGCATTGTGAATTCAGTGCACAATTGCAGGTGAACACAACCAAAAGATACATGTGTGTTTGATAATTAATGACTCTGTACAGGAAAAATAGCTTACAGGAACACATGGAAGAATTTGGTCAAAGTTGTGGTATGATCAACCAGGTCACTAGGATCTGACACAGCTCCATATTTTCTTGCCTCTTGCGGAGGGTGAAACGCGTATTTATAAAAGGTTTGATTATTTTTCAGAAGTGCAGCGTAAACGCAAGTCCAGAATAATGTTACCCCTCCCAACTAAACCGAGTCCCCAATCAGTCTAGCGGATTATCTTGATGTAAATACGCCTTATCCTTTCTTTCGCCTCACTTCAACCCATATCAATTTGCCCATACAGCCAACAGGTCAGCTGATACCATAGCAACTACAGTGCACACCATCCTGAGTTACCTTGAGTATCTGAAAAGTTAAACTAGAGTGCTCTTCTTCAATTTCCATTCTGCATTCAAAACTAATAACCTCGGACAAATCTGATCTTTAAAGTGGAACTATTATGTGCATTTCAGGCTAATTTATTTTTATTTCTGAGACCAGAAGGGCTGGGATTGATTGAGTTATTGTCACAAATCTCTTTATTTACTTTAGACCGACCCTCTCCGTAGGCTGTCAGATCAGCCTGTGGGCAAAATGAGTGGATTGAGACTTTTCCACATTAAGCCCCGCCTCCCGCCACTGCACTACATCGGGAACGCGCACCACACCTGCTTTCACCGTCATTGTAGCATCTCATAAACAGAAGGATTAGGCTAATATGAACTCAATAAAAAAAACAAAAAAAAACTACAATGTCAACACATAGCATACAGCCCTACATGTTGGAACCTGAATCAGAGCCTGAAAACGAAGTGGAAAACAGCAACCCACAGCAACGAATGCAGCAGGATGTCTCTCTTTGGTAAACTCACCAGCCATCGTTGGAAATAACTTTATCCGACGTTTTCCACCCGCCTAATGTATTTGTGCATGCCCTTGTTAACCAGTAGAAGGTAACCAATCACCGAACCTCATCCCCCAGGACGTCACAAGGATTTCCAAGTAGAAAAAACTCTCTAAAATGACGCGTTTTTCGTCGCCATGGAAACCGAATGGAGCGAGTGCTGAAACTCAAACTCAAACATGCGTTTAGGTGATAAAAAATGGTGCCGTTCACATGTCTGGTGAGGATTCAACACTGTGACACTGTAGAAAGCTCAGAAAACTCCAAATACCATAATAGCACCCCTTTAAACTGCTGGACCTTGAGCTCTTCCCATCTATCTTGTCTCCAGATTCAAATCTGTCTCTCACATCTTCTCAACCACACAGGCCTATGGGGAGCCAGGTTCCCCACAGGCCTGTGTGTTGACTCCTCTTCCCCATTCCCGTTACATTTATGACTGTTCTGAGAGGCTGTTGAAGTGTTTGGCGCCACCAAAACAAAGGATTTTGTATGAGATTGCAAATTGATGTTGGAATTAAGGAAGAAGTGCGACGCACCACCTCTCCTCTTTGCATCAACATATTGGGCGTGGAAAGAGTGCAGCTTTTTGATTTATTCATTCATATAGTCTACATTTTTTCATATTTCCTTTCCGTTTCACAAAATCTGTTGGTTTCAGCCTGTCAGATATACACAAGTGTGTTCTGTCAGCTTGTTTTACATGAGTGTAAACATCTCACAAGTCAGCCTGACCCAGTTGATAATGTTGTAAAACTTAGTGAGAGCTCCATTTTTAGGGTTAATTGGCCCAAATCACTTAATACTCTGGATATGCTGGACTCAGTGTGGACCTGTGGTGTTCTCTCGTGGTTGTTTCACCTGCAGTTATCACCTTTTCAAGTCGCATATCCAGCAGTTATTACAAGAATTTTTTAATTAATGACCAAGATATAGGCTCAATCTGCCCGTGATTTTCAGTTTATGAAGATCTCCCACAGTGGAAATAAAAAAAATAAAGATTATTTTCTATCTTTATTTATTGGTAAAATGTTATTTTAAAAATTTTTGCTTTAAGTAGGAAGGTTGTCAAATCAACAAAAGCAATGATCGACGTGTTATTTGTAAATGAATTTTGTTAGACTTAAAAGAATGAAGCACTGTGGCTAATGCTCCATTAGAAAAATTAATAATAGTAGAAAATATCTGATCTTTGTAGAAGAGTGCAGTAAACTTCAACATTCCTCTCAGCCTGAGAACTACACAAAGATAGGAGCTCATGTTTCACCTGCACCGACTGTGCCTTGCATTCTTTTGTTCCTACATACTTCCACCCAAACCAGTGAGGCTCAGGCTGGTCAGAATGGTTTATCTGATATTTATTGTGGGTTTGAGGCAGGATTGGACAAACAAAAGCTGTTAAAACATGTTTGTAAATGAGAGTATAATAAAACAAAACAAAGAAGTTGTTGTTGTTTTTTTTGTTTGTTTTTTTTTTAAAGTATCCTTCTATTTAATAGAGAAAATGCCAAAAAATATATTTTTATATCCTTTACATTTATAATTTCATTGTATTTAAAATACCAAAAAACACAACATTCAATGCCAGCAATACACCAAAAGAAGAAAAGGTTGACGAGAGGCAAAGAAGTTTAGAAAGGTTTACAGAATCATAATAACTGGTGACAGGTGAGGGTGTCAGGATTTAGTATAAAAGGGGCATCCACCAAAGATTTGTGGGTTGTGGTTTATAACTTTCTGTAACACTGTCAGAGACACATAAGTAAGTCAGATTTCAACCAGATGTAACCAGAAACTATATCTTACAAGGAGGAATCCATTCATTAACTGTAAAAACACAGCTGAGTTTTCTGGTTGAAATTGGGAGAAAGACAAAGGACATGTGGTCTGTAGTCAGATGAGTACAAATCTCCTCTATATGGCTTAGATTATGAGTACCCCATCTTTGCCTGCATACAAATAACTCTAATAACATACAAATAAACAAGCCAGCTGTGTATTATCAAAAATCTTTACAACATTGCACAAACAGGTATGACTATAACTTGGCTTAGCTGGCATGTAGTTTGGTACATAAAATGTACACCTGATATATCTGATATACTTCATGCCACCTCTCTTGTTCGTCACAAATACTTCACTATCCTGCTCCACGTCCCTTTCTGTCTCCTACTGAAAATGAGGCACATTTAACGAAGATTTGCATCTGTTACGCATTCTGTCTCTAATCTGAGCTCTCTCCAACCAGTAAAAGTCAGCCTGATATGGACTGCTGTCTTATCACACGCTCTGTCTCGTTATCTCTCTCTCTTTTCCTCACTTCCTCTGTCTTCTTGTGTTTCTTTGCTGAATCAGCCATGGTGCCTGTTGAAAGCAGCCATTGTGTTGATATCCAGTCGTGATGCGGTGCCCTATAGCAAAATGCCACTGTGTCATGTGTTGTGAGATATGGTTTCTCATCCTGATGCTGCAGTAAAACGGCAGCTCTTAGAATGTGAATAATCAATATCAATTTGCCATCAAAATGAGTATGAAGCACAGAGTTCTAAGGATGGAAAGTTATGTAGTTTTGCTCTAAATCAGGAGGGTCCAAAGTCCATCCTCAAGGGCCACTGTCCTGCAGGTCTTTAATATTTCCTGCTTCAACACACCTCACACAAAACTAAATAGATCCAGTAGCCTATGAAGCTCTTCAGAGTGACTCACTTAGTTGAGATGTGGGTTGGAAAACATTGAAAGCCTGCAGATTAGAGCTGGAAAGCCTGTTTTAAGTAAAGAGTCACTGAAAGTTTCAGGTTTTCTGGAATTGTGTGACTTCCTTAATGTAAGTTGCAGAAACAAACTAATTTCATATCGTTTATTTCTTTCAAGTTTAAGATGCTTTGAAAGGCATCTTAAACTTTTTTATCCTTAAAAAGATTTAAAAAAAAAAAAAAAAAAAAGCCATGTCATTGGATCTCTTCCTGCAGTGGTTTCATGGCACTCTACTGATATTCCCAGTTTTTTTTTGTTTTTGGTTTTTTTGTTCAATTTTTATTCTTTCTAAAGTCTTAAACTCATCTGCAGAAGGTGTGATTGAGCCTATGAGCTCAAAGTAATTTTTATCATTCAAAATGTGGAACAAGCTGAAACACACAGAAAACTGCCAGGGTTGAGGATAGGAAGAAGTTTTACTAAACCCAAGCTGTGGCAGACGTGATGCCGTGCTGCTGCAGCTTAAATGCAAATTTTCATTAAGTGTGTGAGAGAGAAAGAGAGATGTGTTCAGAAATGTGCCTCAAGACAGAAAAACCTGTTCCACCACTCTCTCTCTTTCACAGCTAATAGGAAAAACATGTCCGGTGGATCTGAAGGTGTAATTACAGCACAGATGTGTTTTCAAAGAAGAGGAGGAAGAGCAAGCAGGGCGGGAGTGGAGGGAAGAGAAGAAGGTGGAATGGGTGAAGAGGAGGACAGGAAACAAAGAAGGAGCAGACAGGAGGAAATGAATTCAAATGAAGAAACTAAAAGTGGAGGGGAGGAAAGGGGGTGATTTGGAGCCATGAGGTAGGAAGGAGGGAAGGAGAGAGAATAAGTATTGGAATGAGGGAGGGAAGAGAGACAAGGAATGTGGGAAGGAAAGAAGGGAAGGAAAGGCAACAAGTAGATGAGGAAAGATGGAAGATTTTGGAAAACAGAAAACATTTGGGAGAAGCTGAACTGATTGTTGTATGTTTCTGCAGGGATTGAACACATTAAAGGCTTCAGAGTTTATTTAGAAGACAAAAATCCAGAGGGGAAACAGTGTCAACACCTCATCCTCAAAGACCCACGACAGCTCAACTTCTCCTACAGGAACACAGTAAGAACAAACCCAGATCATCCATTAAGCAGTAAGATGAGTAACTTGTATGTGTTGTTTTATGATGTTTTAAGCATAAAATATGTTGTGATAGGTTGTGATGTGATGTTACTGCCTCCTGGCTTAACTTTGATGTCAAAGATGGAGTAAAAAATTCACAGATTGGATTTCATTACCAGTTTCAAAATCTGACTGTGTGGGATTTTTATTGAGATGTGCTGATCAGATAGAAATTACACATCTATAAAGCTAACTTGCTAGCCAATGATATTCACCTGATTCTCCCAGTAAACAATGGAGCATTTACAAAATACCTTTTTAAAATACCCATGGCCCTGAAAATTTAGAATAATGACAAGTCAGTGTAAATATGGGAATATTAGAATAACGTCCATACAAGATGGCTTTCAGTTAAATTTATCATTTATTTGTGTTTTGAAGACATTAAGACAGCATTTGGCTCATTAAATCGCACTGACTTTAGTTAATTTGCATCTGCTGTGTTGTTTTGGTTTGTTGTCACAGATAGAGGTACTGCTTAACTACTGTATATATAAAATATATACTATATACATAAAAAATGTTAGCACTCAAACTTCATTTACCCTGATTGATTTCTTCTGTTTGACTTTTGTAAGCAACTAGTTTGTTTCTGTTCTTCCCCACTCAGAAGCTGAGCAGTCAGCCGTTCAGTGGTTTGACTTTTGACACTGACTACATGGTCCGTGTTGTTCCCTTCCCATCGCTGATGAATGAGAGTTTTTTCCCTCCGTCTTTCCTCAGGACCAACTGTAAGTCGCACTCACATCCGGAAATGATTAATCAATTATTAATTTTTCAAGGGTCTCCTCCAACAGATGATAAAAGGACAGACAATCTTTATCCAAGAAAATTGTAAGATTGAGAGAAAATTCTTGCTAATCTTTCTTTCAATGTTTAAATGCTTGATTTTGTCATTGCAAACGCAAAGAAACTGTTTTGTTGGATCGAAATTTGAGTTACATCCTATAACTCAAATTTTATAAACGGTAGTCTGCATCCTGACAGGTTGTGAGGAGATTAACCTGATTAGAAGCAATAAATTATGTCTTTATTTACACGCACAGCATTTCTCCAGCTTCTTTTTGATATCCATTGGATTCTTTTGTTTTGTGACATTGTCTCATTCATCTGTTTATTCCTTAATCCTTATTATTTAATGACATGAAATAAACATTGGAAACAAAAAGAAACTTAACATTTTGCTCCAGAAGTTTGGGGGAAAAAAAAGTCTTAAAGAAACTCAGCAGAGATGAACTTTTCCAAAGTTTTACTGACCTTTGACTGTTTCATCTGAAGAGGCTAGCAGTCGTCTGCTGCTCCTGCAGTCCATGATGAAGTGTCATCAGACACAACTCCTAGAACCTGGCATTATTTCAGAGGGGTCATCTATGTATCTGTGTGTGTGTAGAGGTGTGTGTGTGTGTGTGTGTGTGTGTGTATTTCAGTGTCTGGAAAAAGAGATACTTTTAGCTATAAGGATGAAATTTGTCCTACTTCATTGAATTGGACAAACGCTTTTTACCTTTACCTGAAACAAAAATCAAAGTGACATTGATATGGAGAAGAATAAAAACATGTCTAAGGGCCAAATTGACGGCAGCGTAATGTTTGTTTCGGCATAGAAAAGGCTTCCCAATAAAAACATGAGAAGATGAAGTGAATAACAGTTTTCTTCATATTTCTTTCTCCCAACAGCATGTGAAATCCTGCTTGGATCAGACAACCTGGTCTGCAAACCATGTAAGTTCCTCAGTGTCTTCGTCATAAGTAAAGCCACATGTAGATAGAGAATTAGGGTCTGGCTGCAGTAATTGGTCTGCAGAGGCAGACTGGCTTGGTCTCACAACAATCCAATGTGAATGAGAAGAAAACAAAAAACAAAATATTTCACACATTAAATGAGTATGAATGAGCAAATCAGCAGAAAAATATGTTTTTAAAAAAAACCTTTAAAACTATATGAATAATTTAACTACTTTTAACATGTTTTATTTAAATTAAAAAGTCTTATCAGTGATTTCCATAAAAGTTCCATACTTCAAAACATTATTACACATCAGTAAATGTTTCATAAGTGTGGGAGTTAAGTTTTGTATCTGTCCCTGCAGTCTGGAAGCCAAAGACCCTGAATGTTTCTCAGCTTGGATCAAACCTTCACGTGGTCTTCGACCGGGCTCCGGCCTCCTTCGGCTTCCACTTCTACTATATCTACTACAAACTGCGACAGGATGGTCCATTCAGACTGCAGCGCTGCAAACCAGTAAGGCTGACTGCTCTGCATGTATTTCTGTATGACGTATACAATATTGTAACATTGAAATAACTTCAATATCAAAACTCTAGTTTAAAAAAAAAAAATTTAAAACAGAATTTGATTATCACAAGGAAAATGACAGAAAAAAAATTTAAAAAGTAACTTACTGTTATTGTACTGTAAAAAAGGAGGGATTGTTCACAGCTGAGGGAACATGATGCTCTTGTTGTGCAAGATCTTGGAAAACAAAAAGAAACATCTCTTTTGGTCTTTTAATTTTAAAGTACAGCAGCAGTTTTACTGAAGCCACTTGTGTTGAATTTGTAAAATCCAACACATTTGCTTTACTTTAATAATAAACATCAGGCTATTTCAAAACGTTTGTTATTGAGATTTCCTTGGATGCTATTGGTCCCTTATTGTGAAAAATGAAAGTCAGTATCATGATGGCTGGCGGCTTTTTGTGAGATTCTGAAACACAGATATAAATCTTTAAAAACAGCATTTTAGCAAAAAAAAAGTCCCAAAGAATAATTTTCCAGCCTTCTTGGAGGACTTCCAAATCTCTTCTTTGGATGTTGGCTGCTTCTTGTCCTGTTCTCTGTCAAGACAATCTCACACTGCTTCAGTAAGGCTGAAGTCCTCCTCTTGGGAGGATTTCTAAATCTAAGACCTGCTGCTACTGACTTTTAGTCCAGTTCTAGTGCCAGCCCCCGTTTCCCTTCCTGAAGGATGGCTTCTTGACAGCCGCCCTTCCATGGAGACCATCGTTCAGGCCTCTGTTAAAGGATGATCCACCTTCAGCTAATCCACCTACTCTATCTACTAGATGGATCAGCTGATGGATGGTTTGGTTTAAGTGTTCAGAATTCTTTTGTGCCATTATGCATACAAATTATTTTTTTGTTTGGCAGCTCTCAGCAACTTGTTTCTAAAGTTTCTAAGTTTCTAAAAGACATTATTTCCAGATTTTTCAAGTTTGATAGTTCTTCTTTTGTCCTCCATCTTGCCCCATTTCATCAATCTTTTAAGTACTCACTCCACGACATGCTGAGATGTACCAAGGTTTCAGCTTAATACCTTCTTATAAATCACCCTTTCAGTGCAAAATACTTGTTCATGTCTGTTAAACTATTATCTTGATCATTTTTCGCCTATGCATTTAAAGAAATTGGGGGGAAAATTATCTTTGCAACAGGTAAGCCTGAATTACTCTTTTTAACGACTACTTGTATTATATAACAGAGTCGTAGTTCATACAAAATAATAATAATGAGACATTTTACTTTTGGGTGCCTTTCATGAAACTTGAGGTCACCTTAAAGGAAAAGGTACATAAAAATGTAATCAATTACAGACACTAAAACAATAAATGTGGAAATATAAAAACAGGACACATCAGACTAATTAAGCAGAAGGAGCAAACTGAGTATCAGATAAGTCTGCAGTTTGGATCTGATAAGTGGAAATGAGTCGATACTACCAATGTCAGTAAGTTCTGTCATTTTAAAAGCAGAACTGCTGCTCAGACTGGTTTTTAGATGGCATCAGAAGCGTCGCAGGGTTGCTTGATGTTTCCTTCATTTGGAGGACCTCTCTTTAGATCTGAAAGTCTTGCCAGAACACAAAGTTTGCATCCTGTACTTTAAAATTGTCACCAGGTTTCAGACATCAACAATGGTGACTCCTATTCAACACCACCTCCTGTTTCACTTTGTGCATCAGGTTGAAATAAACTTGTGATGTGATCAACATAAAGTTCAGTTACTGGCAGTGTGTTTTTTTGGGGGTTTTTTTTTAGATCAATTTCTACTGTGATGGTAAAAAACATTTGATCTTCCCTCATGTCTTTTCTGCATCCAGTCGTTTAGGTGTCTGTTGGTCATTTACTGCAGCTCTGCAAAACGGATGTTGCTTAATTCACTCCTATTTTACGCTTTGATAAGCCTGTGGCCCCTCCTTTTCTCATTTGTTTCTCATATGTTGGTTGTTACTTTTTATACGGAAACTTTTCATGTAACTCCCTGCAGAGATTGTCAGCAAAACATGTGGCATTGCTCAAGTTTTTCTCTCCCAAAAACTCTCCATGAAAGTCAGATTTCTGCTCCACCCAATGTGGCCATTTGGAACGACTGTAAAAGGTTTTTGATTTTATCCTTTTGTGCGGGGCTAAAAATCTGACCTAAATATTCAACCACATCAAGCATCTTTACCTGTTCATGTCCACACTGGAAGGTGGTTTAAAAAGGCCTTTGTTCCAGTCCCCTGGTGGCTGCTTTCTCCTTGATGTCTCTCCAGCAGCTTTTTTTTTTTTTTTTTTTTTTAATGTCTTTGTTGTCTCAATACCATGACTCACACAGATGGGATAACATCACAGCCGTCTACACAGTCTCACTTCAAACACATGGACATTATGTAGCCACATTTCTGATTCAGATCAGTAGAAATTTATATGATTGTTTTGTTTTTCCCAATGATCATTCAGAGTTTTGATCGTTTGCAGGATGTAAACCAAGCCCGGACAACATGTATCATCCAAGACCTAACTCCAGGAACCTACACTATAGAGGTACATAAATGCACCACATCATTTGTCAGCTGGCTAAACTGGTTTGTCTTATTGTTGTTAAAATACATTGACAAATGTATATGTATATATATACATATGTGTGTGTGTGTGTGTGTGTATATATATATATATATATATATATATATATATATATATATATACTCCCCCTCTTGTTTATTTATTTAATTGTTTTTCTTGTTTTCCCTCGGTACCAGCTTAGAGATGATGGTAATACAACTAGGAGGCAAACGCAGTACTATGTCAGCCAAGGTGAGAGACACACATCACAATAAAATAAATATTTTGTGCATTATAAGTACTTAAACATGAAAACAGTCCATCAGAGCTGCCTGAATTTAAATAGTAGCAATAGTCTGAATAATCTGTTCAAAACCAGCCCTGCTTTCCAAGCTCAATAAAATGCGAGCTTGCGTAGCATTATACTTTGTCTCTAGTTCTTTCTACAGACTGAGAAAATGATAAAGTTTATATTCAAAGCTTAAACAAATCATAACAGACCCATTTGTATGAAGACCAAAGTAATTGATGTTTTCAATCATACTGGTTGGGTTTATTATTACCAGTCCACTCCCCCTGGGCGGGACCCATCCGTGCCATGGCCATCACTGTTCCTCTGGTCATCATGTCTGCTTTCGCCACTCTCTTCACCGTCATGTGTCGCAAGAAGCAGCAAGGTGAGGAGAGCCAATGAGGAAATTTTCTACATTTTCTTCATCATCTTTTTTTTTTTTTTAATCACAAATAAGTTATCCACAGGACTTATAAATTAAGACAAATACTAGGGTTCATACAGAGCTAGATATATTGGGGAAACAAGTGCAAGCTCCATACAAGTCAGTGGCAAATGGAAAAGTTTTGTAATTTGATGTAAAAGAAGCAAGAGTTGCTTGTTATATAAACAATTTGAAGGCTGTTCCTTAACAGTTATTAGTATAGATTGTACTTGTGGTTGTAGGTACCTGAACCTTCGATCTCTAATCTGAAAGTTCTTTAAGTTTTAAATAAGTATTGTGTTTTCCATGTTCATTAGAAACTAATAGACTACTTTATCTTTCTCTGCTTCGTATTGTATTTAGTCATTATTCTCTACAGTGCAACCAGAGATTTCAGAGATTAGAAAAGTTAGAATCCTATTTTTTTAAATGTATAAGATTAATTTTGTGAAGATATTCATGGTGCGCAGAGGTTAAATCTCAATGCTTTTATGGATGTTCTTTTCCACTCCCCAAAGTTGTTTTCAAATTCCTGACAGAGCTGGATGTAAGCATAAAGGGTTAATTTGTGCCAATAAAATATATGTTTTTTTTTTTTTTTTAAAAGTTCTTAAAGTGGAACTATTATGTGCATTTCAGGCTAATTTAATTTTATTTCTGAGACAAGAAGGGCTGGGATTGATCGAGTTATTGTCACAAATCTCTTTATTTACTTCAGACCGACCCTCTCCGTAGGCTGTCAGATCAGCCTGTGGGCAAAACGAGTGGATTGAGACTCTTCCGCATTAAGCCCCGCCTCCCGCCACTGCACTACATCGGGAGCGCGCACCGCACCTGCTTTCACCGTCATTGTAACATCTCATAAACAGAAGGATTAGACTAATATGAACTCAATAAAAAAAAAAAAAACTACAATGTCAACACATAGCATACAGTCCTACATGTTGGAACCTGAATCAGACCCTGAAAACGAAGTGGAAAACAGCAACCCACAGCAACGAATGCAGCAGAATGTCTCTCTTTGGTAAACTCACCAGCCATCCTTCGAAATAACTTTATCCGACATTTTCCACCCGCCTAATGTATTTGTACATGCCCTTGTTAACCAGTAGAAGGCAACCAATCACCAAACCTTATCCCCCAGGACGTCACAAGGATTTCCAAGTAGAAAAAACTCTCTAAAACAACGCATTTTTCGTCACCATGGAAACCGAATGGAGAGAGTGCTGAAACTCAAACTCAAACATGCGTTTAGGTGATAAAAAACGGTGCCGTTCACATGTCTGATGAGGATTCAACACTGTAGCACTGTAGAAAGCTCAGAAAACTCCAAATACCATAATAGCACCCCTTTAATGTTATTTTTCTCTTCTTTTAGAAAACATTTACAGTCAGCTGGACGAAGAGAGCAGTGAATCATCCAATCAAAGTGCAGCATTGAACAGCGAGCGACCATGGCCCCGCCCCAAAGTCTTCATCTGTTACTCTAACAGAGACGGCCCCAAACACACCAATGTCATCCAAAGCTTTGCTTACTTCCTGCAGGACTTCTGCGGCTGTGAGGTGAGATGCATCAAGGCAAAAAGAAAATAGAGCATAAAATAAAGGTAGAATAAAAGAAATTAAGCCCTTGTTAAATTATGCTCAGGTTGTGTTGGACCTGTGGGAACACCTGGAGATGTGCAAAGAGGGCCAGATGTCTTGGCTCAGCAGACAGTTGGATGAAGCAAACCACATCATCATCGTCTGTTCCAAAGGCCTAAGGTACACCCTTACTGTACTGTGTGTTTAAAGCTTACCTGGTCCACATCTTTGATGTTAACTGATGACTTACAAAGAACTGTGCATGAATTTATCTACACAGGCCTCAGTCAGGGCTTCCTTCGCCTTCTCTAGGTTCAGGATGCTTCAGCCATTATAGAAGAAAAATACAACAAAAAAAGAACAAAAATTATCTGTGTGCTTGCATATGTGCACAAACTCCCTACCAGATGTTAGATTGATTTTAAACATTTATTGTACACATTTAAAGTCTTAAAATGCCAATGTCTGTTCTTTGGTCACATTAACAAAAGGGAAATCTGACTTTTTCTGTTAGTCCTCAAATTTTGAAAACTTGCCCAGCATAAAAGGTCTCTAAGCTATTTTCAATAACATTTTATTTTATTGACAGATTTTGTTGATTGTGGTCATGTGAACAGCCACCTTACCTGACTCACAGGAACCTCATCTCTACAAACGTACAAATGCTTGAAGTGTGTTCATTTGCAGTTCTATTAGTGGCCACTAGATGCTGCTAAATCTTTCTTTTTGAAAAAGTATATTGAAAAGGGCTACATACTTAATAGTTTTGTTTTACAAGCAATAATAACAACACTAATAATATTGATAATGATAATAATAATAAATCAAATTAATAAAGTAAAGAGGAGCATGTCAATAGGGTTTTGGACTTGATTGTCATGTGAATTGACCTATCAAAATTTTCTGTCGTATCTTTTGGTCCAAAACATTTAAAATCAATCAAACATTTGCTCAGTTTGCAGTTATTTGGTTCCTTTTTCCTTTATTTCCTTCCCTCCATTTCTACATTCCTTCCATCAGGCTGAAACAGATCTGAAGGGTTTCCCTTTTATTCACACTTCCCTCCCTTTTTGTCCCCAAGTTGTCTTTCATACAAATTTTTTTCTCTCTTTTGTATTTCTCTCTTGTGCTTTTGTTCTGGATCCTTTTTCCAAACTGTTTGTTTACTGTTTTTGTTTTTTTTTTTTTGTTTTTTTTTTTTAATTAAATATAGGTCCCAATTGTGATATCACTATCTTACAAAAGTGACAGGTAAAATATTTGAGTGAAGCGTCATTGAGTATATTTGTACACAGGAGTTGCAGTTTATTCAACCAAATACTGCTCATCTCAGAATAAGTCAGATATAGTTTAAGAATACATGAATGATGTCTGAGGTAAAGCTGCCTAACCAAGATTCATCTTTTTCATTATTATGCATTCATAGTGGATGTTTCCTCTCTAAAACTTACCAGTCACTGCAAAGGCCCTCCAGTAATCGATATAGCTCCCACCCCTTTTTCAACTTTGACCAGTTTCTTTTTGTTTGAATGAATTTTGTTTTTAACATCTCAGTTGTCTTTCTGCAGATACTACGTGGAGAAAAAGGGCCGCAGAGGAAAGACGCCAGTCAGTCGTCGCAGTTGTAGCAGCAGCACCTCTCCGACAGGCGGATCAAACGGCGACCTGTTCATTGTGACCGTGTCCATGATTGCAGAGAAGCTGCGTCTGGCGAAGCAGAGTGAAGAGGGTGCGGATCAGGAGCTGAACCGCTACATGGCGGTGTACTTTGACTATTCAACAGAAAATGATATCCCCACTATTCTCAGTCTGACTCCCAGGTAGATGCACTGCTCTCGTAGAGCAACATTTTACTCTACTATTATTACTCCAAGATGACACTTTGAATAATACTTATTAGCTGCAATCTGATGAGTCTCTTCAAATTTCTGTGTTAAGATTCAAGCTGATGGACCAGCTGCCTCAACTCTTCAGTCGGCTACATTCGAGTCAGTCTGGTCTGGCTGACCATGAGCAGCAGCCTGTCAACGTCTCTAGGAGGAACTACTTCAGGAGCAAGTCTGGACGCTCGCTCTACGTTTCAATCTGCAACATGCACCAGCACATCTGCCAGAATCCTGATTGGTTCGAAAAGCAGCTGGCTCCTGCAGAAGGGCCCTCAGCCTCCACTGACTCCACTTCCAAACATCCTTCTCGCTCTGCTGGCCCAGCTCCGAGTCCTCCTCCAAAGCCTGCCTGCTCCTCCTCCTCACATCAACCTGAACAGAGGTTTGCCTCGGGTTTGGTGCTGAATGAGGTGATGGTGAGGACGCCATCACTGGAGGGGGTTGATGGAGTCCCAAAGAGGAATATGCTCCTGCTATCACCTGGGTCTTGTCCTGGCTCTAACCTTGGTCAGAATCAGAGTCCCAGTTCCAGTCCTGAACTCTGTCCGAGTCCAGAAGTGGCCCACTGCTCTACATCCACTCAGGGATCTATAAGGTAAAGCATTACAGTGTTGCTTTTATTGTTTTATTTTTTAATTATCAGGTCCAAAGACAGTAACTGAAAGAGCTCACCAGACTGACTGCACATGTTTTTTTTTGTTTGTTTGTTTATTCAGGTCCACTACTGGAATATCTGGAGGTGAACCCAGAGAGAAACCTGAAGAATCTTGTGCCTCCTCTTCTTCAGCTCCCTCTGTCCTGCAGGATGAGGCATGCGCTTCCTCTTCCCATGTAGAAGAGGACCATCCTGCTGCTCCAGAGGTTCCACCTCCTCGGGATTCAGGCATCTATGATTCATCTGTCCCTTCCTCAGAGCTCTCCATCCCCCTCATGGAGGGACTGTCACATGACCAGGCAGACTCCTCCTCCCTGACAGAAAGTGAATCATCTTCATCTGGTTTGGGTAAGCTTGATTGTTTTAGGAACTCACCTGTTTTATCAGTTCCATCTGCATATCATAAAGTATTGTTGTCATTTTCACATCATGTAACATACATGTGAAAAATTGTTCTTTCATGTGACTTTTTGACTTCTTTAAAATAATTTTTTTTAAAAACAGCCTCAATAAAATGTGTCATTTTCTTACTTTTATGTGTCTTTCAGGGGATGAGGAGCCGCCAGCTATCGTATCGCTCCGCTGCAGCGCCACCACAGTTTGCAAAGCCGAGCTGCACCACCATCAACACCTGGAGCACAATGATGCACTCACACGTGCAGCATCATTGTAGGGGATGCTCCCAGTCTTTCAAGAGAGGACCAACTGAATGATGTTACTAAAAAGGGCAACAAAGCAGTGTTCTCAGAGCTGCAGGGGCCATGATTGTTATGAAAGCAAAAATAGAGGAATTGAAAAGGCATTGGAGGAGTAAAACAGAGTCCTAGAAAACTAAATCTGTAGTAAATTTGGTAACCATCTGGTTGTTAAGGTACAATCTTGGATGACAATGTTCATTTTTGCAATCTAGAACACTGATACTTGTACATCTATGGTTAAACCACTTCGTAATTACTACAACCATTGACTCTTGACCCGTCGTGTCCTCTGTAATGATGGTTACCACTCTGCCTTATAACAACAGTACTGAATTTCGTTCTTCTGTTTATATAAAAAATACAGGTCCCTGGTAACCATGGTTACCACGGAGTTATAGAAACACTATGCCCTGGTAACTGTGGTAACTACTGGGTTAAAGAACGTTTATCATCAGTAACTGTGGAAAGTACTGAGTTCTACAACGCTACACCCTGGTAACTATGGTGACCACAGCATCCAGAAAACATTTTCTTTGGTGCTCTCAGTTGTTCAGCTGACTCCACTGACGTTCCTTCCTGGAGAATTAGGATGTGTTGAGCAGAGCGGCTCAAACCAAAGACTGGCTCGTGTGAAGAGTTGATCTTCAGCACCAAACCACAATGCAGTGAGAAACTGTTGGTTCCCGCACTTTTAGATGCAAATATGCAAACAGAGAATCACATCAAGGGCAGTCTGTGATATAAGCTGCTGAACATTCATGAATACTATGGCAAAAACATGTTTACGATTTGTGTTATTCACATAACTTGCAACTTATCAAAACTACACAGTAAATGATAATAATAAAGGTGCGTATGCATAAATGCAGTTGTTGAAGAAGTAGCATATATATATATATATATAATATTCCATAGAACATTCAATAGAACTGTTAAAAATTGTACTAAAACCTGATAATGTGAGGAAATATGATGGAAGAGTTTAATTTATATTAAAGCAAATTTAGATTTTTTTTCTCTGCATTCTAATTCAGGGTTTCAAACCATAGACTCACTTCTGCAATATTTTACTGTGGTTGTATTGTTTAGCTTTTAAAGATCACAATATTAATGTTGCATTTATAGATGCATAAGAATAAATCATTTGCAATATTGTTTTCTCATGTGGCACATAGCAGCAAAGATGAGGGCAATATATATCAGAATGGGCTTTGTCCATGCCTGCCAGGACTGGTGAAGTAAAAGCTAAACTAATGAGAAAGTGAATTCAAGCATTAACTTGTGCATGTGTTTTCTTTCAGTAGTTATTTCTTTGACAGAATTGGGTTTCTACACATTTTTAGGTAACTGATCCTTTATATTCATATGTCATAATGGTCAAATGTGACTGACATTTATTTCCTATTTCATAATCAACAGCTGAAGTTTTTTTTTTAATGTCTGGATTAAAACAGTTTTCTTTTTATTGTTTTTTTTTTATTTTATTTTTTTACTCAGATGTTTGAGTTCCCGCAGACTTCAGAGCAACATCTTCCAGTTTATCTGTAGGTTTGTGTTTGATAAAAGGGAAGATTTATCATTTCCAATATGTAAATATATTTTTATTTTTCTCTGGAAATGTTTGACCTGTCTCAGTTTTGTATAGTTAGTGATTTTTATTTCTTTTTTTAATCATTCTTATTTTTATAGAAAAATACTGTTTTATGGTACCTAATGTAGAAAACAAATAAACCTATTGCACAAAGTTTCTTGTTATCTTTTCCCCATTAAGTGCAGAATTTATTGATCTAGTAGAAGGCACAGTTATTTTTTATTGTTGCAGGGTACAGCATTATTGTTCAGGGCTATGTCAGAGGCATGGCCTGGGGGGTCGGCATGGGCCATCCCTGCCTGCCAGCACCCCATGTAAAATTCCCTAAACCCAGTCCTGAGTATAGTTATGAAAAGAATAAATGTATGAAGATAAAACATTGATGTGAAAACGTTGCAGCCAGCTTTTCAAAGTATTTGAACAGCTTTACGGTGTTAATCCTCCCCCTTTTGCTTCAGGCTGACCAACAGGTTTTAGTTTTCTCAAAGTAAAACACTCCTCTGACAGAAAAACCAGCAGACAGCTCTATAGTGTGTGAGCTGTGAGGCATCAACGCTTAAGACAACAGAGGCCACTGAAGCGCAAAAGTACAAAGTCAGACAAACCGGAAATAACTTCCCTTCAAAACAAAAGCATCAGTCTGGGTCCTACAAACTGCAACTTTGGCAATTCAAACTTTAATCTCAGTCTGAGTTATAAACTTTCAAGTACAAAAAAAGTCTCAATTTGTCTTTCTTGTTTTTGATTTTGGGCTATTGCAATTGGATTGGTCACATTTACTTCCAGTAATATGTATAAGGAACTAACAATATCTTGTTTCTTTTAGATTGTGCAAATCAAATTCCAAAAAGTTGGGATCCTTTGTAAAATGTAAATATCACAATATCATGACTTACTGACAGACTCATGTTATGTCCAGTAGGACATAAATAATCAGATGTTATAACAGAGATATTTCGCCATTCTATGTATTTTATGGAATATGTTAGCTGATTTTAGATTTGATGGCAACAACGTATGTCCAAATGTTTTGTAAGTGTAGTAATTGTTGGTTTTGTTTATTGCAATAATAATTCTCATATACATCAATGTGAGGTGAAAAAAGGGTTTATTAATCAACTGCTTTCTGTGCAAACTAAATAACACTAACAGTAACTTTTTGCTAGGTTTCCTGAATATTACTGTCTGCTGGGTTATTAATGTGGCGCTTAAAGTAAAATTGTGTCTAAATTTTAAAACTGTTGAATGATTTTAATTATTTTCACAACAGAACATGGTTTTTATTTTGAAGGTACAACCGGAAGCAGGACTCCTCAAGCGGGTTTCACGGTTGCAGGGAGTGAGATAAGAAATCACAGCGACTCTTAAAGTTGTTAAACGGAATAATTGCGCCAAACATCGGCTCTTTAATCATCTTTGAAGAGAAAACTTGATTAATTTGCTGCCTTGGGGTGCGACAGCAGCCGGAAACTGCGGCGTGTTATTTTTGTTAGGAATCATCTGGTTGTGTGTTTTCGGCTCTTTGGGAGGAGCTGCAGTCCGATGCAGGCAGGTGATGCATCTCAGCGGGCTTCCAGGTGAGAGTGTGCTTCTTGAAGAATATATGCTTAATTTTCGTGGAAGTTGTTGCATTAAAAGTTTTAAAAGAACGGATTTAGGAAGTTAACTCTTTCATCGCCGGTCTGCAGCTGTTTCCACACAGAGCTGGAAACAGCTGCAACATCAGAAAGAAATGAAGTGTTAGTGCTGGATAAAGAGTCACAAGCTTGTCTCAGTCATATGTGTAAACACACACACTCAGACACGTGACTGCACTTTGGTCTCTGTGAGGACCCCACTCACATAATGCAGATATCTACAACACAGACCAGTCAGGTCTGCTGGAAAGTATTCACACATACTTGTACTTCTATGTTCATGAAGACTTACGTTGCATTTGCTTTGAGTCCTGACGGCTTATTAAAAGGTTTTGTACTCAAACTGGCCTGAGCAGTTTGGTGTGGTTTAACGCAGAAACTGCTGGAGCTTGAGGCTCTGCAGTGGTGAGACATGAGTGTTCATGTTTTTAGAATTGTAGCCATTTTCTTTACATTCCACTTTCTGCTTCAACTCATTGGTAAAATGGGGAAAAAAAACAAAACAAAACAAGGTATGATTCACTTTTACGTAACTGTTTGAAGATTTCAAAGAACTTTTTTGTTCAAGCCAGGAATGTTTTTTTTTTGTTTGTTTGTTTTTTTTAATTTTTTAATTTTTTTTTTTTTTTTAATAGTTATTATGTATCTCAGAGCATGACCTCCAGTGAGACTGAGTTTAGGTGATTATGAGGTAAAATTATTTTCTAGCTCTTTAAGTAGTTTTTCAAAGAGGTTCGATATTTAGCCGATTGAGATCATCTCTGGTTTTTGAAGGGAACCATTTGTGCTTTAAAACTTGGTTAAAAAAAAACCCTATTATCATACAGAAAAGAAAAGCAGGAGTAAACTAGAAATAAACATGAAAATAGGCTAATAGATCAGCAATAAACAGGAAGGAAAATACATAGATTAGTTAGTTAATTAACAGTTTAAAGTTCAAGTTCAATTTATTTATAAATCAAATTTAAGAGCAGCTGCCATTGGCCAAAGCTCAACATTAGTAAAACCATTAAATACAGACACTTTTTAAAGGTATGAATGAATAAATGAACAAGAAAACGATGTAATAATAAAGGTATTCAAATTAATAAATTCAATGTGAGCATTTATTGGTGCCTGAACACCAATAAAATCCAACATAATATGGCTTATGACTTTTATACAAAATACTGAAATAAATTAAAAAGTATGAATATGCAGTTTTAAATGCAATATTTTGCCCATTTTCCTAATCTAGTATATTTAGGATTTTGGCCATTATTTGCAACCCTGCTGTCTGCTTTCAAGCTTTGTGTCGTTGATATAAACAGTTATGTAATCAGTTATTTACTTTACAGTACAAGGACATCCATTTGTCATGGTTCAAACTTCACTACACTTTTCAAGATGTTTCTAGCAATATCTGCAGTCTTACAGCATAACCTTGGCTGGTATTTGGTTTTATTGGCAGTCATCCTGCTCCATATCTGTTTCATTAGCTTGTGTTCACAGCTGACGTTTTCTGTATCATGTTTCTCAGGGGTTCCAACATGTTCTGGTGCTTTTTTTGTATACATTTGGATATAAAAGTGCATCTTCTGCCCTACTTGGTTTTGAAAATAGAGTGCCTTGGTAATTCTGCAATGATGCTTTAGTAAAGTAATGAATGGGTATCCCATATACAGAGGATGCAGCTCCTTAGTGCAGCCAGTGCAGGTTTGAAGCCCAGCTGGGGGCTGTTTGCTGCATTTCATCCCGCCTTCTTTCTCCATCTGACCCCTTTCCCATCAAGTTACTGTAAATTTAAGCCCACTAGAGCCCCAAAAATATGTTAAAGAAGGTTAAAAAAAGAATAAATTTTTATAGCGAGAGGTGTGGTTGGCAATACCACATACAATATAGCTATATTACAAACGTGGCTTATCATCTGTCACAGTAGCATTTTAAGCCATTTACATGTCATTTTATTTTTATTTCTAGTTCATCTTCTCTCACTCAAAGCAGACTGACAGCTCACTCCCCCACCACTATAGAAAACTCACCTGTGTGCACATACGTGTTGAGAGACATGAAAGAGGCATGGAGACATAGAGTACATAGCTGGCTAGCTAGTTTACGAGAGTTAAGAGATGGAAGCTGAACGTTAGTCTTATTGTTATTAAATAAGGGCAAATCTTTTAAATTATTTATTCCATTTGTTTCAGCTTTATTTGTGTAGCACCACTTCACAACAATCCTGTCTCAGGGCACTTTACAGACACATCAATTCAAGCCAATTCAAATTGCCTAGATAAGGAAAACCAACACATTGCATCAAATCATGACTTTGATCCAATCCCCCATCATGAGTATGCACAAGGATACTGGAAAGGAAAAAACTCCCTTTCAACAAGAAGGCAAAACCTTCAGCAGAACCTGGCTCAGGAAGGGCAGTCATCTGCCTCAAATGGTTGGGATGGAGAGGACAGGACAGAGAAACCAACAGACTGCAACTTTCATCCAGAAACACCAGCAGAAAGAAGATAAATACGTGAAAGATACTAATACTGTCATATGTTTATAGATGAAAGATAAAGAGCAGAGAGATAAAGAGGAAGTGCTCAATGCATCATGAGACATCCCTCAGCAGTCTAAGCCATAGACTGTATATAAAAAGATGGACGGAGTCTCCGTGAAGTTACCCATAGGTTTCTGAGAAGCTGAATTGAAGCTTGGTGGGCGGTTCCTACCGTCGCCATCTTGGCAGGGTCACACGTGTCGTCTCGTCCGGAAAATACAAATATGTGCAAAGAGGTGGAGCTGAGAGGGGGGCTGTGAGCATCATGGTGGATGATTGACATCAAGCAAACTCCGAGCTATCTGTAGCGAAGAGCTAACCGAGCTAACCTGGAGCTAACAGGAGCTAACCAGCTAACAGAGGTAAGCGGGCTAAAGCTAAGTCACGTTGTTAACTGGCTAAAAACCGCGGTTGTTTTATGTTCTTCTTACTTGAAGCGAGAGATCGGGTACCTGTCAATCAAAAGGACACGCCCCTAAATATGCCGAACTTCAAGATTAAATTACTTTTAAACGTGCAAGTTAGAAAAAAATTCACTCCCCTCACAGTTGTCATGAAGGTAAACCTGACATAATAAACCGAACATGGATTTTTGAACCAGGCTGTAAACATGTTTATTTCTGCTGTGAAGATGGTCTTTATAACATGGGAGTGTATGGGGATTCGCTCTGCTTTACAACCAGCCCCTAGTGGATGAAGGGGGAACTGCAGTTTTATACACTTCCGCATAGGCTCCACTTTTAACCCTATGGCAGCATAGCTAAGGAACGACTGGACCACCCCTAACTATAAGATGTTTTAATATGATATTAAGATATGTTAATATGTCCCAGTCTATGTATTCAGCAATCATCAGGGTAGAGGCAGGATACACCCTGGACAGGCTGGAAGTCCATCGTAGTAAATCTTTTTATTAAACCACATATATTTTGTCTGTTTTACATGTGGTTGATGCAACATTTTCCAACATGCACACTCTGCTGGTGAGAGTATAGCTCACCTGTGTGTGAATGCAACACTGCATGTACAGACAGGACATGATGTAATGACTTGTCAACATTAGAATAACATAGTGGTTAAAATATAAACTTGTTTGGAAAACTAGCCCTAAGTTACTTCCTTTTTGATCTGATGCAAAATAATAATAACTCAAGTCATAAGATAATATGTTCATATAAAATAATTGAATGAAAATATGTAAGATATTGAATAGTTGTGTAAAATAAACTTGATCTTTTGGGTTGACAGTTGTTGCTGTTGGGGGCATTATTAGATCCACATTAAGGTCCCAACTGATCCTTTTGACCACTAAAGCAGCTGTAAGAACAAATGTTTGTACATGTAAAAATAAATTATATTTCTATGCTGAAGTGATTCCTTGCAGCAGCTGGAACTTCTTGTGTAAAAGCTCCTTACAGGCAGATGAGCTGAAGTGCCTGTTTTCAGTGATTTCTTGTTGATCTCTGCAGGAATGCGGTTCTTCTGCTGGGAAAATGTTGTCTTGGCGAAAACAACTTTTCTGCTTTGTTTTGTCGGCTAATCATCATGTTTCCACCAACAATATGCTACCCTGCTGGTTTCAGAAGCCATTTGTTAGCAGGTATACATCATGCACAACATTTTCCTTATTGAAGGGATAGTTTGACATTTAATAAGTAGTTCTCCTGCTAGATGGTATTTTTAATGTAGATTCCACATCCTGGTGTACAGACAGTTATATTGCACCAGCAGTCAGCTTTCTGATCAGAACAAAAAACAGATTTCAGATGAAAAAGATGCTAGTATAAATAGCAGGAAATCTAGTTGTATTTGTTCTGTCTTTAAGTATTTTCCAGTACAGATTAGTTGACTTAGCAACAGTGCTCTTTGTTACATCTGACAAAGTAGAAGTTGTGTATTCAACAATGTTGGTTTGTCTGTTAGCAACATAACTCAAAAAGTTAGGGATGAATTATGATGAAATGTTTTAGGAAATCTCAGAAATGGAATAAGGAAGTAGTGATTAGAATCTAAGGGTGATCTAGATCACTGCCTGGATCCAGGCATTTTTTTATGAGGAGATAGGGATCATTTTGCCGTTAGAGCTTCATAGTTAAATATAATGACCTCAGTCATTGTTAAAAAAAACAACAACAAAAAAAAAACTAAAAAAACAACAACCCTACAATGGATGGTGAAGGCCTTTGATCTCTGAGTGCTTCTAATTAGAGATTATATACAGATTTAGAACATCAACATTTTCATTTGTTTCTTTAAAGAAAACAAAGTCTCCCTCCATATGTGATGCAATTCAAGCTTCTTTTCTGTGCGTTGTGGCAGCCAGCGCATCCCACATGCATGTTGGTGCATGCAGGACTCTAAATTAACTTTTTTGATCACCGAGCGATGTGTCTGGTAGATTCCTAAAATTACACGTCAATCATAATTTCCACAAACCAACTGAAGGCAAGGCAAGTTTATTCACACAGCATATTTCAAGGACAGGACAATTCAGAGTGCTTGACATGAAGCTTTCAAAGCATTACAGATGTTGCAAAGGAAAAATTATGTTAATACAGTTAATCTTGCATGTTTTCTTAACCCATTGAATCAGTTGTCCCAAACAACTCTACTGAGATCTGTACCACAAAGTAGGGGTGGGAAATTAAATTAAAAAATCGAATATCGATTTTTTTTTTTCCTTCCCAATTTAAAAATAAATTGCTTTGTTAAAAATCAAATTTTGTTTCAAATAAGTAAAAATAAACCATTATACAATTTTTTGTCATTTTTATTGTTTTTATTGATCTTTTACTTGTCTTCTTGGGCATTATGGCAGCAGCGCGATGGTCTGGCTACTGTGTTGTTTTTTTCCTCATGAAATCAAGAAAAATGACGAGCAAAAAAAGTTTTGCACTTTTTTTTGTTTTTAAATCTGCAATAATCAGCAATATCGAAGAATCATGAAAATTGTAATTTAAATCGAATCTGCACTCAAAAAATTGGATTTGAATCGAAGCGGAACGAAAGCATACCGTCACAGCCCTACGACAAAGCTAGATTTTTTTTTTTCTCACTGAGGTAACTTCAGGGTTAACTCGGGATTTACTGTATCATGCTGGTGTTCCTCTTATCAGGTTAAATCACCATGGTAACTTACACTGAACAGCTAACCTGCTACACTGCAGGTTCTGGGTAAGAGATTAATGAGCAGAAAAGCATTACCTATTGATCATCCAATTTTTCTTGGATAATGATAATAATGCATGGGTCATGGGAGGAGCGCATAGGGGAGTGCAGATGTTTGATTAGTTCCTTCGTGGCTGCTATAGAAAGACGGTTGTGTAATGTGACGTACTGTAATGAAGGGGGTTTGGGTAAATGTCTCAATGCACTGCAACAAAAACAGCGGTTCTTGGTTTTTTGTTATACAACGTGAGTGGAAACAAAAGTTGGAATATTACACTGTATTTCTCAGCAGAACTTGTAGAAACTTGTCTAAGCAAACTTGTGTTGTTGTGGTTTTCTCAGCAAAGCGTTAACTGTAGGATGGATGTAGTCTCGAAGTCTGACTGAGTGAAGCTAATGTGGAATCTTAGTAGCTCAAACCTGCAAATTTTCTTAAGAGAGAGAAGCAATATGAAGTTCAGACATGTATAAGCTAAGTGAGCAGCTAAATAGAGTCCAATAACAAAACTATGGAAAAAAATCATTATTATCTGCCCATAGTCTCACAACTGTGCTCTTGATTAATTAATACAGGTAAGATGGACCATAAAATGTTCCCAAACTCCTACTTCCACCTCTCAGCCCTTATTCTAACCAGCATAACCTCATGATGTGCTCCACTCTTAAGAGTTTTAGAATTGTGTGTGATTTCCTGTGTCTTAGGATGACTCTGGATAACACACTTTTCCAACCCTTTAAAACAAAATATTTTCTATTTGATAGGGCTGGGATTTTGGTTTTATCAACCTAAATGAGGGGACGGTGGTAGAACTATGCCTGCCCATGTCTACTTGACCTCGTTCTTTGCCACATGGAGCAACATTTCCTCTGCAGTTTCCTGAATGATACCTTCGAACCAGCTGAAGTGCAACAGGAAATTATATCTTTTCCACCTGCCTGTGCTAACATCATGTTTCAGATACCACTCTGAAAGTCACAAAACCAAAAACTGCATTTGTTTGTGTTTTAAATCCAAATCCCAAAATATCATAGAGGCTTTTTTGTGGTTTGCTTTTTTGTCTTTCACAGAAACATGACAAAATACTTAAACATCAAAGTTTACTATTGCCGTAATAACATCAGTTCTCCAGTCAGTTTCCAGAGTTCACTTGCTTCCTGATTAATACACATGGAAAATAAAATCTCTAATAATCTCTAAATAACTGTAGAATAATATTATAGATTATTACGTGTTATTTCACAGCTTCATTTTTTTTTTATATGAGGAAACACTAATGAGAGAACAGAAACGGACCGCAACGGACTGAAACGGACTGCTCACACATCTACTGTAAAATAACATGAAAACCTGTATATTTATGAAAAGAACCAAAATATTTATAACCAGACTGCAATTGCTTGATTTTCCCATGCAGCCTCTCACATCCCAAATGTCTTTCAATGAAGTAAACAGTGCATTTGCTTTCCTTTTGGTTATTTTTAGTTGCAGCTTAGTAAACGTTTGGTCCCTTAGAGGATATTTTCTACAGAAGGACAGCTTATGTGGGGTCAAAATAAACCACAGTTCGCTTTCAGGGCCTGGAATGAACATGTCACCCAGAGATAGAGTGGCTCAGAAAGTTATTTATTTTTGGATTTAAAAAATCCTTGTATGAAGGGTTAACACGTGTTTTGTGTCATTTTAGTTCTTGACATGACAAAAAAAATAAACCAAATGTTTGCTAAGAAAGAGGGAATCATTAAAAGATAGATGAAGAAGTATTAAAAACAACAGATGGAGTGGAACCATGAGACAAGAGAGGTACCTGCAGCCAAACAAACCTCTCATGTACTTTGCAAGTAGATTTCTGGTGATGAAGTCACCGTGACATAAATACAGAAATATTTTAGCAGACTTGTTTTAAGGTTTTAGGGCGAGCATTAGGAGAGAGAAGGCTGTATGTTTTGGTAAGCAACTACTGAGTAAATGTAAGTTGGTGAAGTTAGTGAAGTCTAAAGTTATGGCAACACATGCGGGTGTGAGTGCATTCAGGGTGGGATGATTTGTACTGCAACTCCCAGGAATGAATGAGTCACACACATTTAAACACTTACAGTACTTATATATATATATATATATATATATATATATATATATATATATATATATATATATGTATATATATATATGTGTATACATATATATATATATATATATATATGTATGTATATATATATATATATCTGTCTGCGTGTGTGTGTGTGTCTAAAAAAACAAAAAAAAAAACAAAAAACGGACCAACGTACAGATCCTGTGATCATCAGCAGCAATAACTCATTCAGTTTAATTCTCAGAACCACCTTTAATCGACTAGTTAACACTCTTACGTGCATCTTCCATTTTCTTACTTGATGTTCTGTGGAATAAACTGGTTCCAAACTATCCACAACACAAAAGGTTACAAGAAAGTAACCTTTCTTCACCGTCCAAACCGTCTAAGTGTTCACCGTCCAAACTCCCATTATGGATTTTAGACATCCAGGTCCAAAGGATTGTTCTACAGCTGTTCCTAATTTTCCTCGCAGTCGGAGTGTGTGTTGTTCCTCCGGCATTTGTTCAGTGATTTTATTGCTTCAACCAAACCCATGTATGCACATCAAAGTGGAAGAGATAGTGCAGCTGGGTCTGCTTACGCTGATCACATACAGAGCTTTACAAAATCTACAACTAACCCATTGTAATTAACTCTGTACATTGGTCAGTGAAGAGGAAACTACCTTTTCAGACCAGTACTTGGTGTAAGCAGTTTCTTTATGGAAACTTGCTACAGTTATTGAGAGGATTGTCTCAGTTTTTGTCTCATGTAAACACACTGTGCATGATGGTGTGGGACTCCTTGTTCTTCATGTTGTGTCTGGAGACTGTTGTTGGAAACTCTGGGTCTATGTTTTGACTTGCCCTCCTGCAGAGTGAGTTCGAACTGATCAGACGCCTCCCTGTGGTAATGCATGTGGGAATAAACATCTGAGCTATATATAACCTGTTGTGTATGCATGAAACTATTACTTCAGATGGACAATGCTGAAAAAAAGCTGGTCAGGTGTTTTATGAGGAATTTTTCAATTCTGTCATTTTGTCCTTTTGTCTCTGGATTTTTCTCTACATCTACTGATGAACCACAGATCATTCTTAAAGTCTATGTAACACAGTTATAAATGCGCTCTGAGTTTGTGAAATCATAGTAAAATTGTACTTTGGATGGAAAAGGCCAACTCTCTTCACAGATTCTGTTTCCTTAAAGCAGCCAAATGGTTCTTTTTTAGGATCAGAGCTTCTATTTTCATTCATTCATTCATTTTCCGAACCGCTTATTCCAATTCAGGGTCGCGGGGAAGCTGGAGCCTATCCCAGCCGGCTTTGGGCGACAGGCAGGGTACACCCTGGACAGCTCGCCAGTCCATCGCAGGGCCAGCTTCTATTTTATTTTATTTTATTTTGATTACATTTTATAAAGATGTAATCCAAGGAGTCCATTTGTGGAACAATCTAGATGATAAAATCAAAACATCTAAGTTTACTTTCATTACGTTATGTTGAATTTAAAAAAAAAAAAAAAAAAAAAAGAAATGGCTTGTTGATATTGATTTATTAATGATTTTATGTTGACAGGGGACAAATTCTATAGTTTCTTGCTTCTTTCTGCCACCCTTTCATAAAATCTATGAATGTAACAGATGTATGCGTTGCTGGAATAGCTTGGTTGGTTAGATGCCAAGGTGATGTTTTTATTTTTATCTAACCTTTTTTTTTTTTTTTTTAACCAGGTATGTCTGGAAACAAATTCTCTCAGTCACCTGACCATGATGGTCTCTTCTTATTATAAGAGTTAATGGGGAGGACAACTATATGTACAAGCTGTTGTGACATTTTTCACCAATAGTTTGAGTGTAATAAAGTATAAAGTTCACTACAGTTCATAACGTCCTTTAGCCTAGTACTAATAAAAGCCTGAGAATACACTGGAGTACCCAAATAGCTGGGTCTAAACTTGCCATTTTAGGTGTTTCCTGAGGTGATTGAGGGCAGGAAACAGAATCAGACTGTACTCAGTCTCAGTAATATCTCTGCTTGAGTCTTGATCTTTCACAAAAATAGACAAGTGTGAAATGGTGCAATGTGTTTCACTCTGACATCCTTTTTCCTCTCTGCTGTTTGTCCTTCAGCAGGTATTCCCACAAAGCTTGCTGCTTCACATCCTCATCTCTGTCAGATTAGTTTTGGGGCTTGACCGTCAAATTTTGCAGGACGATAAATATATTTGTGGTTTCATGTGAAATATATACAATAAATGAACACTCATATGCATCATATTTATTGTATAACAATATTCTGTTTAGCTAAGCTACATAAGATCTCACCTTTTGGTTGGAAACCATTATTACACCTTTTACCCTCTTCAGGTCCAGCTTATGGTCTACTCACCAAATGAACCACTGGGTGGAGCCCTTTTCAAATTCAAACAAGTTCAGTAGCAATTTCTTTTTTACTTCTGCAATACTTTGCTTAAAGTAACACCTCTCAGGCTTCACATAAACCCACCCCGTTCTCTAAGATTATAATGTTGAGAACTGCATTAACATTAGGATCTTATAGAAGAATGAGAACTGCTGTTTGTTCCTGGTCCTGGATTTACATGTTTATGAGACGAAGGTTATAAGTGGAAACACATCAAGGAAGGAGGGAAATGAGCGGGGCAGGTTTCCTTTTTGGGAAAATTAATTAAATGAATATCAAACTAATAAAATACTTTTAACAAACAAAACAAGCTTCTTAAGTTTGAAAAAGGAGTTTCGAAGAAGTTTAGCACTTATCTTGTCCAAAACCCCCTTATCAATGACACCGTAAAACTTTCACAGCATGAAAAAATAGTAATACACATTCAATTCCATTACAATGAAACTTTAACAGTATACAGTTGTAATACACACAATAAATCATAGAATTCAACATACATTGCTTAAAAAAACTATTTGTCTCATAACTTTTAATTATGTCATCTTTTATCATTAAAATTTTCCTATTGATCGAAATTATTTTATTTCTTTACTGCAGCTGTTCCAGAGCTGAACTCCTCTTGTAGATATAGTAGTATAGTAGTATAGTCTTGTAGACATAATGGAGTTTAGCATTTGTTCTCACAGCTGGTCTTTTGAAAATGGATATTCCTCTCAGGCCAAATATACTCTCTCCTAACTAGTTTGAATAAAATTGAAATAAAAAGACAAACCAATCAGCTTGGAAGGTGATAATGGGTTTGAGTCAGAGGTGTTTGGTTGTGAATGTTTAAAAGCTCCAAGTTCCCCCTTTGCTCCATACAAAACCATGACTTGGCATCTGTCACTGAGTTAATAAATATGAACAGTAAGATTAAAAGCTAATATAAAAGATTATATTATCACTCCTCAAAATACATGATTTATAGAAAAGCTCATTTGCATTTTTTATTTACTCGAAACCAATTAGAAAGTAATGGAAGTGTAGAAAATAATTTGCCCTGTGAGTCTCTCTCTGTGCACTAAATTAGTTAGTTTGCTTATGTGCAGGAGTCCATTCAACATGGTGCTTTCATATTTAAGTTGATGAAATGAATTATGAATGAACCCTTTTTTATTTCTTCTCCCACCATTCTCCTTCCTCTAATCCTTCCCACTCCTTTCTCCATCTTCTTTTAGATCAAAGCTGCATAGGAAAACTTCCTCCTTCTCTCTTCTGTCTCCCGATGGCTGGTCCCTCCGAGGGGTAAGAATAAAGTCCTAAGTATGGTTCTGTTATTCATGTAATACACTTCTTTGTGTATGGAATATTATTACGGTACTTGAAAAACTGATTTATCTGTGTAATGGTGGATTTTTTAAACTTATTTTTTAAAATTAGTACCTATCACTATACTATTGAAATATGTGTTTGTATCTCTGATTTTATTTTTGTCTTCTTGAATAAATTTTTTTTTATTAGAAATCTGTCCCTTCAAACTGAAGCTGGATTTAAACTAGATTTATACTTGTGTGTGTCTGCGTCTGGCATCTTCTGATCTGCACAAGAGGGTAGCGACAACGCTGTGTTAAAATTTCTCTTCCGTGGTTATGATGCTAATACAGCAAGAAGCTCCAGAAGCAGAAACTTGACCAATAACAAGGGAGTACGTCAGACTGTACTGCAAGCAGGGGTCCGTTGGCTCCGGAAGAGGTGTGCTCAAGCCTCTGCAGACCTACTTAGAGCGACGGCTTAACAGACTCTTACTTAGACAGCCTGCAAGTTAAAATCCAGCTTGAGACTAACTTTCTAGAAGCAGGACAACAAAAGTAAGTTCTACATGCACATTCTTCCTGCATGATAATGAGCTTTAAACAGGGTGTTGGTAAATTTTCTACCATATTGCCTTACTTGTCTCTCAATAGGTTTTGCTTGTAATATAGGTTCATTCATTCATTCATTCATTTTCCGAACTGCTTATTCCAATTCAGGGTCGCGGGGAAGCTGGAGCCTATCCCAGCTGGCTTTGGGCGACAGGCAGGGTACACCCTGGATATTCCAATTCAGGGTCGTGGGGAAGCTGGAGCCTATCCCAGCTGGCTTTGGGCGACAGGCAGGGTACACCCTGGACAGCTTGCCAGTCCATTGCAGGGCCACACAGAGAGACAAACAACCACACTCACGCCTAGGGGCAATTTAGAGTGACCAATTAACCTATCATGCATGTCTTTGGATGGTGGGAGGAAGCCGGAGTACCCGGAGAGAACCCACGCATACACGGGGAGAACATGCAAACTCCACACAGAAAGGCCACTGACCAAACCAGCCAAGGATCGAACCAGCGACCTTCTTGCTGTGAGGCCACAGTGCTAACCACTGCGCCACCGTGCAGCCGTAATATAGGTTTTTTTTTTGTTTTTTTTTTGTTTTTTTTTTTTTATGTTAGATTTCTGTTTCTATTGTTATTTCCTCAGTCTCTTGTCAGGTTTTCACTTCAGACTGAGTATTCTGTAGTGTTTCCTTCCACTTTACATCTCACAACATGGTGCTCTTTTGCTGATGACCTCACCTACTCCTTATTTAATACTTCTAGATACTCATAAAAAGTCATTTTAGAGTTTAGTTATTTTATTTTGGTTCTAGCATCTTGTTTATCCTGCTGTTGCAGAACATTTTTTTTCTTTTAATGAATCCTAGTTCCTACATTTGTCTGCCTTCTGCCTTATAGTTGTTCATGGAGACTCTTCTCCTTGTGTATTGGCAACTATAGCTCATGAAAACTGATTAGGATGGATTAATATATGGACTACACTGGGTTGTTTTTATCAGAGGAAGCTCTTTCTTCATCTACTGTCACAGCATCACCAAGTTGCATGCAACTTTAAAAGTCTTGTGCTCACCATCAGTTAGTAGTATTCACAGGGCAGGGATGGCGCATAGAGTATCTCTGTATGCAGATGATCTATTAATATATTTTATTGGACCCTGTTCTAAGTGCTCCCCTTACAATCCATGCTTTGGGGAAATTTGGAGCTTTTTCTAGTTAAAAATTGGACGTCAGTAAAAGTGAATATTTCCTGTGAATAACCGGTTTCTTCAAATACAAGATGATGATATTCTACTGTTTCAAACGTCTCAAAACGTCTTTAAATACTTGTTCATCAATATAACAAGAGACAGGCTTCAACTTAGCAAAGAAAACTTCTCCCTTGTATGGATAGTCTGTTGAAAGCCCCATTTAATTCTGAAAGACTCATTTCTAGAATAAATAAATGTATAATTATATTTAAAGACACAAACTTAACGAAGTTCGTAGCAGACTGGGTGGCCGAGTTAGGGGTGGAATCCATGTTGACTTTGCCTTACTGTGATAAATTGCTCTCTTTTTATAGGCACTAAGGGAACAGTATAGATACTCCTTAATTTGCTTTGTTCACAACCACATCCTTTTCTATCATGTCCTGTTGGTCTTTTCTCTTCCTAGCCCTCCTTGTTTGTCAGTAATTTCTCTGTGTTTTTGATCTAGAGCCCACATATTTCTACACTAAGGAAATGTCAAATACATTTCCATTTGAAAATTTGCAAACCAGCAAACACCACTTTTATTTCTGTTCATGATAATATTCTCATATAATTTGCATTTATTGCTGCATAATAGGTTTGTCTTTATAAAGCTTGGTGTGGTTACATTGTGTGATAGAAATGTTTGCTGAGACAATAATATTGTTTTAAATGCTGGATTATATTTTTCTTTGTTCAACTTGTATAGAGTACTGTCATTTTTCCTTTTTTAGTCAATATTGTTTTTACCTCTGGTGTCACAGTGTCTCCTGTAGCTCCTAATTATAGACGGTTTCCCCTGACGGCCATCACTTCCTGTTTGTGCAGTGGACACACAAACACACACACACACACACACACACATTGTGAAGGGTTCCTGTTCTTGAGGGTCCATAGATCCACTCAGGAAGGTGGTGAAGGAGACTGACTAAGGAGAGAAGAAGCAGAAGGCACCAGAGGACAGAAGGAGGGCAAAGGGGGAGTGAGAAAGGTGGTTGTTGTGGAGAAGAGGTGGATTTTGAAGGGACAAGCTGGAGGAAGAGGAGAGAAAAGTGCCAAGAGAAAAAGAAGACATGAGTTGTGGAATACAATGTGACTGTTAAAGAGGCGATTCAACGGAGGTGAGAGGGATAAAGGAGAATATGTTGCATGTGTTTGTTGGCAAATGAAGGAGCACAGAAAGAAGAGCTGATGTGACTTAAAGGGTTAAAAAAAAAGTTGACCTGGAGGAAAAGGAGAAGAAGAAGAGGAAGAGGAGGAGAAGAGGAGCAAGTGCATCAAAGAAAATTTGAATATTTGAAGTTTATGAGGAGCTGATCTGATCCGGATGATGGGCTGCTGTCTGTTTATTTACTATCGGGTGAGTTTAATCAAAAGTGTGTCCCAGGATTCATTTCAGCAATAATCAGCATCACAGCTACTTGAAAAAAAAAACATTCATTTCAGAGGGCAAAGTTGTGAGGTTTTTTTTTTCATCATTTTTTTTATTGAATTTTCCTAAACCTTCCAATAACATACAGAAATATGACTGCTTTCACATCAAGGGAAACACTGTAGGTATCTTAGTTATTGTCCAGCCTTTAAAATAGTTTCCTCTTACCTCTCCAATATTCAAAATCAGGGAAGTTGAAAGCACATAATATATAAAAAGAATACACAAAAAAGTCTTACAAAAAAAAAAAAAAAAAGAGAGAAGCAACAATAAACAAAACAGTATTAGGGTACTCTTTTAACTAAAGGTTAACTCGGCAGAGTTGTGTTTACACAAATATTACCTATCGTTTGAATTTTACTGAATACACAGCTGCGTTCAAAGCAAAGTAATTTGACAGCTAAGTTTGTGATTGAAAAGGAAGAAAAAAAATCAGGCCAGTCGTTTGTGAGAACTAACAGACAAAAAACAAACCAGTTCAGCATTATGCATTGTGAATTCATGCATCAACTGAGGATCCCCCACATTTACAAGTTCACTAATATGTTATTTGAAAACATTAACCCCTAACAGTATGCAGAGTCTGAAGAAAAAACAAAGGACCTTAACCCTTTCAGTTCCTGTTCTACCATTTGGTAGAGCAAACTTTTTTACTGACCATTATCAGTTTTATCTAAAATGTCCTGGTAAAAAGTGTTTATCTCATTACAGTTTGAGGTTTTGACCATTTCACTGTTATGATATCTTATATAAGGTATCTTAACTGTAATCTCAACCATTTATTACAAAACATTGATTCATAATTTCCAAAGAAAAAGAAATAATGAAATATTTTTCTCTTGCTTGTTTCTTCATACAGTCCCTCTTACACTCTCCCACTCCCCCATGATAAGATGCAGCCAGATGCTTTTACTTCAGCTTGATTCAATATTCAATTTCAAATTCAACATCTGGATATGAACAGTCTGTAATCTTGTTAAGGCTCAGTCATGCCAACAGCAGATTAAAAAATGGTTCACTACAGTGCACCAGGTTGTATTTTTGTCTGCTACACTTGCATGGGAATATTTTGTTTTGAACATTATTACATTTTAAACAGCTCACTTCTGCTACTGAATTGACTCATGTGGTTCTCAGATAAGACGTCTTATTCAGCACCGTGTGTTTGAGAGAAAACACATGAAATTGAGGATTTTTTTTCTTTCCAAGGAAACTTATTACCATCTAACTACTGGTTTGTTAACTTATGTAAATAGTTGTAAACAGCTGAGAGTGGGTGACCCAATGAAACATCGCGGTGCAAGATGCAGTTTATTCTTGTTTGATGGTTGACCTTAATAACTGAAATAGGAGTCCACAGAAATTGAAGATGTGACTTGGGGGATGGAGGAGTAAAGCAGTAGGCTGGCGTGAAAGACAAACTAGCAAACTAGTGATGTTCAAGCTCCCTGCTCTCCCACCAGTTGAGGAAAATATTTGCTGCAGAGTGGAAACTCCAAAAATCTGCATGTGTCCATGGAGGATAGTACTGGAGAGCTATGGAAATACAGCTGAACCTGCATCTTCACACATTAACTCAAGCTGTCTTTTGTGAATGACAATGCAAACTGATTTTTTTTTTTTTTTTTTTAGATTGCAGATGTTGTAAGATCCATTAGGTGGTTAACAAAATGTCCATTTCACATGAACCCACAGAAGCACATGAGCCATGTTAACGGAACATAAAAGTAATAATAATCATCTAAATATTGGATAGTGTGGATGGAAGTCAATTTAGTCAAGTTTAAAACTATATTTGAGAAAACTGTGAAAGAGTACATTAAAGTCCACATGGCAAATGTAACTGGATACAACGCTGCACAATGTAATCTAATCTCTTCTTTTAAAAGTAATTCAGTTGCTAAGACGTGAAGCAGACTGACCTTATACGGTAAGATATAATGATAAGAATGAGGTCCGCCTCCTATCTGTTTTCTATAGCTAAAGCGAGTTAAAGGTGAAGTCTGCCAAGTTGTGCAATGTCCGGACAACAACAAAGTCTCAACACAATACTAAACAAATAACACACTTCCTGCTATTGTTGCCCTCCGCTACACAGATCCCAACATCCTTCTTCTCTTTTTTTTCTCTGTTAAGTAGTCCCTACTTTTTCCTCTCCTCTCCTCTCCTCTCCTCTCCTCTCCTCTCCTCTCCTCTCCTCTCCTCTCCTCTCCTCTCCTCTCCTCTCCTCTATGTACTCAAGTGTTTAGTGGTCTCTTCCTCTTTTTGTTGCCATGGCAGTGGACAGGAACTGTTTTTCCCATGTTGTTGCACCTGGCAAATAAATTATTGCTGCCATGGTTACAGCACAGGTTACCTGATGTAAACAGAAAAAAAACAGCTTATTTAAAGATGAATTAACATCATTACATTAACATTATTTGATTTTGTCTTCATATTATATATTTTATCATTATTTCTTTATTTTTTTATTATTTCTTTCTTTATTTTTCATAGACCTTTTTTAATCACATACCTGTATAAATATTTTAAATGCCATCTATTTTTGTGTCTGTGTGTTTTTATTGTTTTAATTTACCCATGCACTTTTTTGCATTTTTTTTTTATTAACTCCTTTATTCTGTTTCATTTGAATCTAGTTTATCATGAAGTCCTTTTATTTATTTTTATTTGTACTTTAATCTGGTACCTTTGTTCACTTTGTATGCAGGGTTGTTGCCGTGGTGACTGCCCTGGTCTGGGTGGCTGTTAGGGTCCGGCACTGCATCTCTGTGGCTGTGGTTCGGACCCCAGCCCCCCTGGCCTGGGGGGTTCCTGTAGTGGCGCACTCAGTGGTCGTTGGTAGAGTAGCTTCTGGTATGGATAGATCCCCAAGTTATTGTTTCCACACAGCAGCATCAGGCCAGATGTTTAATTATACCTACATTCAGCTTAGAGACAGTAATATGGGATGGAGCTTATTGAAACTGGACTAGGGGGTGGGTGAAGGGAATGCATATGCGCTCTGTTGTGTCTGTATGTGTTGCATTTTTTGAATACTCTAACTAAATTTGAAATAAAAAAAACAACATTTATTGCACATTGTTTATGCTCCCAACTCAGTTTAATGTTTCTGTACTTTGTGTTGCAGAAGAAAAGAAAGCAGACCAGCAGAGATGCAGATTCCCTCAGTCTCTGCAGTCTGGACATCAATGTAAGTAAAACTCATATAAAGTTTTAGATCTCTAAACAGTGAGAACAAAAACTGTGTTTTCTTACGAAGTACTGAAATGTTTTAGTGTCCATTAAACCTGTTGAATTGAGGTGTTTGAACTCTTTGTGAATGTGTGGGGACAGTTTGTTCACACCTTTGATATAAATGCAAAAATAGAATAGTAAGCTAACTTCCCTATTGTAGTTGTGTGTATTTTGGCTGTTTCAGTCTTGTCCTACTGCAGGAAGTGATGCTGTTCAGCTGTGTTTCACCCCGTTGTCCAAATGCAACATGAAGCAGGAAGTGTTTATATGGTGCTGTACGTGTATAACAAATTTTATTCTGACTACATTCAGTATTTAATTATGTTAATCATGTTTATTGCATAATCATTTAGACAAATGCTGTGCTTACTTTTACATGAATAGTTTTACAATAGGGCTACTTGTTTCCTCTTTATTTTTCCCTGATTTGCCCGTCTTGATGATTCAAAACAGCAAAGCATGAGGCGAAAAGTCATTATTTATTTAGGTATCACAAAGTAACCAATAGGTAGGAAACATGCAGATGTGTTTTGTTATGATGTCATTAAGTGCAGGAAGAGCAGCTGGCAATAAAAATGATTGATTCAGATGATGATTTCAGACAGCTGAGGGTGGATCTTTCTGTGGAAGAGAATGATTTTCTTCGATGTGAACCGTGACACAAAGGTGAAGTAACAGACTGAAAAGGAGGGAAGAACCCTTAAAACATAATCTGACCTTAACAAGTTGGTTTTATTTAGTTTTCTCTTTAATGTAGTATTGTTGGTATTCAGGCCAAAAGAGTTAACTGGTCTACGTGAGTCTTGGTTCACTAGCAAGTGGACCCTGGCGTGGTTCGCTTAATGTTCATACCCGGCCAATTGAATTGAGTTCCCTAAGCTATCCTGGTGCAATTTTGCCCTTTTTAATCACAACGATTGACCTACATTACCCACAATGCCACTCATTTATGAACATTTCATTTCTGCATGTTCTGGGCATTTGTTTGAATAATTTCCCCTGCAATTTCAAAAGCAATATATATACTTAAAATTGTGTGAGTTGGGGTGTAAGTGTGTAAATATTGATTTTGTATATTTATTTGTTGGTATTTGTCTTCACTGGGAGAGCTTCATGGGATAGGTGGCAGGAGATTAAAGATATGATATAAATCTCTTTTGGAAACTGTCAAGTTTTGTTTTTCCATCTCCTTTGTATTACCCACTTCTTATAAAACAAAAAGAAAAACATTTTCAAACAGTTAACGAGATTCATGAATAGCTTGTTACAGATGTTGCTGTAGGGTTCTCAGAAACAGGGTGTGTTTTATTTTTAAAGTAGGTTATTCTAGCATTTAAACACTCACAGGAAAAAACTCTTAAGGGCAGTATATTTCCTCAGTAAGAGCTGTCACTCTTTCTACATGGACTTTAGAATTGTGGGGAAAGCAAACAAAACCAGGGAAATGACACACTTTCATGTTGCATATAAACAAAAATTTACACATTTTTTAGGTTTATCCCAGAGACCATCAAGAAGTTTATAAACGGTTCCCCACAATGAAGAGGTTTTTTTTTTATTTTATTTTTTTTTATCAGTTTTTGATTTATCTTTATTTAATAACAACATAAAACCCTTTATTTGTTTGAATAGGATGATATAACCAATCAGATGTTCAAATGATAGTTATTACAAATGAAAAATCTCTCTGTGATGGAGGGGAAGTACAGAACTTAAATAGATGAACTTTATATCTGGCTCTTACTTTGGATCATTGTATATTTTGGACCCTCGGGTCCCTCAGCCCTCGTGTTGGGCCCCTCCTCCTGTATTTTTAGCGTTCAGCCTGCAGCCTGTTCCTTCCCGGGCGTTCCCTTTTCTTTTCAGTCTAACACAGGATGTCCACCCTGTTCAACACACTCCAGTGGGACAAACAGACCAAACACACCATCAGTCTTACTTTGTTCAAACCAGTGCTGGCAGTTATTGAAAGTGGAATAAATTACAGGCTATTGTTTCTGTGTTGTAGCTCAGTGAATCATACACAATCTTATTGTGCTTTTACTGCATCTGCAGGACCTGGAGACAACGTTATCTGATTTTAAAAGCAGAGGTCATGATAGTGGTTTATGTCTCTCCACAACACATCAGTTTTTCCTGAGCAACATCGTTGTTTTGACTGGTCCATTATTTTATTCCTTTTTTACAGGTGGGGATTAACTAAGTAAATTTACTCAAGTACATTAACTGAGGTCAGTATCAAGGTATTTCTTCAAGTTAGCCTTTAAAGGTGGGGTATGTAAGATTTTCAATATTTTCAAAATAAATTAACTAAAAACATAACTACAATCACAATTGTACAACATGTAGGTTCCAGTCTGTACATATTTGATGTGTTATTAAGTTACAGGTTTAATTAATGACAAAGACCCTTCTTAAATGTTTGCCTACCAGTAAAAAAAAAAAAAAAAGTGCTTTTTGTCACTTGTCATTAATTAAACTTGTAATTTAATAACGCATCAAATATGGACAGACTGGAACCTACATGTTCAAAAATTATGATTATTATCTAATTATGATTGTAGTTATTTTATTAGTTAATTTATTTAGATAATATTAAAAATCTTACATACTCCACCTTTAATAATGAAAACATCGATATTATTTAGAAAATAGATTAGGTTATATTCCTTCACCTTTTACATATAACAGCTTAAATGATATAAATGATATGATTGATGTGATTATCGTCCCAGAAAGAGATGAAATGCTCTGATATGTTTACAAAAAATATGTTGTGGGCAGCTGGTCAGTGTCATCTGTCTGGCCCTGTGGCTTTGTTACCCAAACACACTAGTGGGAAGAGTTGCTTCCTCTACTCCTCGTTCTATTTGGTCTCTTTCTTTATACATCTGCTTCACCATCTCTGTCTCTGGATATCCATGTCGTCTCTCAGGTTAACATTATTTTATCTCTTTATATTACTTGAATATAGTAACAAAAGCCCACATTTTTTAGATTCTTTCTTCTGTCTCAGTTTGTTTACAGGTGACTGAAGTGACTGAGTGATAATTATTAATTATCTTTTTTATTGATAACAACTAGATTATGGCCTGTCTCTATATATAGTCAGAGCTAACCTAGAAATAATAGAACTCAACATCATGCTAAGATTTTGACTAAACAGAGTTATCAAGTCTGTAAAACAGACTTTATATCTAATAACAATCAAGTTTTAACTGTTAACTAGCTTGAATTATTGACAACTACTTACTGTCATCATAAAAAAAAAAACTCAGCATATATCCACTTCCATCATGGACTCATGGCGGTAAAAGCAGCTGCAGATCCAGTCAGAGTGAGAGGTGGGAATGAAAATGTTCTCCTGGGATTTCAAAGATGAAATTTCACTGCATTGAACTATCAAGTGTCAATATTAAAATCAATAAATATAGTACCAGTCAAAGGTTTGGACATGCTTGCCCATTGGTTTTAATTGGAACGGGTGTCCAAACTTTTGACTGGTCGTATATATTTGTTTATTTGGTTCATAGTGGTTTAAAATGGTATCAGTATATTTTATTAAAAACTAAAAGAGAGTTTCAGTTCTTACATTGAAACAGATGATTGGCTGGTTGACTTTGCTGCTTTCAATGCAGATCAAACAGTTTAATGTTCTCATTCGGCATTAGAACATGTTAACTCTGGAAGTTTCTGCTTGCCTCCCAAGTTATTATTGATTCTTTTTTCCACTTGCCAATTAAGATCTGCTGCAGCCCTCAGGCTTACATGGTAGATGAACAGTTATTGATCTGCTTCAGGGAATCCAGAGCAAACTGAGAAAGCATTTGTATTGAGTCAACCCACCCAACACCAGACTTCATGCATGTTGTTACTGTGGCTAAATCAGGTCACTCACATTTAGACCAGTGTTAATCTGAGTTGGGCACAGTTAATGACTTTTAGGTTAATTCTGATTGATCAATGTGCCTCCAGTGCTGTCTGCTGCTGGTACCACACTAACTCCTCATTATGACCACATATATGTGTGTACAACCCGACGACCTGAGGTATGACCAACTCTAGCTCCAGAGAGCCGCAGTCTGGCAGCGTTAGAGTTTCCCTGCTGCAACACACCTGACTCAAATCAATGGAGAATTAGTAGGCTACTGCAGTGTTTCATGTCATGCTCTGCACAAGTCTGCTAATTACGTCTGATGTAATTTCAGTAGTTGCAGTAGTTTCCCTGCTGCAACACAGGTGTGTTGCAGGACTGCGGCTCTTGAGGACATGAGGTGGCCACCCCTGCCCTATACTTAAATAAAGTTTAGTTGATCTTTTAAAACAAAAAATTAAAAAGTTTATGAACATTTTTTTAAGGTAAATAAGTCTCAAATAATTTCATTAATAAAGAATGTAACAGTGAAAAAAGTGACATTATGTGTGTTTCTGGAAAACCCTATTACAAATTATTTTAGTTATTTAGCTCAAGATGGATTCTTCAATTTTTGTTTATAAAGCAAACCTTATGTCACCCTAAAATCACCTGCCTGCAGCATCTTTAAAGAATAATTTCAAGGGAGAACATTTGCAATGTATGTTACTGCATTTGGTGAAATTATGAAACAAGAAGTTGGTACCTTATGACAATGGAGGAAGGAAAGGAAAATTGATAGTTTGATTGACAAGAAGTTTTACTTTATTGTGCCCATTTTGTTAGAGTCCATCAAGTTCTCAATTATTATTTGTCTAAAAACACAAATTCCTCTTTTAATACTTATTTATGGCTGATTAAATTGTAAAATATGCTATAAAATACCTCTCTAAGTTGTCAAATTGAACATCTTTAGATTTGCACCTTGTAACAAATACAATAAAAATAAAAATTTAAAGTACTGTAACTTTTTTTTATATATAAAAAAATGTCTTTTTACAGTTTTTGGATAGTTTAGTTCAGAGCAGTGCTTCTTCATGTAGTCAGTAGCATGAGAAATCATTAATGATAGTCAGTTTTTTTTTTTGTTGCTATTTTAACAAAAGCCCATCTTAAACAATGAGCCTTGGTTCACATCCATCCACATTTTATCACACTGTTGGTAAATGAACTGCTGTCCAACATGAAGTCGATGTGTCACACTGCAAATTTAAAAGGTGGGTTTGTCTGAAACAGCTGGGCCAGTTCCTGTATGGAGTAAATCAGACGGGCAGCTTTTGTTAAGTGGCCATGAAGTGTCAGAGATCAGAGTTGATGCTCTGACTCTGATAACAGTCACCATGTTAAAAGGAAATGGTAAAATGGAAACATTACTAAAGATATGACAGCATGTTTCCTTTGTCTCATGCCCTGCAGCAGAGCTTTGACCAGTGTGCTTTCTCGTTTCTCTTGTTTGTTTTTCATGTCCCAAAACTGGCAATCTTTTACAAATACATTCAACATAACATTATATCATTTTATATTCCGAAAGGTGTATTAGTACCTCTATGAATGCTTTTCTTTTTTCATAATTACAAAGGAAGATAATCTGGGTGATTTTGAAAGTTTTTGCTTATGAATGCCAATCTTTAACTAACAAACAAGTATTAAAAAAGTCCTGTCTCATAATGTAGATGATTTACACAGCTAGATCTCATAATGTTCATGATTTCACCACAACCAGTACAAGTATTATGTGCAGTACACACAAGTATGCAGTAATTGGCTTAGATCTGGAAAACCAGGACACAGCTCTGGCTGCCTGCAGGCCACTTTAGTTCTCTCTTTAGTAATTAACACTGTAGATTGACTTTGAATTCCCAGCACCACCAGTAGCTCCAGTATCAGCTCTACTATCTGCTCCAGTCGCAGTCAATTGGGATTTAGCCCATATTTGGGTCATGATAAGACATTACTATTAATCACTGGGTAAATACATTTAAAACATTATTACATTTTTAAGTTTATCATGATGCCTTGTTCATGCTCCATTTACCTCTTGGACTTGGAAATATTTCACAGTTTCTGTGTGCAGGTCTCAGAATACACATACATATATATACAAATATATATATGTATATATATATATATATATATATATATATATATATATATATGTATATGTATATATATATATATATATATATATATATATATATATATATATATATATATATATATATATATATATATATGGGTTTGGAAATGCACAATACTCGCAAAGAGGATCAAATCATTGTTGGGCTGGGCCATATCATCATTTGTTGACAATGAATAATATATATTAGGAAAGGCAAGGGAGAGGCATAAGAAATGAAAAGAAAATAGAAAGTACAGGAAAAAGAATAGAAGGAAGGAAATCAGTGAGTGACTAGGACACAAAGCAAATGAATAAATGAGTCAGAGAGAGAAAGACAGAGAGAGAGAGAGAGAGAGCAAGAGCGAGAGAGCATGAGCAAACTGTCCTCGTCCAGAGAGGCTGAGGAAGGGGATGAGTGAGCAACCATGGCTCGAGTGAGGTCAGACAGAAAGCAGGATTAAGGGAGACGCAGATCCAGCTGATTCAGACTCCTATCTGAACTTTTCCTAGAAGTGCCACAGGGAAAAGACCCTCTATCCATGCTGGAACTCTGGTGACATGAAGCCTCAGTGTGAGTGTGTGTTGTCTTAAAGTTCTGCCTGAAGCCGAGCTTTTCCAGGACACTTCCGACACAGTGCCGGATCCTAATGCCTCGGTGCTGACGGCCTTCTGATGGCACCAGGCGCTTTCATGACCCTACCAGAGCTGGTATGTGGAATTTTAGCAGACTTGATGCAAATGCTTGACCGCATGATTTTTTTCCCTCTTAATTCTTTAGTTACTTCACTAAGATTTTTTTAGGACTCCTGATCTCAAACTGAAGCACAGATTGGTCCTAAATCCTTCGATGGTGATCCATTTTAGTAGTTTTTACCAACAATATTTTTTCGTGGCATTAAAACGCCTTTTCCACCCTCAGGATCTTAACTTCTTGTCTTCTAATACAAGACCCATCCTTATCATCAGAACTACACACTTTCTCTGGACTGTTTTACCTTCCTTCAACTCCAGTGACTTTGGCTTCTTCTGGATCCATTTCCTTAACGAATACTCCTCGATATTCTACAAGTTAGAACATTTTATTCGACCATCTCTCAGGGCTGGGCAGAGTGCAGGTGTTGTGTTGGGCTTTGGAGTGAGCAGTATGGTGGCGGGGCAGAGGCCCCTCGGCCTGCTGGAACAGTGGTTTAACTCTGGATGCTCTGTGGACGGCAGAACAAAGATCCTCAGCATGGGGAAACAGGTGGAGGTAAGATGGAGGATTTACTTCATATTCAACCTTCATATTTGTTTAAGGATGGAGTGGAAGGAATATACAAAGCAGTTCTCCACAAAGTTTCAGGGAGCAGGTCATGATTTCTTAATGCTTTTCATGTTTTCAATTGCATTTGTTTGGCAAACACGTGGAGTTTATTCTCTTTTGCTATAGATAAATATAATAACAAGAACTGTCACCGGTTCAATAATGAAGCCTATGTAGCACTTTTCCTTTAAAGTTGAGATCAAACTAAAAAAAAATCAGCAGAAACATGAACAATTAACTAAATCCTTCATGACAGTAAGGTCCATCATGGGGTGGATTTGTTCTGAATTCTTTATTCAGAAGGTGTGTTGACTCAGTGACTTCAGCCCTTGTGGTGAAAGTAAAACAGACTGATATTCCAAGAAAATACTGTTTTGCTTTTTTTTATTTCCCAACGTTAACAGTTTATGACTGTTTAGTGTATCCTGAAGCTTCATTTGGTCATATTCTCAGCTTTGTCCACTCTTCTCCCTCAGCAGTTTTTCTTTTCTTTGCAGTTTTCTTCTGAAGTGAAACCTCAAATGTAGAATTGTTCTGTGCCAAATAAACAAAGATGAGGTCTGTCCAGGTAGAGGTTGGATAGCTTCTAGGGCATGTGGGCAAATCCGACATGAGTAATCATGGTCTACAGCTGTAAACCAAGAACTGACCACTGATGGGGATATTAGAGATTTGCAGTCAAAAACTCCATCTTGCTGTGCAAGAGATAATAACAAAAGGACAGAAAATGACCATGCAACTGTTAAAAGTAATTTTACAGAAAGAAACACCACAGACAGGTCTTTGCTGCCAATCTGAAAAATCGGTTTTTAATTGTCCTTTCATCAAAAACAAAATTCAATCAATATGTCATCAGGATATACACAGTATGCAGCAAACATACTGTAACGCAATAAAACGTTAAAATTGGACTGTTTTCAGCAGCTTGAACCTGATCAATAGGAAATAAAAGAGAAAATGAGAACAAGTAAAGAGTGAATGCTGTCACGCTGAGTGGTGGAGGTGAGGACCCAAATGCAGGAAGAGAGGCAGGAATGCAGACTCTAGATGGTTTATTCCAAGAACTGAAGCAAGACAACGCAAGTGGCATGAAAACACAAGAACCTAACATATGACTAACAAAATGAACCAGCAATGGGGAACAGAAACCAAGGGGTACAAATACTGAAACACAGAACAAGAAACAGGTGAGATGGATCAAACTAACAAGACCAGGTGAATCTAATTAACAGGAACAAAGGCTAAAGAAGAAACGAGACATAAGTCAACTAAACAGGGAAAACTAATTCATAAAACAGGAAACTAGGTACTAAAGAGAACACAAAACATCACATCATGATAGAATACTGTCAGTAAAATATTGCCTTAGGACATTAAACTTAGTATTCACTGTCATTTGATAAATATTCAAAATCCCGACTTGAATATGAGTTTTCTCTGAATTTGTATTTACATAACCTGTTTATTGTTAACAAAAAGCACTGAATTGATCCTTGTCAAAGTGAATCAGATGAAGCACCATCACACAGAAACCCATTACAGCATGTCAGATATCAGATGTCAAGCATAAAGCAGATAAAGTGCTTATTTATGACTTTCATAAAACTCTGAAATCATTTAAACAAATGATGTTTCTTAATAGTTACAAAATCTATCCATCTATCTGTCTATCTATCTATCTATGTATATATATATATATATATATATATATATATATATATATATATATATATATATATATATATATATATATATATATATATAAATATATATATATTTTTTTTATTTATTTATTTTTTCCAGTTGAAAATTAGTTTAATATGCATAGAAATCTGCAGTCACAGCTGGGACAGAAGATTGAATCAGATGGTAAAAACTTTCTTTGACTTTAGTGGAAAGGGATATTGGAAGAAGGAAAAAAAACTCACCTCAAAGGTTAATTTAATTTTGGTCAGCTGGTTCCTGACTGTAAACTCTGATAAAAACAAGGTTGGATGTTTTCTGTATTCCAGTAGGTCAGCTGACTGTGGGTTGCCAGGCAACACACACACACACACACACACACACACACACACACACACACACACACACACACACACACACACACACACACACACACACACATTGATTTATAGCAGGGCCATCCAGGACAAGCACCCTGGTGACAGTTGTACACAATTGGACTCTCATGCTATGGAGCCATGTTGTCTGCTTGTTTTGCTCAAGGTTGATGAAAATCAAAAGGAAACTAAACCACAAAAAACATAGAAGACTAAATAAACTATAAAAATCTATAAGACAAGGAAACTTTAGGCTCCTTAATAAACTGTATAACAAAATCCATGAAGGACAGAGCAGGAGATCCTGGAAAAACGATTTGAGCAAATTGCATTTTGAAAATATACAATTCAAAAGTCCAAATCCCTTTTTGTCCTCTTCCTCTCAAAGCCATGCCTCCAAAGCACAGAAAGGCACAATGCTTGTTCCTGAGGGCTTGAGGATCCAATGGCAGATGGGTTTGATAGACATATAAACATCCAATCATTTAGAAAGGGTTGGTTAAAATAATTTGATGGTGTTTTTTCAGTCTTGTCCGTTCCACAGGTGACTACATTTTTTAGTTTGTTGTTTGAGCATTTAATTAGTTGGCTGCTATCCAGGTGCTAAGAGGATTTTAAGTGATGAAGTAAAAAATATTCCTGGAAAACATCTCCAACCCTACTATTAATCAAATGGGAACATATTCATATTCATAATAGCTATTTGTGAATATGCGTTTGTTCTGAGGATTTTATTTCCTGGGCTCCAGTTAAACGCTGGTAAAAAAGACTCATTCCTGATAGCAGACATGATGGGTCTAATGCCAGATCCATATGACTCAGTTATAGCACTGGCAAATGTCTTGTGGGCCAGAAGTGGTCCAAATATGATCAATGGATCCAGACATGGTTTATGGAAATTTCCTTGTATGTTTTGGTCATATGGCTGAGTTTTGGCAGCCATACATACACAGAATCAATGCTGTAAGTCAAGGCTAAATATTTCCCAAACAAAACTGCAGTTGTGGGCCATATTTAGGCCAAACACTTGTTGCTATCTGGATGGCAAGTTCAAATGATGTCTCAGCTCCATGACAACTGATCTTATTCCAGGTAGCTCTGCATCTTGGATGACATGATATCCTTATGTCATGTAAGGCCTTTTAAAAAAAGTTTTTCTCACTTTTGTTCTAAGCTTTACAAGATGTCTTCAAAGCTAACCAGCTGGACCAAAATTCATCTTTATTGCCTCCAACTAACACAGTCATTGCTGATCTAATAAACAAGGAAATCTAATTAGTATTAAAGACGTTGTCACCTTTTTTTTCTTTCATGACAGATGAGATAAAAAATATCTGCATTTGTTTAAATTAAAGATGCTGCAGATAAAGTGTTGCCTGTCAGCATGTATTTAATTAGCAATAAAATGCACTGAAACATTTGTGAGAAACCAGGAATGTCTCTAGTTTCTGGGATTTACAACCATTTTCCATCATATCAGTCTGTTTTCCATTTGTTCTAGTTTAGTCTGCTCGTGTCTCTGAATTTTGCCTCCGGTGTTTGTTAAAAACTTATATATTTACATCGTTTTGTTTTCTTCTTTTATTTCTTTCCGGTTTGTTCATGTTGTTTATGATTAGCTTTCCAGTCTTATCCCTTGTGTTATTTCTTGGAAGTGTACAACATCACTTTGTTTCCAGTATTTTGCCTGAAGTCTCAGCCACGTTCTTGATGCTTCACTTCTCGATTTTTATATTTGCTTTGTTTCTGGATTCTGCCATTGCCAAAATACTTATCTGTCAGGCTTTCCTCTAACAGGTTTCCCAGTTATGATTCGTACTTCTTTCTACAAACCTTACTTTTTGGGTTTTACTTTGCTGTGTCCTCCATTGGAGTCCTTCCTGTCAACCATTACAGTTTCCTGTCGCTCCTGTCTCCAAGCCAAGTCACATCAAGAATCTGTGACTAACATGTTATGACTTATTAAAGTATTGTTTAGTCTGAACTCAGTATGCTGTAAATCTGTGTAATATCCTGGAAAGTGATGACAACATGTCTGTGTTGGAAAGTTTGGCAGAGTGCAAATATTTGGAGTTTCACTACAAGTTTTAATAAGCTAAAACTCAAATTTAAAATTTGATACTGCTGGTTAATAATCAGTCCACATCATATCATACCTCCTAAAAAAAGTCTTTAATCCATTGTTGATTTTGGTATCTTATTTATCAACTCATTTATACCTGATGTTGATGCCTGATGAGTAGTTGTGGTCAGTCTTATATCCCACTTCTGGATGAATATTTGTTAAGTTTTAGGGCTCCTTTAGATCTTTATCTGGTTCAGTCTATATTGTGAGCACATGTTTTGCGTTTTGTGTCCAGTGTTACGAGTACTGTGTTCATCATTTTGGTATCATCACTGATAATAATGCATTAATGACTTCTGTTTTGTTTTGTGCAGCACTTTGGTCCATGCTTTTTGTATTTAACGAATGAATAATAAGATCTGACTAGATTGTTCACATTATTCTTGCCGTAGCCTGCAGGTCTGTCTGAGGTTGCAGAAACATCCTCAGTATTGTAGTCTTCATTCTGTCAAGTCACTTGTGGTCACGCAAACCATGTTTTACATTGTCATCTCCTGCAGGAGCCCAGCACTAAGCGCAGTAAGCCTGTATCCAGGGTGACGTCTCTAGCAAGCCTTTTGCCACCCGTCAAGACTACACCACTGAAGCGGATTGGTCAGACGCTGCAGGTGAGCTCCTGATGTTTCTAGTTTTTATGTGCAAAGTTGTAAAGAAAAAGGGGCTGCTTCTTTTTTGCTGTTATACAGGGACTGTATTTAGTATCACTGACCAAAAAAATACTATTGGTTAACATTTTGATTATCAGCTTAATCATTTTGGCCTTCATTTGTTTCATTGGGACTGGCAGCATGGTGTCAAGTTAAAAATGCTTTTTCATCCAATTTACAAATTTAATGCAATGGCTCAGGTGGTAAAGCTGCTTGTGTTGTGATCTGATGGTCTGCGGTTTGAGTTTTGCTCCCCGACGCTATTGCAGCCCGACAGGATTACATGATTATTCTATGAAGGCTGAGCCTAAGCCCAGAGAAATGCAGGGGGTTGCGTCAGAAGGAGCATCCGGCGTAAAACTTTTACCAATTCACCTGAGAGATGATGCGCTGTTGCGACCCCTTAAGAGGGACGGGCCGAAAGGGAAACAAGAAGATGATGCCACAGTTACGTAGATTACCTAAAGTCAGCCAGAATTCAAAAGATTTAGGCTGCAAAGTATAATATCTTTCATTGAAACACTGTAATGCAAAGCTATCAGACTTTAGCTTCAGTGAACTGCAACTTGCAAGTAGTTATCCCGCGTTTTCTGAAGTTTGCAATAGTTCAGAAAGAGTTTCATGTTGATCCAAAATAAAGTTGTGCTCCAGCTGCCAATCTAGAAAAAAATGTAGGGAAATCCAGTTTATACTACTGGTGCTTGAAAAAGGAAAAGGAAAAAGTTTTACATAAATGTTCTCGTATGTATGCTGCTACATCTCTTAACAGCATGTATCTCTGCAGCGCTCCATCAGTTTTCGTAATGAGAATCGAGCTGAAAGAGCAGCTCCTCCTCTTCCTCCTTCTTCCTCAACCATGAAGGCACATGTTATCTCAGCAACAGCCTCCAACCTCTCATCCTCCATGACTGCATCACGGGTTTCCACAGCAACAGCTCAGGCCTCCAAGCGCCGTGACAGCAAGTTGTGGAGCGAAACGTTTGATGTCCGACTGGGAGCGACGCAAACTCTGAGCCCAAAGGAGATCAAACGGCAAGAGGTGACGAACACACAGCTGCTGCTCCAAACACCTTTAGTTAGGTGATGATCGTTGTGGTGTCTGATCTTAAAACTACTCTGCAATTTAAAATGCTTTTGCAGTACATGGACAGAGATGAGGAGGTTCGGGAGTATTTTACCTTTGTTTAACCCATGTTTCCAACCCAGCACAGACTAGATCTGTTATATCCTGTCACCAAGGTATTTAATCAAATTCTCCTGTTGGTTTATTTTCCTCTGCAGGCTATTTTTGAGTTGGTTCAGGGAGAGCAGGACTTGGTGGAGGATCTTAAATTGGCCAAGAAGGTATGCAAAAGCTTTTTTAAGAATCAGATGTTCCTCCTGTTTTTGTACAACGCTGCAGTATTAATATGTGTGTATTTGTGTGTTACAGGCTTACCATGACCCTATGCTGAAGCTGTCCATCATGACTGAGCAGGAGCTGAACCAAATCTTTGGCACCCTGGATTCACTGATACCACTTCATGAAGGTAGGAGATGGCATCTGATAGAAATGTAAAAACTATTCCTCTGAAATCTGATTTTAAAAAAAAAAAAAAACCTGTCTCCTCTCAGACCTTCTAAGTCGCCTCCGAGATGCAAGAAAACCTGATGGATCCACAGAGCATGTGGGGCACATCCTGACTGATTGGGTGAGTGTTTTTCTGACTAACACCTATCTGCGCATCCACATTGGTTGTTTCTTAGCTGTCAAACACTCTGCGGTAACCAGGTGCCTCTTTCTGTGTCCATGCAGCTGCCCTGTCTCTCCTCCTACACTCCCTACTGCAGTAACCAGGTGAAAGCTAAAGCCCTGCTCGACCAGAAGAAGCAGGATCGGCGCGTTCAAGATTTTCTGCAGCGCTGCCTTCAGTCACCTTTCAGCAGGAAGTTGGACCTGTGGAACTTCCTGGATATCCCCCGCAGCCGGCTGGTGAAATACCCGCTGTTGCTCAGAGAGATCGTGAAGCATACGCCCAACGACCACCCGGACCGGCAGCACCTGGACGAGGCAGTAAGGACATCTAGGATTACTATACCTTGTTCTGTAGGCTTGTAACTAGCCTCTATATCAACATGATAACTCAGATAAGTTCAGATTCATTCAGGGAGGAAAGAAAATGAGAAAAAGACAGGGGAGGTTCAGATTTTCACTATATAATTAACTTCTTTTTCTGCCTTTACTTCTTTCTTTTTGTTCCTTATTCTTTTTTTTATCTAGTCCCGCAAAAAAGTAATTCTCTATATTAAAACATACTTATCAATAAATAATGTAGCCTCTGTGTAACAGATGATATGATTGCAATAAACAAGGTATCTAAAGAATTTTTTGTCCAATATTTATCTGTAACTTTGTGTTAAATTCCCATGTCACAACTTGGTGTGACTACAGCAGTTATATTTTTCTAAGAAAAAACTAAAGCAACTTGTCCCCCATCTTTCCTAAATGTCATGGTATTTTCAAAAAGTCAAGGAAAAAAGCTCAGGCAAAGACTATAGATGCTAGTTGTTTTGATTTGTTTTTTTTGTTAGTTTGTTTTTTTTTTTTTACTATCCTACACTCAGAGAAACTTGGTTCAGAGGCACATTCTGACACCACTTGGTGTTGTTGATGGTGTGAGATGGTTCAGACTGCTATGTTGTGAACATTTTGTAGATGAATATGGATAAAGTTAGATGTACGGTATATGTGTGATGTTGTCAGCAGAGTGAAATAGGTTAATTATCAAAATGTACATGCTTTCAAGTTACAATTGGAGAAGATTTCATCATTTTTTGTTGCTAAGAGACATCTGAATGTGAAATTGAGACACAGAGGGGCCTCAGGACAGAAATGTCTATTATTGGGTGAAGACCACATTTGACAGCTACAGGAAGTGACTTTTCAGTGTTCTGTCTCATTTCTAAACAGTCTTTGGCAAAGTTATGATGACATGTTCTGTCTAAATGATGTGGCTGCCATGTGGGGTTATTTTTAAAAAGAAATTAAGAGGCCCACACAAATACACTCCAAACCAAACCTCAGGAAAGAAATGTGATGAATTATCGCAGATTGTAAAAAATATTCAGTGTCTGACTCATTTAGGTTTGACTGATCAGTATTATTATAAGTTTATGGTGTTGTCGTATTTTGGAACTTTGTACATAACAAAGATGAACTACTCACTTTTCAAATGATCCTCTTTCTTCATTTTACATTCATCCATCCAAGATATTTTGTATTTTTTATTCAGTTTTTGTGAGTTTGCATAGACTTTTGTTGTTCATGTTCTGTCAGACTGGTCATTAACACTTGTGCAACAGTTTGACATAGAGTCTCACTGAAAGAAGTATCAGCAGTGGTCGGATTACTTCACTCTGGGAACCTAATTTTAAGCTACATTTCATGTGAGGAAAAATGAGTTGCAGTTGAAAAAGTGTGACTGCTCCACAGATGCTGATGGTTCAGAGCGTGGTCGCAGACATCAACAGGCAGACCGGAGAGTCTGAGTGTCAGTATTACAAAGACTGTCTGCTGTATGCCGAGGATGGACAGCGGGATGAACTCATTGATCGGTCCAAGACCCTCAGTTGCCACGGAGAGCTGAAGAACAACAGAGGACTGGTCAGTTGACATTCACAGTTTTATCCACCCTCCCTTCTTATAACTAAAACAGTTTTCTGATAAGCTGATGTAAGATCCAGAAGTGAGTGGGTGTGGAGGACCTTGAAGAAAACAAGATGTTGCTCAGGCTGAAATAAACACAAACATGAGCAACTCAAACTTTAGCATAAGGTTAAATATAAATGTATCTCAGTAAATTAGAATCTCATCAAAAAGTTCATTTATTTAAGATATCCAATTTTTTTTTTTTTAAAAAAAAAAGGAAACTCACTTTACACACCATTTCAGCATTCAATGCATTTACTTGTTTTCATTTAGATGATTATTGCAATTGTTTTTACATTTTTTCCACAAAGCATAACTAAAATTTATACTATTTAAATGTAAACAAATGCATATATGACACTGATTTTTACCAAGTAACATAATAATACCTCCTGTTTTCTCATCTCTTTTTTTTCCCAGAAACTTCACATTTTTCTGTTCCAAGATATCCTGGTCATCACCAGGTCTGTCTCATTAAACAACCAGCCGGTCAGCTACCAGCTCTGCCGCCAGCCAATCCCCATACGTCAGCTTGACCTGGAGGACCTATCAGATGGCGAGATGAGGGTGGGCAGTTCCATCAGAGGAGCCTTTAGCAACAATGAGCGAAGTTAGTACTTCACAAACAATACAGATACCATAACCATACATGCTTTTTGTTTGTTTGTTTGCTTTCTTGATCATTCTGGAACAGATAGTCTGGATTAGTTTGATTACACTTGCCTGATTTTCCTATTTGTTTTATTTTTTTCCCACAAACTGACTCTGTTGTAGTATTTTGATGATATGATCATAATGCCACTCACCAAACCAAATTGCTGAAGAGTACATTTTACAGTTTGTTGTGGTAGATACTGTTGACAGTGAGTCAGACTTCATATCTAAGTATCAATGCTACACCTCACCAAAGGGTTTTTTTGTGGCAATAAATTAAGGAGAAATTTTTCCAGCTAAGAAGTTTTCAAGGGGGGAATAGACACAAAGAGTGTAGCGTGCTATGGAGAGCAGTTTGATATGCAATATTAAGGTGTCCACATCGTTTTATTATCATGTCATGTATTTTCTGCTGTTTTATTAGTTTCCTGTCTGCCAATAAACCTACATTAACATATAGATATTTGTAACTTTTAGTGTGAACATGCTATTTTCTTAAAATGTAACTTAATTTAACTTTGAAGAAGAATAGATTTAGCGGTTTTTATGGTAGATACTGAATGGTCTGAAGAAAATGCTTCATTTCAAATCATTTATGTATACGTCAAACAAGCAGATATGCCAACTGTAAGTCAGACTTTATCACTAAGTACCAATGCTACACCTCATTGGTTATGGTGTGGTACTGAGTTGTAGGATTTTTCTACTTTAAAACATGTGGACAGACATTTGTGTTAACATCTACTTAATATCATTGTCTTACAGATTGAAGTTTGATCTCAGTTTATTTTGCTATTCAGACAAAGCTTATCGTAGTCTTATTGGGCTTTCAAGTCTTCTTCACACACCTTGGCATCAACTCTTTTAAATTCATATAAGAACAGGATCCATTTAGTAGAAGATGGCCTCAGAACTCCAAATCACAAGATTCACTTTGACAGCAATAACCTCCCATGGATGGTCTCTGTCTTGCTTTTTTCCTCTTTACAGCAAAGAACTTCTTCCGGGTTTCATACCGTTCAGGAGGACAGCTGCAGACCCACTACTTTCAGGCAAGCGACGCCTTCAACAAACAGCAGTGGATCAACTGCATCAGACAAGCCAAAGAAGCAGCAGCTCTGACTGAAGGCCACTCATCACAGACAGGACAGCATCTGGAGCTGGGACTCAGGCGACAGATAAGCCCACTTGATGAGACAGATTCAAGTTCATGCAGCAATCTGGTGCTTGGAAGCGAAAAGGGAATGTGGGGGGAGATGGAGACAGGTCTGAATTTGGAAGAAGAAGCAAGTCTGAGTCGAGGGGAAGATGTTGGTTTAGCTAAAAAAGATGACATGACTATAAAGCTTTTAACGGGTAGGGACATAGAATCGAGTTTGGTTGTGGATGGTGAGACGTGTTCTGAATTAGGTGGAGGATCAGCGATGGACAGTGAGACAAAAACAAGTGTGGAGATGAAGACGAGGCAGGGTGTTTGTGTGCAGATGAGGGCACAACCAGGAGCTGATGCAGAATGGAGGATGGATGGTGGAGAGACTCTAATCACAGCTGACAAAGATGATGCCTCTACATCCCTCTTGTCTTCAAACCCTCCCACACAACAGGAGGAGGAGGAGGAGTTGATGGATCAGGAGCTGAGTGGTTCTAAGGTGGAAGAAGAGATTGACATGGACACTGGCGAGATTGACTCACTGCAGTGTGAGGAGCTGATCCACAGGTGCTGATACCAGGAGCAAATAAACACAGAACTGAAAGAAGAACCCGACTGTCAGTCAAAACTGAAGTAAGCCATGTCTAGACACATAGATCAACATGTTCTGGTAGATAGTATATATGGGTGGGTGTTCACTTATGAGGAGTCACATGATCAACCGCAGTGACATCATAACTGTGTTAGCATGCTCCATGCTTGTGTATGGAACAGAGCTATAACGCTCAACCTTGACTTCCTTGAATGACATTTGCATTATCCAAACAGGTTTTCTTGGTTCTGGATTTGCCTTGACGTTGTACGATCCCACAAACATCAGTTAGTATGCATCACTGATGAAACAAGCTGTTGCAGTGGTGGAAGCTTCAGGAGGTAAAAGCATGTAAAATGGTCTCTGAGTCTTTAAAAGACAGAGACAGGTTGGAAACCTCTGTGGAATAAAATCAGTTATAAAAATAATAAATTCCACTTCATCACGTATTATAAATGTTTTTCTTTGATAAATTGTCTTTTCTGCAGACCCCAATTGGGACAAAATTCTACCAGTCTTTATTGGTCGTGCTTTCACTGGATCTCGTTTTAAAAATGAACAAAAAGGACATAGTGTGCTCTTTTACTGGGATAACTTCATTTACAATTTTTTCAAAAACTGACAAATGCTTGAAAACCATTTTTCATACTGCTTATTCCAGCTCAGGGTCTTAGAGAAGCTGGAGTGTATCCCAGCAATGAGCATGTGCGATGCAGGGTACACCCTGGACAGGTCCCCAGTCCATTCAGAGTGATTAATTAACCAAACATGCATGTCTTTGGATGGTGGGAGGAAGCAGGAAGTATCTGGAGAGAACCCACATTTAGACAGGGAGAACATGCAAACTCCATACAGTAAGGCATGAAGTTAAGGCATCATGTATCCATAATGTTGGCATGAGTTGGTAGTGTGACTGAGAGTTGCAATGGCACATCTACTCTATAACATCTGTGTCCACACATCTGGATACCAAGGAACCTACTGGACCCTCTGACTCCCAAACCCAGTGAACAACTCCCCATCCTATAATGATACTACTTTTCAAGGCTTAGATTACATCTGGCTGCTGATGAGTCAGCATTAACAAAATGCCAAAATCCTTAAATTGACTTTTTTCTTTGTAAACTTTTCACCCTTTGATTTTTTTTTATATATCACTTTCTGATGAAATACTAAAAAACATGGAGAGAATGGGGATATTTGCGATTTTACTGTACAAACCACCTTTTCTTGCAGAGATTTGTTAAATCCAGCAAGAGGTATGTCAATCAGTGTTAAAGTGGAGCCTTTCTACATCCTCTGACATTATTATCTCAAACTAGTATCCAGTTTTAATTATTTTTTTTTCTTTTTGAGTCATTTAAAGAGATTTCCTGTTCCTCAGGAAGGAGTATTTCAACTTGTTGACTTTTAACATTTAAATAGTGCATAAACACTGGAGAAAACAGCTGTATTTCCATCTGTTAAAGCACTTTAAATGCAACTGAATTGTTTCAGTGCATTTTAAGTTTTGATGATCTATTCTGACAGTTTTTTTCTTCATCGTTCTGTAATACTGAAGCAGTTTGTAGCTGCTGTAAGTACAAATTCTTAAAGAAAGCCTGTTGTGTATTTTCTGTATGTATGTAAAAACTGTATATGAAGTATATGTTCATATGAATGTCAAAACAAAGCCAGTTTGTTACACGTGCCCACTTAGTACTAAAGGAATATAATTGCAATGCAATAAGAGATTGCAATTAACACAAATGAGTAAGGGTTGAAATAAAAAAATTAAAAGGCATTTGCACAATTCAAAATGATGTATTAAACACATGCTTGTGGACATCACTTTTTCTGTTGTGTACAAAATAAAAAGATGATTTTAAGTCTGAGTATTGACATCTTTGTGCTGTCACTAAACCAAAGAATTAATAAAAGGTATTATAAATATACTTTTCCCGACATGTTGTGAAAGGCAAGATATTTTCATTAAATCAATGATTGATTTGATATTACATTTAGTAAAGTACATTACTGTAAAACGGTCAAGATGCAGGAGGTTATACTGTGATTTCTTTCAAGGTTAGAGATGGAAGACCAGAGACAGGCCTTCGTGAAGGAAATGATTAACTCGTAGATATTCAGATATTTGTTTGGGGTTATTAAGTGTTGTAACAACAAAGCATGTAGCATAGATTTAATTACTGCTGAGTAGTTGAAACATGTCAGTCTGAGGCTTGCACCTCTCTTAGCTCTCGGCATTGATGGTTGAATGATTCATGGCGCACTACCAGGCTCAATGTTTTCTTGCTTGTCCCAGTTATAAAGGACAAAATTACAAAATTTAGTTGCCTGAATAATATTCAAGAATATTTGAAAGTATTCTGCTTGACAGAATTGGTTTGCTCTACAAAATCCCTCCTTTCTCTCCCTCTTCATATAATTCAAACACAAAGCCTTTTGTAAACTACAACAACCTGCAGCCCCCAGTATTGCCGTTGGCTTCCAAATTCAATTATTTAGTTCACGCCCAGGTATCACAACTAAAGAGAAAATTTTGATTTCATTATTAACTAGGCTCCAGGTATCTTGTTAAGATTTTATTTTAAATTTCTCTGATTCTGTATGCACAGGTTCCAGGCCACCCTGATGCACCAACTTGCAATCTACAAGCATGAACTAATCCAGGCAACTAGTTAAAAAATTCAGAAAATTTCTCTCCCACTATCTGCTCCCTCTGACCTTTTCTCACAGAATGACCTCCTTCCAACAGCCAGTGGTGAGTACGGCACCTTCCTCCTGAGCCTAACTGAATAAAGTATTCAGTGGCATCGTTGACACCGTGAGGTTTCCACCACGGATTCTTTGATCAAGGTAATATCCTCCTGATTACCAGTAGTTCAAATTTGTCCTCTGTGGAGGACAAAAATAGCCTCTATTGCAACAAGCATGTTTTATGGGAAGAGCAAAAGTGCACAATACTTTTCTTTGTGCTGATTTTTACTTGAAATTTTGTAGTTATATTTTCATTGAATATCTTATAGCACATTAAATTGTTTCTTAGAGAAATATAATTATATTTTACCACGATATTTAAAAGTTTAAGCAATGTCCTCCGTAGTGGACATTTGTAGTTACACATTTTTTTTCCTGGCAGCCAGGAGGATAAGCATGATTACACAATGACACTGTTAGAACCAATAAAACAAAAACAACACAAATACTGATGTGCAGGCCTTAAACCCACCCTCATGTGTATTGGTTGAGATTTTATGGTTGTAAATTTTCTTCCTAAATGAATTTTAACCTTAAAAATGCCAATGATGTCTCTGTTTTTCAGAACTTAAGTTGAACACAGTGTGCACTCTTCTTACCTCTGCTATAGGCCCCCCTGTGAGTTCAAATTTTGACCCCGAGACATTCAAAGCCCTTTGATACGCGCGTTGATCCTCCTTTAGTGTTGAGTTTGCTGCCCCCCCCAGGAACACCAAGAGACACCCAGGTGATTCTTGTGTGGCAAAAACTGGTTGAATTGACTTATTAAAATAATCAAAGATTAACTGAAGATTTTCAAGCAAGCTAATACAAGAACCACATCTGTTTGGTACAAAGCTCTCCCCAAAATGGGTGAAATCTTAGCAGAATAGACACATTTTACAGAAGATACAATCAATTTAAATGTTCATGCACGTGAGAATAGAATGACTGGCTAAACTGTAGGGGACAAGCTGTTGCTTTGACCTGGCCACATCATCAAAATCTTCTTCTTTTAGTCTCCAACTTTATGAGTGTAATCCATTTTTACTGTTTGTGTCTTATTGAGCAGTTCATTAATTTCAGTTCAAGCTCAGTCAGATTAGATGGAGAGCATTTGTGAACATTTGAAGGTTTTCAGATCTTGCCACAGATTCTCGATGGGATTTAGGTCTGGACTTTGACTGGGCCATTCTAACACATGGATATGTTTTGTTTTAAACCCACTGTAGCCCTGCTGGCTCTATGTTTAGGGTTGTTGTCCTGTTGGAAGGTGAACCTCCGCCCCAGTTGCAAGATTTTTGCAGACTCAGGTTTTCTTGCAAGATTGCCCTGTATTTGGCTCGATCCATCTTGCCATCAACTCTGACCAACTTCCCTGACCCTGCTGAAGAGAAGCACCCCCAGAGCATAATGCTACCACTACCATGTTTGACAGTGGGGATGGTGTGTTCAGGCCAGGGCAGTGTTAGGTTTCTGCCACACATTTTGCATTTAAGGCCAAAAAGTTCAATTTTGATCTATCTGACCAGAGCACCTTCTTCCATATGTTTGCTGTGTCCACTACATGTCTTCTGGCAAATTGCAAACAGGACTTCTTATGGTTTTCTTTTAACAATGGCTTCCTTCTTGCCACTCTTTCATAAAGCCCAGAAAAGTGGAGTGCACGCCCAATAGCTGTCCTGTGGTCAGATTCCCCTACCCAGTGGTGTAGTCCAGGGTATATGGGATGGAGTATACCCTCTTCTTTTTCAGTCAGCATTGAGTATACCCACTGTGATGCTGCTTTTACAGTTACTAACGTCCCTACACATGCACCTACATCGCCCAGCAGCTCAGCATATACTACTCGGGTGCAGTTAGCCATCAGCTGCGTTTACTTTAGTCTGAACATAGACATAATATATGCATACATGTCTATGAGCCTGTCTCTCACTAGTCTTTGTGCCAGTATTGGTTTCGTCATTTCCCAACTCTTCCTCTCTGAGACAGAGGAGTAGAAATTATGGGAAAATAAACATATACTGATGGATTTTTGGGGAAAACTAAATAGTCTTACATGTCACCTTTTCTGAAACAGCATTTTCTGTGCTACCTTTTCTCTGTTTTTTTTTTAAAGGTAAAAAAAATTAAGAATATACCCACATCTTGCGGGTCCACTACACCACTACCCCTACCTGAGCTGTGGATCTCTGCAGTTTGTCCAGAGTCACCATGGGCCTCTTGGCTACACCTCTTATCAGTGCTCTCCTTGTTTGGCCTGTAAGTTTAGGTGGATGACCGAGTCTTGGTCGGTTTGCAGTTGTGGTATATGCTTTCTATTTCTGGATAATGGATTGAACTGTGCTCCGTGAGATGTTCAAAGCTTGGGAAGTCTTTTTATAGCCTAACCCTGCTTTAAACGTCTCCACAGCTTTATCGCTGACCTGTCTGGTGTGTTCATTGGACTTCATGATCTGTTTGCTCCCCAACATTTTCTTTTACCTCTGAGGCCGTCACAGAACAGCTGAATTTGTTCTTACATTACATACACACAGGTGTACTTTGTTTAGTCATTAGGCCAACATTCAGTCATTCAGCAGTCACCAGGAAGCTTCTGAAGGAAATTGGTTGCACTCACAGAAAAGGAGGCTGAATACTTCTGGACATTGCACTTTTCAGTTTTGTTTATTTGTGGGAAAAAAAATCATGTATGATTTTCATTGTACAATACTCTTGTGTGACACTTTGTGTTGGTCTTTCACATAAAATTTCAATAAAATATATTAATGTTTGTGACGTGTAATGTGTCAAAACGTGGACACATTAGTTCAAGGGGTCTGAATGTTTTTGCAAGCCGCTGTCTGTTTCCAGAAGATGGCAGTGAAAGCATATTTAGTGAACCAGCTGCGGCTACGTCTCGGTGAAGAAGATCAGTGTCGGTAGGAAGCATGGCGCGGGTTGTGAGTCTATTGGTTTTCCTGCGCTGCTGGGTTTGGAGGTAACGGCGGTGTCATCGCGGGGCTCAAACCGAGAAACGGTGGCGGAGCTGGGAGAAGAACTGGACGTCGCGGTTACGAATCTGACGATGGACGACATCGTTGCGCGGAGGATAGCATGTCATCCCAGAAGGGTGTCTGCTGCCGCGAGCCTCGGAGCTAACGTTAGCTCGCAAGATGGCGAGGTGTCCAAGGTAACCACTGCACGAGAAACTCATTCTGGTCCGGGCAGAATCGGTTCTGCTGGTGGAAGGATGGAGAGAAGGAACTCGGCTTCACAAGTAGTCCACCAGAGGCACATGCCGATGGAGCCCAAGAAGTTTCACATACCGAGAAAAACAAAGGAAAAGAAAGGTAGGTTCCTCTGCATTCCACAGCACTGTACAGAAAAATATATCGCTGTTTATGCGTAATAATTCATGTTATAGCCGCGTTGTTTTATGTCTCGCACGTTACCATGAAGGTTGTCGTCATGGGCAACGGAAGCATTTAGTTATGGAAAGAATAAACATGTATTTTTGGACAGCTCAATTTCAGGAAGTTGGTTTAGCTAATTAACGCTAGTTTAGCCACAACATTTAGCGTTAAAATGTTTATAAATGTACATGTCACATGAGTAAATCTCCTTTTATATACCAGTTTCTATTTATTTGAGCTGTGTGGTACCGTGTTGATGCTGCACTGTTTTTTATGTAGATGCTAACGTATTCTGCAATGCTAATAGCTAGCAGATGACCTCTTAACATTAAAATGGTCCTTTAAAATATCCCACTGCGTTTAATTAGTCCAAATATCTTTGTTTTTTATGTAGTAGAAATTAAATCTTACATGAATAATAAGTAGCTGACTTATGGTTTCAGTATATGTTGTCGCTTACTTCCGTTAACAAATGATGGCTAAGATGAGGGAGCCGCCTCCGTGTTTACGTTTGAGCTGCTTAGAGCATGTGGAGGCACACATGCATATTGTGCTGCTACTTGGTCTACTGGTGCTGGGAACTGACACTAAAACCAAAACGTGTGTGTGTGTGTGTGTGTGTGTGTGTGTGTGTATATATATATATATATATATATATATATATATATATATATATATATATATATATATATATATATATATATATAATTTTATTTTATTTTTTTCCTTTTATCAAATCTACTTTGATTTAGTGGTAAATTGAATATTGTACTTATGTTTAAAGTTGAAGTTGAAAGAATAATGGGAGGGATGTCTCATATTCACATAAGTTCAATTTTTTTTTTTTTTTTTTTAAACCTGCATCTCTTTTAACCTATCTAAAGTAACACCAGGCTTCTGGTGAAAAAGATCTCATAATACTCATACATACAAAAAACTGTTTTAATAGTTGAGAGCAGAGGTGTCCAAAGTCGATACTCAAGGGACACTGTCCTGCATCTCTTTAATATATCCCTGTTTCAACACACCTGGCTTTCATTAAATAGATCCAATGGCCAATTAAATTCACCAGTTCACACTGACTGGTTATTTTGAGTATGGTGTTTTGAAGCAGGGTTGCATGGAAAACCTGCAGGATTGTGGCCCTTGAGGACCAAAGCTAGCAAAAAGAGAGGATACGTTTTTTCATATCATCAATGTTAGTAAAAAGTTGAAAAATTGATTGTCACGGTGTAAAATTTGGATTTGGCAGTGACTGTTCACATAAAATTTTATCTGGAATATTTCCTGTCTAAACTCCCTATACTAGGCAAAATTCCGGCTCTGCAGTGGCCACAATGGAAGCAATTGTTTATTTAGTCTAAACTGGGTTACTTTGGGAACATGGCTTATGTGAATGTGGCAATCTGGTACAGGGATCATCCAACATTTGTAATTGTTTATGTACGGTTCAAAGGTAATAAAATGGCAATTATTATTTCCATGTGATTTTAATCTAATGAAAACCTAACTATGTTTTATATTACTTTTTGTGGTAATAGATACCTTATAAATGGACCATTTTGGAGGGGGTATATAAAATAAAAAGATACATCTCAGAAATTAAATGAGGAACAAGTGAGTAGTTTGGATCCTGAAATTGTGTTTTTAAGGGATTCTTCACTCTGGGGTGATTTTTTCCATTAGAACCTCTAATTAAAAAACAATGTCCACAATTTCTGTCATGTAAAGATAAATAACTGGTGGCACATATTCTGCTCTCCAGTGATCATATAAACATTGAGAACAATGTTTTGTACAAGCTTTATTGAATCAGTTTAATTATTGACTTTATGATTTGAGTTTCACAACAGAAACTCATCTGTTACCTTGTATTTCTAAAGTTATGATACCTTTGGCAATTTGCAAAATGTTACCTTTTGTTCTGTTCCAGAAGGTTGTTTACTTTTTCTGGTAATACGTCATATAGCCAAAATATTTTAGTAATGTTTATTAAATTATTCACACAACTATTTCCTTGATGTCATAACATTTAGTTTTATTTGGTAAATGTTATGTCAATTTAAAAATTTCCCAATTGCTGTCAGAACCAATTCTCTACAATACTGAACCTGTCATACACATTAAAAGCCTGTGGGTCTTTTTTATGTCTCACAGAAAATAATGATATTTTCTCTAATTCCTGATCATGATAGCATGTTTTTTTTGCACATTGGTCCCACCTCTGAGGTCTTTTATGCCCCAGCTGAACTCTTTTCACACCACAGAGGCAGCTGCTGCAGGTATAGTCGTCTCTTGACAATTTGGTGCCAAGCACACTGTGTAGGCCCTGTAGTTTTTATATATTTAAGTGTCAGGGCAGCTGGTATTGTTATCTATACCCAAAAGACTGAAAGTCAAATCTCATTTGAAGTTATCAGTGTTGCTGTTTTCTGACAAATGTATATTTACACAGAAACTGTACAAAATGTAAAAAATAATGCTGTTTGGTGTTGAGTTATTAAGACTTAAACCAGTTTGAACCTTCTTGTGTCAGAATTTGCTAGAGCTGCTTTATCAATTTACTAGCATAGGACCAAATATTTTGCCAGATGTGTCTTTGGTTATGGTTTGATGGGGGTTTTTGTCCCCCAGGTAAACCGATATTTAAGATGAGGAGTTGCCAACCCATTTCCTGGAAACCCCCGCCGGCTTTATCTACAAAAAGCAGCACCTGCTTCTTGCTCCCAAGCCCATGCAGACATAAAAAAAAAAAAAGACCGCTAAAACTTTACAGGCACCCCTAACATAATACTCAGCCATAGTTTATGTCTATTTCTTCAAGAAATCTTTAATCTGACACTTAATCTGGTTTAAAGGCAGTGGACTTGTCTCATGGTCTGGTGTCCACACAACCCATGTTGTGTGGACTTGTCAGCTAAGCTTCTTTGATAACTTCATGTAGCTTATCTAGTAAATGCATCCAACACAAAACTCAGAGTTGGTGTTTTCTACACTTTGAAAAACCTTGTGTCCACAGTGATGATGAGTGAAAGGATTGCTTGTGATGTCTTTGCTGTCTTTCTTTAGCTCTCTTCCAGTATGTCTCCACTGAGTCCAGGGAGTATGAAGACATGAAAACCATCCTGACATCCAGCTATATTGACACCAACTCTGCTGGCTACTTTACCTACTGCAATCCTCGGATTGTCCACAGTGAGCTTCTGGAGAAGGAGGTAAGAGATGAATGGCTGGAGTGTTAATTTCAGTTATGGATATGTTTTTTGTTTACTTTTGTTTTATTTTTTTAGCACTACATGCAAGTGATACTTTGAAGAAGCACACATACTGGTTTGTTTACTTGTAATTAAAATTTAGCCACAGAGTATGTGTTACATCTTTTCTATATAAGCTTTTAAAACTTCAGAGTGTGTCTGATATATATGCAAACCATATTTGGATCATCATGAGTAGATACATTGTAGGAATTAATCTACAATTTATTTGTTTTATTTATTAATGTGGAATTTCTAAGGCTGATGCAGTTTTTTTTTTTCCTCCATCAGCCTTAGCTGATGTATGTGATCAATTTTCTTGAGCCTATATTTAGAGCTGATACTGCTTGTGATCCCTCCAATTTGCAAAATAAAAATTAAAATGAGTTACAATGAATAATTACATTATTCTAGGCCGAGTTCATATTTACGCTGCATTTATCAAACAAATAAGACCTTTTAAAAAACGTGTTTCACCTCCACCAGAGGCAAGACATTATGGAGCTGTATTAGATCCTAGTGATCTGGGTTGATCAGATTTCTATCAGAAATTTGAACAAATTTATCTATGTCTTTCCCATGAGCTCTTTCCTATTGTTTTGGTTGTGTTTACTCGCAGTACCGTGCACTGAACCCATAAAGCACTTTGTTTTGTAGTCCACTTCCTGTATTTGGTCTGCTTGAAACAGGTTGACCTGCATTCTTAGGCAGACCATGTCTGCTTCTTTAATCAGACTCAGAAGATGTCTGCATATTCAAATTACCCTCAAATGAAGTGGACTTTCTGAAGAAACGGACTAGGATTTGAATCAAAAAGGTTGATGTGAATGCGCCATAAATGGCTTGTTATTTTTCAGATCAGACTCTTAACCAAGGCTTTTGATTCTTCACCTCACACAAATGGTCACTTTTCACTTTACCTTCAGTTGAGATCTGAAGCAATGAATATATCTTTGGGTTAAATGTATTTTGTAAACCTTAGATGCATTTAACACAAGACTGGCAAATATTTCTATTTGATCATTATTACATTTGCATTTAAATAACTTTGTCAAATAAAATCATAAAGCCTCGGTGGTCCCTGACTTTTCCTGAATCTATGGGAATTTTTTTTTTACCAGGAGAGAAGGCAATAATATTTCTGCCATCATGACAATCTACACTATTTACTACAAGGCAAAAAAAGTATTTAGAAGTAACAGCCAGCACGTAGATCATGGCTGTTCTGCTGCAGCGTCGGACGACTTCAACTTTTGAGCTGCTGGAGCAAATATCAGCCGATATATCGGCCAACTGGTTCTGCATTATTTAGTTGACTTTGTGTTTTTCTGTGTGTCTTTCAGTTTGTGGAAAAGAGAAAGGAGATGAAAGCAGAGGGGAGGACAGACAAGGAGCTGGAGGAAAGTTACTGTTTTTTGTCGACTAATTTTCTTGAGGTGAGATTGACATGTCTTGCTGTTTTGTTTGTAGTTGGTGTTGGAAGAAATATCAGTATGATTCAGTGACCACATGCTGTACCCTTTCAGCACTTTGGCTTTTATTCAAATTTGATCAGGCTTCTATAGTAACTTAGCTGGTTGTCATTGTTTGTTCTTGTGTAAGTAGGAAATGAACACAGTGATTAGGGAGATAAACATCCTTCACCTGCCAAATGTTTGGCTTGTTGAAATGACCAAAGAAACAAGTTAGTAGCACTTAAGTCATTTTTGGCTGCATGTAGAAAAAAGTCACAAATCTAAAGCATTCTCTATTTCTATTAGTCAGTCTATTTATGTAACTTATTTAATTATGGATCTGGAAAGTGAGATGAGAAGGTAAAATAGTTTTTATGGATAAAGGACATGCAGAACTGTCTGCGATGGACTGGCAACCTGTCCAGCGTGTAGCATGCCTCTTGCCTGGTGACTTCTGGGATAGTCTCCAGCTTCGCTGCGACCCTTGATTAGAAGAAGTGCAATAGCACATGAATGAATCAATAAATGAATAATTTACCTGTCTTTGTAAAAATTGCTGGAACTGTGAATCTTTCTTATGTTTTCAGAGAATTATCCTTTAATGTTAAGATTTTGTCCAATCTGATGTTTTTCCCCCATTACTTATGTTTTCTTTCCTTCTTTTTTTTATTTTTTTATTTTTTTTTTTAAATATTCTTTTGTTGTAGCTGACGTTACTCTGTGAGAAAGGGCTGACCTTAGGGCAAAGCAGGATCACTGTGCTGGGAGACCCCAATAAAGGTAACGGTATATCCTCAAATACTCACACCTCGCATTGAAAGAAGAGGTCACATAGTTATGTGTAATGCCGTTAAACACAGTTACTTTTGAGGATATATTGTACTATGCATACAAGCGGGATACAGTCCATTTAGTTGTTAAATCAGCCATTAATGTACAGCCTGAAAGTAGTGCTAGGTCAAGTGAAAACTGCCAGCGATGTCATTTATGTTGACTTTGTGTTTGCTTGTTTCTAGGTGTGTATCTGTCCAGGTATGCAGATCTGCTTCAGATGAACCCTTTCACTCCTGGAACTCTGGGGGAGATCATCATCTTTAAAGTGATGAAGGTAAATCAGCTGCCGGGTCTCATCACAGTTGAAACAGTTGTACACTCGAGTTTTGGCAACCCAATCAGAATTTAATTCACAGGAAATAGTCATGCCAATGTGATATTAATGCCCACAATGCACAGATTAAACATGAAACATTCTTTGAAAGTTAATGTAAGCAGCAATATTGTTAAAGTAAATATCACTGCACATCTCTTGAGTCTTTCATCCGTTGCTTGGCAGATTGTCATCCAGTTTTTGTCCAGTCTTTGTTTAAAAACTTGTTTGATTTTTGCTCGGTCCATCTTTCTGTTGTGCGTTTGAGAAAATGTTTTTCAGACTATTCTGTACACTTTTCCATTCAAATGTAATGTTGATTCTTTGAGTTGAAACCTTTCACTTTACCCACTTGGCCCACAGATAGGGCCAAACTGTGCCAGAACAACCATTTTGCCGACCTCGCTTGAACTTTGTGTACTAAAACTTCTCCAGTTATGTTCTGCTTTACTTTATCAGAGTTGACTTTTGCAGAGATAAAGTTCACATATTGTACTAAGTTTTGTGCTACATTAATCCAAAGAAATATTCGTGTTAATCATGAAAGTGTGTTTTTGTTTTAAGCAAGCCTTCCATTGTTTTCATTTGTGCAATGGGTCATATTAACTTCTCCTTCACCAGTAACACATACATTGACAGTTACATTTTTTGACAAATCTCACTTCACCATGACACCAGAAATATTAAAGTGAACCTTCTGGTTGCAGTAAGCTGGTGATTTCTGTATGGGTACACAGCATTTGATGAGAGCACTAAAAAAATAGGCTTGGGACTCAAAAGGTTATCTTAACCTTTTGAGTCCCAAGCCTATCCCCTCAGTGGATAGTATTTATTTAAATGTTCATTTGCAGACTTGTGATGCTAGATTAAACTGTAAGGAAGAAGGAAAGATACGTTTTCTATTAGGGTTAGTAGTGCAAAATGTCCTGTTCATCCTGCAAGAAGTCCAAAGCTTATTTTGGTTTACCACTTTCATATTAACATACTTGTTATCTGTCATTTCTTAATTAAGTTAAAAGCTGTAGAAATTACTTAGTGACAAGCTGACACATTTCACAAGCTTAATGAGCATAAAATGTGCTCATTTTTCTAATGGCTGCTTCAAAAGGCCGTTAGCTGCTTGTTTTTGGGACAAGGTTTATAGGGATCTGTAATATTTGTACAGTTTTTAAAGCTACATTGCTTTTAATGATGAACGCTAACAAACAATATTAAAAATCAGAGCCTTCAGAAAATTACATCTGAGGGTGCTAAAACTTTCTGCATGATATAAAGAACAAAACTAGTCACTGTCATGACTTATTGTTGCAATAAATTTTCTTCTTTTCAGGTCATTTTTCGCAATAGCAGAAATTTTACAGAGGGTTTCTAAACTTTTGCTGTGATACACCCTACCTTTCCTGAGGTAGTTTGTCCATCATGGCCTGAAAGTAGCAGGTAGACCTGTGCAGTCTTTTGTCTTCTTAAAACTACAGATTTGTGTTATGCATCATTTTTAACTGGACACTGCTGGACTCAACAGTCAAGTGACACTTTCCATCCCAAGCTATTTTTTTTTTCTTAAAGTGTCACACTGACTTTGACTTTGATCGTTAATGTTATTTTCTTAAGAACTAGAGACAGTACTGTCCTTTCTTGTTCCTCAGTTTGTTGTGTTTGTAATCCTCCATCACCTCCTCCCCCAGGACGGGATTGGTGCTTGGCTTAACCCTGGTCCTTTTAACATCCAGAATTATGTCCTTTGTCTTGTTTACATTGAGGAAATAGTTGTTATTTCAACACTAATGAGGGGGAAAAAAAGGAGAGACTGAACTGTTCTAGTTCAGTCTCTCTAGCTGTTTCTTCACCTGACTGCTGGACATACAGGATGGAGGGGAACGCAGAGGAAGTGTTTGTTTTCATGTAGAGGGGAATGTTGGAAAGACAAAGGGGGCAGGTTGTGAATGGACTCAGTTGAAAAGCATTCTCAGCTTGTCCACAGCTCTGTCCAGATTTTATTTATACCTGAGCACACGTCCAACATGTTATTCTCCTGCAGACAGTTTTCCAGCTTTTTCCTATAAACTTCCTTAATATCACTTATTCCTCTTTTCATTTGTTTTTGGCTTCAGGGAAAAGTGAAGAGCATCTATGAAAACATGAAGAATGTTGTAGACCCGACACCGCGCTTCGACAGCCATATTGCTAAGAACGCCAGTAAAATAACATCACCCACATGCTACCGCGCCTTTGAACTCACGCAGGTAACCACATTCATACACACATAAAAAAAAAAAAAAAGTGTGAATATGGACTCAGCCCCAAAAAGAAATCAGTATTTTGTTTTGGTGTGGTTTTACTGTTTTCCTCTACAGGAAGTAATACTTCTATGTAGATGTGAGTGTGAAAGCAGTTGTCTTTGTCTTCACAATTAACTGAGAGGTTTTTTTCTTTTCATCTGACCTCAGTGTTGATTTATTCAAGTTCCATAATTGTCAAAACAACATTTAGAGCAAAACAGTGAAAAGTTTGTCCAGATGCTATGAATTGTTCAAGAAACTCTTTCTTTGTTTTACTGTCCTATAAGGGATAGATTCTTTGTGCATGTTTGTAACCGTATGACTGAAATGGTGTCTGATATATTTATATTTTTTTTTCTAGCAATACTTTTATGAATATTCATTTGATGAACTGCGACAGAGGCCTCGTCAGGTGTGTCCATATGCCGTTGTCGCCTTCCAGATTAAAGGAAAAGATGCTCCAGTTCCCAGCAAACCTTTAACACCCATCAGGTATAAATATCTGACAAAGTGAAAATATGACCAGACCACAACACACAGAGCTAATTCAGCTGATGTTTTCAGGGACACAGAATAATTCAGATAAATTAGTTGCTCTGTTTTATGTGTTCTTGTTGGTTAGTTAGTTAGTTTGTTTTAGACCCATGTTTTCTTCATCTTCAGGTTGAAGAAGTGATTTTCCAGTGTTCAGTTTTATACGCAATGTTAATATTTCATTTCATTTTGCTACTTGTTAGATTTTATTTTAGTTTAGTTTAGTTTAATCTAGTTTATTTTAGTTCATTTCACAGTGAATTGGTCTGCATGTTTAACTCTTAATGCCAGAGTGAACTGCTGTGATGATGTTGGTTAGTTACTCATAGAAATAAAGTAAACACAAACTAATAATCCTTTTAATTGTTGGTATTTTGTCGTTATTCAGAATTAGTTGTATTTTTTGACAGAAATATTCAAATCCTTTCAGATTTTCAGCTGATAGAAACTGCATAGAAAAAGAAAGGGCTAAAAAAACCAGCTTCAACTTTGATTTCAGTTTCTAATCTGCTGTATTGTCTGTGTGCTCTGTTTGGTGGACAGGTCAAACAGTCAATCATTAGAGAGCAGTAAAGGTGAGAAAGGATACTTTTCTTCCTCACACTGTTTATTTAACCATTGTAGACCTTTATTGAAACTCACTCATGCTGTGAATATGAGGCATGATTTGATGTCTTTTGTATTGCTTGGAAGTTGAGAAGCTCATGTCTCTTTTCTCATCTTTTGTCTTGCAGCATGTGCTCAGTTCACAGTATGGACTGGAGAGTTGGTGAAAAATAATCAGGTTCTCTTTCAAGTCTCCCTTTGTTCCAGCTCATCTCCATTTCTGCCTCATGAACTGTGAGTAATGAACACCGTTAACACAAATGAGAAAATGTAAGAATTCCCAGTTTGCTGTGTAAAATAGTCAGATGATGGGACCAGTTTAAACACATTTGTCTTGTTTCATCTGTGTTAGCTTGGTGGGGCGTATCAAGCGTTATCTTAGCATAAAAATTAGGATATTATCAGTGTTCTGATGACAGTGCTTTTCAGACAATTTGCAGCAGAACAAGTTTTTTTCTAATAATGTGCAGGATATAGACTCACAAACAAACTGCTTAAATCCTTGTGGACTGATTGGCTTCAACGAATTGACTTGAATTAGTCTCAAGTGCCTTGAGATGACTTTGTTGTGAATTTGTGTTATACCAATAAAGCTAAATTCAGTTGAATTAAATTGAAATCATTAAGGCAAAGTTAGAAAAACACAAAACAGATGAAGCAGTGATTGTCAACAAACGAGTTCATTTATAATTTACCTCATCTTGCTGACGGCAAGTGAGACATTTCAGCATAGATGAAGCACTGGAACTTGTCTTACTTTCGTTCCTTTATAATGAATTACTGTAATACATACAAATGATTTTCTGTGTATGACACAATGTTTTTCTTTCAGACCAGAGAAGTTGGAAATTGGATATTTGATGAGACTTGATGAAGTGACCAAGCTCCTCCACCCTGGCATGTTCTGCTACAACCTCTACAACAGCAGCCAAGAAGGTGAGGGCCACTAACATTGTGGATAATCACTAGTTTGTAGTTCATTCAGAAATTCTGAGTCATTTGGAGTTTTACACCAAAACTCTCTTGACAGGCTTGACTTTGTGTCTTTTTTCTTTGTGTAGTTGTGACTAATGACCATTACTGCAGTCTTCTGGAGGTGATTGACAGAAATCGGTCTTCAACCAGTGTGACAAAACTTCTGCAGGAGCTGGAGCTAAAGAAAGTGGTGGGTGAAGACCATAAACGGGCTTGGAATTCTAAGCTGTGCTTTTCGATACATATAAGTGGGTAACATACAAGATATATTACAGGAAGCTCTCATGTCCAGAGCAGAGGCTATTTTTTAGCTGCTGGGAGAGATGGAAGTGCTCTTATTTAAAATGGATCAATATTAAAAGTTGCCTTTGTTTTGGTGCAAAACTTGCACCTTTTGATGTTTCTCAGAGTAGTTGAATTAAAGAAATTAAAACAATTATAAAATTGTAGTTCTGCTGAAAAGAGAATTCGTTTTGATGCGACTTTTTGAGCTGCATGTTTCTTCATGTTATTATCAAACACTGTAGTATCTGGCTTTTCTGTTGGAGAAAGGCCACTTTGTAATGAAAAAAAGTTGCTTTTTTTTCTTCCAGGTTCTGGTGATTCCACTTACAGACAGAGGTTTTCTTTTCCTGCTCTCCAGTGTTCAAATGGCAGAACCTCATGGTATTGAATAAGACCTATTAAGAGGTTTTTATGTTACATATTGAATGATATATGCTTTTTCTTTTTTTTTTTGGAAATAATCCACAATGAAACAAGTTAATCTCAAATGTTTGACTGCTAATATTCCATTTTAATCACGTTTGATCTGCCCATAAACAAAACAAATGTATACCACTTGGTATAATGTCAAAATAGAATACTTCATAGTGACATTTTGTTTCAGTCGTTGGACTTAGTAGATATTTGGTTGGTCTAATTATCTGGGTGCTTTTTTCCTGTTTATAAATTGTGCTTATTATACGCTACAGAACAGTTCCAGACCTTCACCCTTTCACTTGTATTTTATTGAAAGACTTCTAAAAAGTACACAAATCACAGAATAAGTAGCAAAGATTAATAAAAATGGTTATCCTTAATCATAATATGCACATTTGCTTTATGTGTTGCAGTATTGTTATTTATCTTAAATAGTATTGTTAGTTCTTTTTGTCACATTAATGATGTATTTAACATGTTACACCTCACCACCTCATGTAACAGTGAGCAGAAAAATGACAATGACATTTGTGTTTCCAGAAAGAGGAGACACCTGGAAGAGATGTCTTCAGGCCTTGTTTGTTTTTCCAGAGACCAGAGATGTGGCCAAATCAAGTAAGTAACATGGTGATAGGTTAGTTTTCTTGTTGGCTATTTGCTTTACAGATAGTCTTGACACAGTAAAGGCACATTTGTTCTGAAACAGACAAGAATGGGTTACAGATGCAGGTGTGGTAGTCCTGTGGGTGATATACTGATGTAGAACGAGGATACAGTATATATCAGTAAAAAATAACATTGGATTTAAAAAACTTTATGATGATTTCTTATGATGTAAATATTTGTGTTTTTCTTTAATGTAGCATCATGGTGTGCCTCCTCTTCCCACGAGTCATTGGTATCTGGTGTCTCAGTAATGTCACGTCTAAATGAGTTTATCCCAGCATTGCACCACGCTCTGGTCAAAACCAGAGCCAATCCTCCTCTTAAACTTTCTATTGGTGTGGAGCTTCAGACACGGGAATACCTCTCTGGCTTGACTGATGGCAGTGTATGTCCAACATCTCTTTGAAATTCCATCTTTATTTTTACTCACGAGTTTGCAACATTACCTGAAGCACATCTTTTTGTCTTTGCCTTCCAGGTTCGGCAGTATCCTATGGTTCCGTATGACTGCAAAGCAGATGAAGAGCGACAGTTGATTACCCCTCCCAAACACCATCAGGTTAACATGGATAGTTATCTGCAGTCTTACCTGTCCAGCCCCACTGTTTACCTTCTGTCATTGGCTCGAGCCAAGGAGGTGGTGGAGACGCACTGTGGCTCTGTGCAGCCACAAGAGACGAAGGACAGAAACAGTTTTGGTAGCCAGAGAGAGGCCACTGGGAAAGAGGCAACAAGCAAGAAGAAAGATGGGGAAACGGATAATTATAAGGTGATATAAATGAATGACTTGAGTGCTTGGAAGATGTGTAAAGACAACAATTAGTAAATGCTAAATTCTCTTGTTGTTTATTCTTTTCAAGTCAAATTATTAAATATGCATATATTTTGTTTGTTCCTTAGATGCAGCAGCTCTTAGACCTCATTTTGACCTGTAAGAGGAATGCAGAAAATGAGGTAAGAGGAATGCAGAAAATGAGGGAGGAAGGAGCAGGGTTGAAGGCACCAGAGAGGAAGAGGAAGATGGAACAAGAGACGGCAGAGAGGGCACTTAAATACATCAAAGCTTCACAGGGACACGGAAAGCATATCAAAATCCCAGGTCAGAACAAAACAAAGATGATTCACCTTTAGCTTTTTGATGTTGGGGTTCCCCACATTGACTCATCATGCTTTACAGAATTATACACTGCCTGGCCAAAAAAGTCACCATCTTGATTTAACTAAACAAATGGGTACGAGCCTCCTATCTGATAATTAATGCACGGGCAATTATTTTTTAGCTGGCAACAACTTATTTAACTCTAATGCTGCAGTGAGTAGCTTCTCATTTCTCAAACAGTTGTGACTAAAGATGTTAGTCAGCAGTCAAGCAGAGAAAACATCTATGAAGATTGCAAAAACTACTTAAACTGGGTTAAAAAGTGTCCAACACATTTTTAATAACTAGAATGACGGTGGGAAGTTATCATCTTTCAGGAAGAAATGTGGATGGAAAAAGATTTCTGAATAACCCTGATCGGCGATCAGTTAAACATTTAGTGAAATCAGACTGAAGAAAAACAACAGTAGAGCTCAGGACTATATTTAATAGTGCAAGTGAGACCATTTCCAGCCTTGTGAAGGAAACTCATGGGATTAGTACTGAACCGCCGTGTAGCCATAAGAAAACCACTCATCAGTAAGGCTTATTGGCAAAAAGGTTTGAATTTGCTGGGTAGCATTAAGATTGGACTCCGGGGAAATGAAAGAATTGCATTTACCCTGATGGTCCAGATTTACCTTGTTCCAGGGTGATGGGAGCATGGGGGTAAGAAGAGAGATGCCGCCATCATGATTAATGCCTACTGCACAAGTCTGTGGGGGCAGTGCTGTGATCCGGGGGCGCTGCAGTTGGTCAGGTCTAGGTTCAGCAACGTTATTTGTCAAAAGAATGAGGTCAGCTGACTAAATGGATATACTGACTGCAAAAATTCTTCCATCTGGAGAATTTTTTCTTTCCTGATGGCACAGGAATATTCCAAGACAACAATGTCAGGATTTATCTGTCTCAAATTATGGAGAAGTTCAGGGAACTGAACCATCATTTTTACACACGGTTTGGCCACAGCAAAGTTAAGCCCCGAATCCCATTAATAATCTTTGGGATGAGCTGAAGATGCTGTTGCACAGTATTGGACTCCCCCATCATCCAAAAAAGATCTTGGTGAAAAATGAATTCACCATAAGATGAAAATAAATCTTGTGACATTGCAAAAGCTCAGTAAAACAATGATACAGTGAATGCATGATGTACTCAAAGCTATAGAGGTTGGCACATGTGAATATAAGAGCATGTGACGCTTCTATGTTTTTCTTGTTTTTGCATTGTTACATCAGTGGTTAATATGTTTTCAACTTTCTGTTATCTTTTTGTTTCCGGTTCCTAGTTGAAGGAGACAGTGTCTCCTCAGCTCCTGTTTCTCTTGCATCTGTGATGGGCTTTTTGGGTTTGAAGGATGTGGATCTGAGGGAAGATGGGTCTGAAATAGCTACCAGACTTACCAAGCAGCTGACAGGTGATTGAATGTTAAAAATTACTCTTAGACAGGATACCATGCCACTTGCAGAAAACTATTACGTATACATCTGCTGCTTTCTCGCCATCTATCTGAGAGCAATTGACTTTTATTTCACTTTAGTCAGTTAAAACTTTAGTTTTTATATGTTGTATAACATAACAATATTCTATATGAAAATGAAAATGTTATCAATGATTTAAATGCTCTCTGAGAAGAACATGTTTATTTCTCTGCCCAACTGCAGACCTCATCTATGCTGCGAATCAAAGCCACTGGGAGACAAAAGAGGAAGGACTGAAGGAGTCTAATCCATTGAGTAGACTGGCTATAAAGCTGGGTCTGCCTGCTAACTGTGACATTGACCTAAGGACTCAGGAGGAGCTGGAGGTAACTTGAAGTAATTAGTAATATCTTTAGAAAGAAAAAAAAAAGAAAAACTAATGACATACACATCAGATATGATGTATGAGATCCTGCAAATATTTCCAAAAAGAACATGATACCCCTCTTGGTTGCTGTGGCGTTTAAGAGGTTTTATTTGATTGTGAAGTTTTGAAACCTCAACATGTCTCCAAATGTGGATATTCTACTGTTTTTTTCCCTCCTAAATTGGATTTTACTGGGTATTTAAGAGTAGTCAGTGTTTTACCTGCTGCAGAAAGCGTTTGGAAAAATTAGATGGCTTCCTGGTGCATAAGCTAAAGCTAAATGCTAATTAATATGAAGATACCAGACAAACAGAATTTTCACTGTCTAGAACTCAAGCCTTCAAATGGTAAAGCATTTAAAGTGACATAGGCAGTAGATTTTTTTTTTTTTTATACCTGTAAGGGTATAAATCCTATGTTTGTGTGTTTGTGTGTAGGACCAGACAGCAGGAAGCATCAGTAGTTTGGAGGGATTCAGCCCCGGTTCGCACAGTGGGGATACAAATCACCATGGAGCAGGAGGTAGAGGAGCACAAGGTGGGCTGGGGAGGAAAGCTCATGCTAATGAACAGGAAGAGGAAGAGTGGGAGATCCCGTGGGTCCTCATCCCCATTACAGGTCTGTTTGCCTGCTCAGTCAACCATCTACACATTAAAACAAAGACTTGACCTAGGAAGCTAAATTAGTGGTGGTTGGTTATTTATTGGATTTCATTGTAGAGTCAACCTGAGTTCCATACATACCTGGATCCTTCTAAAAAAAAATGTACAAATTCAGAGTGAATTTTCATATATTAATCACATAATGGGTCCTGTTGATTAAAACTGTGTCACTTTGGCTGAATCTATTGCAATTGTGTTTGAAATGTTTAGAATTAGTCTTTTATAAGTGATAAAGATATTTTGTCATGTTGAAATCTGGTATAACGGTGTTGCTGTTGCACTGAACTTCATGTGTTTTAGGGGACAACTTTGAACAGACCAACTTTTATAATGATTTTTTTTCCCCTTTTGGCAGGTCTGTGTTCAGACAGGTACTTTCAGAGAGACAAAAACATCCCCCAGGATCCTCGGTTTCAGCACATCACCTTGGAAACAAACATCTCCACAAGACCTTCCAGGAAAAGCCCCGCCTTGTCTCCTGAGTCTAGTTCTCTTCCCTCCCCCTTTGACTTTCCATTCCCTGAGACCAGCCTTCCCCCTTCCCCCTCTCAGTGCCCATCACCTGACCCTAGTCCACCCCTTTCACCTTCCCAGTGTCCATCTCCTGAGCCTAGTCCCTCTGCTTCCCCATATCAGTGCACCTCTCCTGAGCCCAGCCCTCCCCTATCTCCCTCTCAGTGCCCGTCTCCACAACCCAGTCCCCCCACTTCCCCTGCCCGGTCCTTGCCACCTGAGGCCAACCGTCTTCCACCATCCTCCCAGTTCCAATCCCTGGAGCTCAACTCGCTTAATAAGAGCCAGACTGGCGCTAACGAGCAGCAACTTGCTCCCGCAGCCTTCAGGGAGTTTACAGGTACATGTAACCTGAGATTGACTCAGGTTTTCCAGAGTGTTTTGACTTTATCGTTGTCATGCAACTCTAAATTTAGAAAAGAAATTTCAACTGATTTACTTGAATATTTTTAACCAAAGCAATCAGCTAACAGAAACCAGATCATTTGCTTTTGAACTTAAACTATTCAGGCCTTTCACTGCTAACAGAGAGATCATTGTCATAGTTTGACAGTCAAATTAATGTACCTTTTGTTAATTATTTTTTAAGTTTCCAGTTTAACGTGGTGTGTCTTTCACAGGACTATCCATTGAAAATGCAATGAAGAAGGAAGAGCCCTGTCTGTCTACACCCCTCCATCCATTTAATGCTTCAGGTGCAGTGCAGCTGATTAAAGTCTCTCCACCACCCACTGATGAAGTAAAGGCAGCAGAAGGAAAAGCAGTGAAGCTGGAAGATGTACAGAATAGAAGTTTAGAGAAGAGAAAAGGACAGAACCACTGTGAAGAAGATGATGATACATGTAAGCCACGTGAGAGGGAGGTGGAGGATATGATACTAGAGGTAGCCAATGAAAAAAAGAAAAATGCAGAAGTTGGAGGTGTATGCTCAACTGTTGATTGTCCTCACAGAAATATTGATAGCATTGTGGACAGACATATGGGAGACTTTTCCTCTGACATACAGCTCCTCCTGCAGGGGGAGAGCGTTCATTACAACAACTCAGATCCAATAACCTCCGCTTCAAATGCAGAAGCAACCCCATCTCAGCAGCCACTCCCATACACATTAGTGTCTCAGTTTTCAGAATATGTGTCATTTTACAACCCCTCCCCCCCAGTTCAGCACTATGTGACTCCACTACAGGATGGCATTAACAGGATGCTAAGAGAGTATGTTGACAGCTGGCCAAGACAAAAGGCAGAAGAAACTAGCTGGTCTAATACTGACACTACATTAGCTAGCACTGTTAGCGATTTTGTTGCTAGTGTCCGAGCAGCTAATTCCATACCAGGAAGGGAGGATGATGTTTCAGCTCTCTGTGGTGAGCAGACAGTTGCTGACAAAGGAGCATCAGCTTGTCAAGGCCCTGCATATTCCAGAAAAGATGAAGTGTGGAGACACGATGCAACAAATTGGAGTTCTCCAGCATTTCATGTTACGTTAACTAATCCTTTGTCTGCACCTGGTCCTGTCTACAACCCTGGCAATAGTTCAGAGATCAGCAGTGCAGTCCCTCAAAACATCAAGCAAACACAAGATAACAGCGCTCTGAGGACTGTAGTCTGCAATGCTGGTATAGAAGATGAACGTGATCTTGCAAACTGCACCGTAACTGTACCAGGCTTAGGCA